>NW_026893623.1:0-335658 GCF_032452875.1 Bos javanicus
TAGCCACGTGATGTGTGCATGACCAGTTACGTGAGCAAGAGTATGATCAGCCACGTGATCAGTGCATGAGTGCCACGTGATCAGTGCATGATATGTCACGTGACAGGTGTGTGATCAGCCACGTGAACAGTGCATGTTCAGCCACGTGATCAGTCCATGATAGCCACGTGATCAGTGCATGATCAGTTACCTGAGCAGTGTATGATCAGCCACGTGATCAGTGCATGGTCAGACACGTGAACAGTGTATGATCAGCCATGTGATCAGTGCATGATATCCAAGTGATCAGTGCATGATCATCACGTGATCAGTGTATGATCAGCCACGTGAACAGTGCCTGCTCAGTCACGTGATCAGGGCCTGCTGAGCTGCGTGATTACTGTCTGCTCATCTGCTTGACAATTGCCAGCTGAGCTGCACGATTCCTCACAGCTGAGTTCCATGATTATTGCCTGCTGACTGTATAATTCGTGCCTACTCAGCTCTTTGTTTATTGCCTCCAGAGGCACATGATCAGTGTATGATAGCAAACATTATCAGTGCATGATCAGTCACATGATCAGAGCCATTAAGTCACGTGATCACTACATGATAGTCATGTGATCAGTCCATGCTCAGTCACGGTATCAGTGCATGATCAGCCACGTGATCAGTGCATGATCAGCCAGGTGATCAGTTCATGATAGCTATGTGATCAGTTCATGATTTGTCACGTGATCTGTGCATGACCAGGCAGGTGATCAGTGCATGATCAGTCCCGTGATCAGTGCATGATCAGTCACGTGATCAGTGCAGATCAGTCACGTGATCAGTGGATGAACCACGTGATCAGTGCATGATCAGCCACATGATCAGTGCATGATCAGTGCGTGATCAGTGCATGATCAGTCACGTGACCAGTATATGGTAGCTAGGTGATCATTGCATGATCAGCCATGAGCGTGCATGATAGCCACGAGATCAGTGCATGATCAGTCACGTGATCAGTGCATGATCACTCGTTAACAGTGCATGATAAGTCACCTGATCAGTGCATGATCAATTACGTGATCAGTGCATGATCACTCACGTGACCAGTACATGGTAGCTACGTGATCATTGCATGAACAGCCGCGTGAGCAGTGCATGATAGCCACGTGATCAGTGCATGATCTGTCACATGATCAGTGTATGATCATCCGGGTGATCAGTGCATGGGCAGTCATGTGATCAGTGCATGATATAGACGTGATTAGTGCATGATCAGTCTCGTGATCAGTGTATGATCAACCACGTGATCAGTGCATGATAGCCAGTTATGAGTGCATACGATAGCCAGATGATCAGTGCATGATCAGTCACGTGATCAGTGTATGATCAGCCAAGTAGTACATGATAGCCAACTGATCAGTGTATGATCAGCCACGTGATCAGTGCATGATCAGTTACGTGAGCAGTGCATGATCAGCCACGTGATCAGTGCATGATCAAACCATTGAACAGTGTATGATCAACCACGATCAGTATGATAGCCACGTGATCAGTATGATCAGTGAAGTGACAGTGTATGATCAGCCACGTGATCAGTGCATGATAGCCACGTGATCAGTGCATGATCAGTTACGTGAGCAGTGTATGATCAGCCACGTGAACAGTGCATGCTCAGTCACGTGATCTGGGCCTGCTGAGCTGCGTGATTACTGTCTGCTCATCTGCTTGACAATTGCCAGCTGAGCTGCACGATTCCTGCCTGTCATCTGCTTGACAATTATCAGCTGTGCTGCGTAATTCCTGCCTGCTCAGCTGCTTGATTATTGCCAGCTGAGCAGCATGATTCCTCACACCTGAGTTCCATGATTATTGCCTGCTGACTGTTTGATTCGTGCCTACTCAGCTCTTTGTTTATTGCCTCCAGAGGCACATGATCAGTGTATGATAGCAAACATGATCAGCGCATGATCAGTCACATGATCAGCGCCATTAAGTCACGTGATCACTACATGATAGTCATGTGATCAGTCCATGCTCAGTCACGGTATCAGTGCATGATCAGCCACGTGATCAGTGCATGATCAGCAGGTGATCAGTTCATGATAGCCACGTGATCAGTGCATGATCAGTCACGTGATCAGTGCATGATCAGGCAGGTGATCAGTGCATGATCAGTCACGTGACAGTGCATGATAGCCACGTGATCAGTGCATGATCCGTCACCTGATGGGTGTATGATCAGTCACGTGACCTGTACATGGTAGCTACATGATCATTGCATGATCAGCCACGTGAGCAGTGCATGATAGCCACGTGATCAGTGCATGATCAGTCACGTGATCAGTGCATGATCAGTCACGTGATCAGTACATGGTAGCTACATGATCAGTGCATGATCAGCCACGTGATCAGTGCATGATCAGCCACGTGATCAGTGCATGATGCGTTATCAGTGCATGATAAGCCACGTGATCAGTGCATGATCAGCCACGTGATCAGTGCATGATCAGTCACATGATTAGTGTATGATCATCCACTGATCAGTGCATGATCGTGTGATCAGTGCATGATATAGCCATTGATCAGTGCATGATCAGTCACGTGATCAGTGCATGATCAGCCACGTGATCAGTGCATGATCATTCACGTGATCAGTGCATGATCATTCACGTGATCAGTGCATGATAGCCATGATCAGTGCATGATCAGCGTTGAAGTAGTGCATGATGGCTACGTGATCAGTGCATGATCAGTCACGTGATCAGTGCATGATCAGTCACGGTGATCAGTGCATGATCAGCCACGTGATCAGTGCATGATCAGCCACGTGATCAGTTCATGATAGCTATGTGATCAGTTCATGATTTGTCACGTGATCTGTGCATGACAGCAGGTGATCAGTGTATGATCAGCCCGTGATCAGTGCATGATAACCACGTGATCAGTGCATGATCCGTCACCTGATGGGTGTGTGATCAGTCACCTGATCAGTGCATGATAGCTACATGATCATTGCATGATCAGCCACGTGATCAGTGCATGATAGCCACGTGATCAGTGCATGATCAGTCACGTGATCAGTGTGATCAGCCATGTGATCAGTGCATGATCAGTCACGTGATCAGTGCATGATCAGCTACGTGATCAGTGCATGATAGCCACGTGATCAGTGCATGATCAGTCACGTGATCAGTGTATGATCAGCCACGTGATCAGTGCATGATCAGCCACGTGATCAGTGCATGATCAATTACGTGATCAGTGCATGATCAGTCACGTGAGCAGTACATGGTAGCTACGTGATCATTGCATGATCAGCCACGTGAGCCGTGCATGATAGCCACGAGATCAGTGCATGATCAGTCACGTGATCAGTGCATGATCACTCACGTTAACAGTGCATGATAAGTCACGTGATCAGTGCATGATCAGTCACGTGATCAGTGCATGATCAGTCACGTGATCAGTGCATGATAGCTACGTGATCAGTGCATGATCAGTCACGTGATCAGTGCATGATAGCCACGTGATCAGTGCATGATAGCCACGTGATCAGTGCATGATCAGTCACGTGATCAGTGCATGATCAGCCACGTGATCAGTGCATGATAGCCACGTGATCAGTGCATGATAGCCACGTGATCAGTGCATGATCAGTCACGTGATCAGTGCATGATCAGTCACGTGATCATGTGTGATCAGCCACGTGATCAGTGCATGATGAGCCACGTGATCAGTGCATGATCAGTCACGTGATCAGTGCATGATCAGTCACGTGACCAGTACATGGTAGCTACGTGATCAGTGCATGATCAGCCACGTGATCAGTGCATGATAGCCACGTGATCAGTGCATGATCAGTCACGTGATCAGTGCATGATCAGTCACGTGATCAGTGCATGATCATTTACGTGATCAGTGCATGATCAGTCACGTGATCAGTATATGGTAGCTACGTGATCATTGCATGACAGCCACGTGAGCAGTGCATGATAGCCACGTGATGTGTGCATGATGAGTTACGTGATCAGTGTATGATCAGCCACGTGATCAGTGCATGATGCCACGTGATCAGTGCATGATAGTCACGTGACAGTGTGTGATCAGCCACGTGATCAGTGCATGATCAGCCACGTGATCAGTGCATGATAGCCACGTGATCAGTGCATGATCAGTTACGTGAGCAGTGTATGATCAGCCACGTGATCAGTGCATGGTCAGACACGTGAACAGTGTATGATCAGCCACGTGATCAGTGCATGATATCCAAGTGATCAGTGCATGATCATCACGTGATCAGTGTATGATCAGCCACGTGAACAGTGCATGCTCAGTCACGTGATCAGGGCCTGCTGAGCTGCGTGATTACTGTCTGCTCATCTGCTTGACAATTGCCAGCTGAGCTGCACGATTCCTGCCTGTCATCTGCTTGACAATTGCCAGCTGTGCTGCGTAATTCCTGCCTGGCTGCTTGATTATTGCCAGCTGAGCAGCATGATTCCTCACAGCTGAGTTCCATGATTATTGCCTGCTGACTGTATGATTCGTGCCTACTCAGCTCTTTGTTTATTGCCTCCAGAGGCACATGATCAGTGTATGATAGCAAACATGATCAGTGCATGATCAGTCACATGATCAGCGCCATTAAGTCACGTGATCACTACATGATAGTCATGTGATCAGTCCATGCTCAGTCACGGTATCAGTGCATGATCAGCCACGTGATCAGTGCATGATCAGCCACGTGATCAGTGCATGATAGCCATGTGATCAGTGCATGATCAGTCACGTGATCAGTGCATGATCAGGCACGTGATCAGTGCATGATCAGTCACGTGATCAGTGCATGATCAGCCACGTGATCAGTGCATGATCAGCCACGTGATCAGTGCATGATCAGTTACGTGATCAGTGCATGATCAGTCACGTGACCAGTGCATGGTAGCTACGTGATCATTGCATGATCAGCCACGTGATCAGTGCATGATAGCCACGTGATCAGTGCATGATCAGTCACGTGATCAGTGCATGATCAGTCACGTGATCAGTGCATGATAAGTCACGTGATCAGTGCATGATCAATTACGTGATCAGTGCATGATCAGTCACGTGATCAGTACATGATAGCTACGTGATCAGTGCATGATCAGCCACGTGAGCAGTGCATGATAGCCACGTGATCAGTGCATGATCAGTCACATGATCAGTGTATGATCAGCCACGTGATCAGTGCATGATCAGTCACGTGATCAGTGCATGATATAGACGTGATCAGTGCATGATCAGTCACGTGATCAGTGCATGATAGCCACGTGATCAGTGCATGATCAGTCACGTGATCAGTGCATGATCAGTCACGTGATCAGTGCATGATCAGCCACGTGATCAGTGCATGATCAGTCACGTGATCAGTGCATGATCAGCCACGTGATCAGTGCATGATCAGTCATGTGATCAGTGCATGATATAGACGTGATCAGTGCATGATCAGTCACGTGATCAGTGCATGATCAGCCACGTGATCAGTGCATGATCAGTCACCTGATCAGTGCATGATCATCCACGTGACCAGTATAGTAGCTACATGATCAGTGCATGATCAGCCACGTGATCAGTGCATGATAGCCACGTGATCAGTGCATGATAGTCATGTGATCAGTCCATGCTCAGTCACGGTATCAGTGCATGATCATCCACGTGATCAGTGCATGATCAGCCAGGTGATCAGTTCATGATAGCTATGTGATCAGTTCATGATTTGTCACGTGATCTGTGCATGACCAGGCAGGTGATCAGTGTATGATCAGCCACGTGATCAGTGCATGATAGCCACGTGATCAGTGCATGATCCGTCACCTGATGGGTGTATGATCAGTCACTGACAGTGCATGATAGCTACATGATCATTGCATGATCAGCCACGTGAGTAGTGCATGATAGCCACGTGATCAGTGCATGATCAGTCACGTGATCAGTGCATGATCAGTCATGTAATCAGTGCATGATCAGGCACGTGATCAGTGCATGATCAGCCAAGTGATCAGTGCATGATAGCCACGTGATCAGTGCATGATCAGTCACGTGATCAGTGCATGATCAGTCACGTGATCAGGATGATCAGCCACGTGATCAGTGCATGATCAGCCACGTGATCAGTGCATGATCAGTCCGTGATCAGTGCATGATCAGTCACGTGACCAGTATATGGTAGCTACGTGATCATTGCATGATCAGCCATGAGCAGTGCATGATAGCCACGTGATCAGTGCATGATCAGTCACGTGATCAGTGCATGATCACTCACGTTAACAGTGCATGATAAGTCACCTGATCAGTGCATGATCATTACGTGATCAGTGCATGATCAGTCACGTGAACAGTACATGATAGTCACGTGATCAGTGCATGATCAGCCACGTGATCAGTGCATGATAGCCACGTGATCAGTGCATGATAGCCACGTGATCAGTGCATGATCAGTCATGTGATACGTGTGTGATCAGCCACGTGATCAGTGCATGATATCCACGTGATCAGTGCATGATAGCCACGTGATCAGTGCATGAGCCACGTGATCAGTGCATGATCAGTCACGTGATACATGTGTGATCAGTCACGTGATCAGTGCATGATGAGCCACGTGATCAGTGCAGGATCAATTACGTGATCAGTGCATGATCAGTCACGTGACCAGTACATGGTTGCTACGTGATCGTTGCATGATCAGCCACGTGCAGAGCATGATAGCCACGTGATCAGTGCATGATCAGTCACGTGATCAGTACATGATCAGTCACGTGAACAGTGCATGATCATTTACGTGATCTGTGCATGATCAGTCACGTGACCAGTATATGGTAGCTACGTGATCATTCCATGACGAGCCACGTGAGCAGTGCATGATAGCCACGTGATGTGTGCATGATGAGTTACGTGAGCAGAGTATGATCAGCCACGTGATCAGTGCATGAGTGCCACGTGATCAGTGCATGATATGTCACGTGACAGGTGTGTGATCAGCCACGTGAACAGTGCATGTTCAGCCACGTGATCAGTGCATGATAGCCACGTGATCAGTGCATGATCAGTTACGTGAGCAGTGTATGATCAGCCACGTGATCAGTGCATGGTCAGACACGTGAACAGTGTATGATCAGCCACGTGATCAGTGCATGATATCCAAGTGATCAGTGCATGATCATCACGTGATCAGTGTATGATCAGCCACGTGAACAGTGCATGCTCAGTCACGTGATCAGGGCCTGCTGAGCTGCGTGATTACTGTCTGCTCATCTGCTTGACAATTGCCAGCTGAGCTGCACGATTCCTGCCTGTCATCTGCTTGACAATTGACAGCTGTGCTGCGTAATTCCTGCCTGCTCAGCTGCTTGATTATTGCCAGCTGAGCAGCATGATTCCTCACAGCTGAGTTCCATGATTATTGCCTGCTGACTGTATGATTCGTGCCTACTCAGCTCTTTGTTTATTGCCTCCAGAGGCACATGATCAGTGTATGATAGCAAACATGATCAGTGCATGATCAGTCACATGATCAGAGCCATTAAGTCACGTGATCACTACATGATAGTCATGTGATCAGTCCATGCTCAGTCACGGTATCAGTGCATGATCAGCCACGTGATCAGTGCATGATCAGCCAGGTGATCAGTTCATGATAGCTATGTGATCAGTTCATGATTTGTCACGTGATCTGTGCATGACCAGGCAGGTGATCAGTGCATGATCAGTCACGTGATCAGTGCATGATCAGTCACGTGATCAGTGCATGATCAGTCACGTGATCAGTGCATGATCAGCCACGTGATCAGTGCATGATCAGCCACATGATCAGTGCATGATCAATTACGTGATCAGTGCATGATCAGTCACGTGACCAGTATATGGTAGCTACGTGATCATTGCATGATCAGCCACATGATGCATGATAGCCACGTGATCAGTGCATGATCAGTCACGTGATCAGTGCATGATCAGTCACGTGATCAGTGCATGATAAGTCACCTGATCAGTGCATGATCAGTTACGTGATCAGTGCATGATCAGTCACGTGATCAGTACATGATAGCTACGTGATCATTGCATGATCAGTCACGTGATCAGTGCATGATAGCCACGTGATCAGTGCATGATAGCCACGTGATCAGTGCATGATCAGTCATGTGATCGTGTGTGATCAGCCACGTGATCAGTGCATGATATCCACGTGATCAGTGCATGATAGCCACGTGATCAGTGCATGAGAGCCACGTGATCAGTGCATGATCAGTCACGTGATACATGTGTGATCAGCCACGTGATCAGTGCATGATGAGCCACGTGATCAGTGCAGGATCAATTACGTGATCAGTGCATGATCAGTCACGTGACCAGTACATGGTTGCTACGTGATCGTTGCATGATCAGCCACGTGAGCATTGCATGATAGCCACGTGATCAGTGCATGATCAGTCACGTGATCAGTACATGATCAGTCACGTGAACAGTGCATGATCATTTACGTGATCTGTGCATGATCAGTCACGTGACCAGTATATGGTAGCTACGTGATCATTCCATGACGAGCCACGTGAGCAGTGCATGATAGCCACGTGATGTGTGCATGATGAGTTACGTGAGCAGAGTATGATCAGCCACGTGATCAGTGCATGAGTGCCACGTGATCAGTGCATGATATGTCACGTGACAGGTGTGTGATCAGCCACGTGAACAGTGCATGTTCAGCCACGTGATCAGTGCATGATAGCCACGTGATCAGTGCATGATCAGTTACGTGAGCAGTGTATGATCAGCCACGTGATCAGTGCATGGTCAGACACGTGAACAGTGTATGATCAGCCACGTGATCAGTGCATGATATCCAAGTGATCAGTGCATGATCATCACGTGATCAGTGTATGATCAGCCACGTGAACAGTGCATGCTCAGTCACGTGATCAGGGCCTGCTGAGCTGCGTGATTACTGTCTGCTCATCTGCTTGACAATTGCCAGCTGAGCTGCACGATTCCTGCCTGTCATCTGCTTGACAATTGCCAGCTGTGCTGCGTAATTCCTGCCTGCTCAGCTGCTTGATTATTGCCAGCTGAGCAGCATGATTCCTCACAGCTGAGTTCCATGATTATTGCCTGCTGACTGTTTGATTCGTGCCTACTCAGCTCTTTGTTTATTGCCTCCAGAGGCACATGATCAGTGTATGATAGCAAACATGATCAGTGCATGATCAGTCACATGATCAGCGCCATTAAGTCACGTGATCACTACATGATAGTCATGTGATCAGTCCATGCTCAGTCACGGTATCAGTGCATGATCAGCCACGTGATCAGTGCATGATCAGCCAGGTGATCAGTTCATGAGAGCTATGTGATCAGTTCATGATTTGTCACGTGATCTGTGCATGACCAGGCAGGTGATCAGTGCATGATCAGTCACGTGATCAGTGCATGATCAGTCACGTGATCAGTGCATGATCAGTCACGTGATCAGTGGATGATCAGCCACGTGATCAGTGCATGATCAGCCACGTGATCAGTGCATGATCAGTACGTGATCAGTGCATGATCAGTCACGTGACCAGTATATGGTAGCTAGGTGATCATGCATGATCAGCCACGTGAGCCGTGCATGATAGCCACGTGATCAGTGCATGATCAGTCACGTGATCAGTGCATGATCACTCACGTTAACAGTGCATGATCAGTCACGTGATCAGTGCATGATCAGTCACGTGATCAGTGCATGATCACTCACGTGACCAGTACATGGTAGCTACGTGATCATTGCATGAACAGCCACGTGATCAGTGCATGATAGCCACGTGATCAGTGCATGATCAGTCGCATGATCAGTGTATGATCATCCGGGTGATCAGTGCATGATCAGTCATGTGATCAGTGCATGATATAGACGTGATCAGTGCATGATCAGTCACGTGATCAGTGTATGATCAGCCACGTGATCAGTGCATGATAGCCAGTTAATGAGTGCACGATAGCCAGTGATCAGTGCATGATCAGTCACGTGATCAGTGTATGATCAGCCAAGTGATCAGTGCATGATAGCCACTGATCAGTGCATGATCAGCCACGTGATCAGTGCATGATCAGTCACGTGATCAGTGCATGATCAGCCACGTGATCAGTGCATGGTCAGCCACGTGATCAGTGCATGATCAGCCACGTGATCAGTGCATGATCAGCCACGTGATCAGTGCATGATCAGTCACGTGAGCAGTGTATGATCAGCCACGTGATCAGTGCATGATAGCCACGTGATCAGTGCATGATCAGTCACGTGATCAGTGTATGATCAGCCACGTGAACAGTGCATGCTCAGTCACGTGATCAGGGCCTGCTGAGCTGCGTGATTACTGTCTGCTCATCTGCTTGACAATTGCCAGCTGAGCTGCACGATTCCTGCCTGTCATCTGCTTGACAATTATCAGCTGTGCTGCGTAATTCCTGCCTGCTCAGCTGCTTGATTATTGCCAGCTGAGCAGCATGATTCCTCACAGCTGAGTTCCATGATTATTGCCTGCTGACTGTTTGATTCGTGCCTACTCAGCTCTTTGTTTATTGCCTCCAGAGGCACATGATCAGTGTATGATAGCAAACATGATCAGCGCATGATCAGTCACATGATCAGCGCCATTAAGTCACGTGATCACTACATGATAGTCATGTGATCAGTCCATGCTCAGTCACGGTATCAGTGCATGATCAGCCACGTGATCAGTGCATGATCAGCCACGTGATCAGTTCATGATAGCTACGTGATCAGTGCATGATTTGTCACGTGATCAGTGCATGACCAGGCAGGTGATCAGTGCATGATCAGCCACGTGATCAGTGCATGATAGCCACGTGATCAGTGCATGATCAGTCACCTGATGGGTGTATGATCAGTCACGTGACCAGTACATGGTAGCTACATGATCATTGCATGATCAGCGTGATCAGTGCATGATAGCCACGTGATCAGTGCATGATCAGTCACGTGATCAGTGCATGATCAGTCACGTGATCAGTACATGGTAGCTACGTGATCATGCATGATCAGCCACGTGATCAGTGCATGATAGCCACGTGATCAGTGCATGATCAGTCACGTGATCAGTGCATGATCAGTCACGTGATCAGTGCATGATCAGCCACGTGATCAGTGCATGATCAGTCACGTGATCAGTGCATGATCATCCACGTGATCAGTGCATGGGCAGTCATGTGATCAGTGCATGATATAGACGTGATCAGTGCATGATCAGTCACGTGATCAGTGCATGATAGCCACGTGATCAGTGCATGATCAGTCACGTGATCAGTGCATGATCATTCACGTGACCAGTACATGGTAGCTACATGATCATTGCATGATCAGCCACGTGATAGTGCATGATAGCCACGTGATCACTGCATGATAGTCATGTGATCAGTGCATGATCAGTCACGTGATCAGTGCATGATCAGCCACGTGATCAGTGCATGATCAGCCAGGTGATCAGTGCATGATAGCCACGTGATCAGTGCATGATCAGTCACGTGATCAGTGCATGATCAGGCAGGTGATCAGTGCATGATCAGCCACGTGATCAGTGCATGATAGCCACGTGATCAGTGCATGATCAGTCACCTGATCAGTGTATGATCAGTCACGTGACCAGTACATGGTAGCTACATGATCATTGCATGATCAGCCACGTGAGTAGTGCATGATAGCCACGTGATCAGTGCATGATCAGTCACGTGATCAGTGCATGATCAGTCATGTAATCTGTGCATGATCAGGCACGTGATCAGTGTATGATCAGCCACGTGATCAGTGCATGATAGCCACGTGATCAGTGCATGATCAGTCACGTGATCAGTGCATGATCAGTCACGTGATCAGTGCATGATCAGCCACGTGATCAGTGCATGATCAGCCACATGATCAGTGCATGATCAGTGCGTGATCAGTGCATGATCAGTCACGTGATCAGTGCATGATAGCTACGTGATCAGTGCATGATCAGCCACGTGATCAGTGCATGATAGCCACGTGATCAGTGCATGATCAGTCACGTGATCAGTGCATGATCACTCACGTGAACAGTGCATGATCAGTCACGTGATCAGTGCATGATCAGCCACGTGATCAGTGCATGATCAGTCACGTGATCAGTACATGTAGCTACGTGATCATTGCATGATCAGTCACGTGATCAGTGCATGATAGCCACGTGATCAGTGCATGATAGCCACGTGATCAGTGCATGATCAGTCATGTGATACGTGTGTGATCAGCCACGTGATCAGTGCATGATATCCACGTGATCAGTGCATGATAGCCACGTGATCAGTGCATGAGAGCCACGTGATCAGTGCATGATCAGTCACGTGATACATGTGTGATCAGCCACGTGATCAGTGCATGATGAGCCACGTGATCAGTGCAGGATCAATTACGTGATCAGTGCATGATCAGTCACGTGACCAGTACATGGTTGCTACGTGATCGTTGCATGATCAGCCACGTGAGCAGAGCATGATAGCCACGTGATCAGTGCATGATCAGTCACGTGATCAGTACATGATCAGTCACGTGAACAGTGCATGATCATTTACGTGATCTGTGCATGATCAGTCACGTGACCAGTATATGGTAGCTACGTGATCATTCCATGACGAGCCACGTGAGCAGTGCATGATAGCCACGTGATGTGTGCATGATGAGTTACGTGAGCAGAGTATGATCAGCCACGTGATCAGTGCATGAGTGCCACGTGATCAGTGCATGATATGTCACGTGACAGGTGTGTGATCAGCCACGTGAACAGTGCATGTTCAGCCACGTGATCAGTGCATGATAGCCACGTGATCAGTGCATGATCAGTTACGTGAGCAGTGTATGATCAGCCACGTGATCAGTGCATGGTCAGACACGTGAACAGTGTATGATCAGCCACGTGATCAGTGCATGATATCCAAGTGATCAGTGCATGATCATCACGTGATCAGTGTATGATCAGCCACGTGAACAGTGCATGCTCAGTCACGTGATCAGGGCCTGCTGAGCTGCGTGATTACTGTCTGCTCATCTGCTTGACAATTGCCAGCTGAGCTGCACGATTCCTGCCTGTCATCTGCTTGACAATTGCCAGCTGTGCTGCGTAATTCCTGCCTGCTCAGCTGCTTGATTATTGCCAGCTGAGCAGCATGATTCCTCACAGCTGAGTTCCATGATTATTGCCTGCTGACTGTATGATTCGTGCCTACTCAGCTCTTTGTTTATTGCCTCCAGAGGCACATGATCAGTGTATGATAGCAAACATGATCAGTGCATGATCAGTCACATGATCAGCGCCATTAAGTCACGTGATCACTACATGATAGTCATGTGATCAGTCCATGCTCAGTCACGGTATCAGTGCATGATCAGCCACGTGATCAGTGCATGATCAGCCACGTGATCAGTTCATGATAGCTATGTGATCAGTGCATGATTTGTCACGTGATCAGTGCATGATCAGGCACGTGATCAGTGCATGATCAGTCACGTGATCAGTGCATGATCAGCCACGTGATCAGTGCATGATCAGCCACGTGATCAGTGCATGATCAGTCACGTGATCAGTGCATGATCAGTCACGTGATATGGTAGCTACGTGATCATTGCATGATCAGCCACGTGAGCAGTGCATGATAGCCACGTGATCAGTGCATGATCAGTCACGTGATCAGTGCATGATCTCACGTGATCAGTGCATGATAAGTCACGTGATCAGTGCATGATCAATTACGTGATCAGTGCATGATCAGTCACGTGATCAGTGCATGGTAGCTACGTGATCATTGCATGATCAGCCACGTGATCAGTGCATGATAGCCACGTGATCAGTGCATGATCAGTCACATGATCAGTGCATGATCATCCGTGATCAGTGCATGATCAGTCACGTGATCAGTGCATGATATAGACGTGATCAGTGCATGATCAGTCACGTGATCAGTGCATGATAGCCACGTGATCAGTGCATGATCAGTCACGTGATCAGTGCATGATCAGTCACGTGATCAGTGCATGATCAGCCACGTGATCAGTGCATGATCAGTCACGTGATCAGTGCATGATCATCCACGTGATCAGTGCATGATCAGTCACGTGATCAGTGCATGATATAGACGTGATCAGTGCATGATCAGTCACGTGATCAGTGCATGATAGCCACGTGATCAGTGCATGATCAGTCACCTGATCAGTGCATGATCAGTCACGTGATACATGGTAGCTACATGATCAGTGCATGATCAGCCACGTGATAGTGCATGATAGCCACGTGATCAGTGCATGATCAGTCACGTGATCAGTGCATGATCAGTCACGTGATCAGTGCATGATCAGCCACGTGATCAGTGCATGATCAGCCACGTGATCAGTGCATGATAGCCACGTGATCAGTGCATGATCAGTCACGTGATCAGTGCATGATCAGGCACGTGATCAGTGCATGATCAGCCACGTGATCAGTGCATGATAGCCACGTGATCAGTGCATGATCAGTCACGTGATCAGTGCATGATCAGTCACGTGACAGTACATGGTAGCTACGTGATCAGTGCATGATCAGCCACGTGATCAGTGCATGATAGCCACGTGATCAGTGCATGATCAGTCACGTGATCAGTGCATGATCAGTCACGTGATCAGTGCATGATCAGCCACGTGATCAGTGCATGATCAGCCACGTGATCAGTGCATGATAGCCACGTGATCAGTGCATGATCAGTCACGTGATCAGTGCATGATCAGTCACGTGATCAGTGCATGATCAGCCACGTGATCAGTGCATGATCAGCACATGATCAGTGCATGATCAGTCACGTGATCAGTGCATGAAGTCACGTGATCAGTGCATGATCAGTCACGTGATCAGTGCATGATCAGTCACGTGATCAGTGCATGGTAGCTACGTGATCAGTGCATGATCAGCCACGTGATCAGTGCATGATAGCCACGTGATCAGTGCATGATCAGTCACGATCAGATGTGCATGATCATCCACGTGATCAGTGCATGATCAGTCACGTGATCAGTGCATGATATAGACGTGATCAGTGCATGATCAGTCACGTGATCAGTGCATGATCAGCCACGTGATCAGTGCATGATAGCCACGTGATGAGTGCATGATAGCCACGTGATCAGTGCATGATCAGTCACGTGATCAGTGCATGATCAGCCACGTGATCAGTGCATGATCAGCCACGTGATCAGTGCATGATCAGCCACGTGATCAGTGCATGATCAGTCACGTGATCAGTGCATGATCAGCCACGTGATCAGTGCATGATCAGCCACGTGATCAGTGCATGATCAGCCACGTGATCAGTGCATGATAGCCACGTGATCAGTGCATGATCAGTCACGTGATCAGTGCATGATCAGCCACGTGATCAGTGCATGATAGCCACGTGATCAGTGCATGATCAGTTACGTGAGCAGTGTATGATCAGCCACGTGATCAGTGCATGGTCAGACACGTGAACAGTGTATGATCAGCCACGTGATCAGTGCATGATAGCCACGTGATCAGTGCATGATCAGTCACGTGATCAGTGTATGATCAGCCACGTGAACAGTGCATGCTCAGTCACGTGATCAGGGCCTGCTGAGCTGCGTGATTACTGTCTGCTCATCTGCTTGACAATTGCCAGCTGAGCTGCACGATTCCTGCCTGTCATCTGCTTGACAATTGCCAGCTGTGCTGCGTAATTCCTGCCTGCTCAGCTGCTTGATTATTGCCAGCTGAGCAGCATGATTCCTCACAGCTGAGTTCCATGATTATTGCCTGCTGACTGTATGATTCGTGCCTACTCAGCTCTTTGTTTATTGCCTCCAGAGGCACATGATCAGTGTATGATAGCAAACATGATCAGTGCATGATCAGTCACATGATCAGCGCCATTAAGTCACGTGATCAGTACATGATAGTCATGTGATCAGTCCATGATCAGTCACGGTATCAGTGCATGATCAGCCACGTGATCAGTGCATGATCAGCCACGTGATCAGTGCATGATAGCCACGTGATCAGTGCATGATCAGTCACGTGATCAGTGCATGATCAGCCACGTGATCAGTGCATGATCAGTCACGTGATCAGTGCATGATCAGTCACGTGATCAGTGCATGATCAGCCACGTGATCAGTGCATGATCAGCCACGTGATCAGTGCATGATCAGCCACGTGATCAGTGCATGATCAGTTACGTGATCAGTGCATGATCAGCCACGTGATCAGTGCATGATCAGACACGTGATCAGTGTATGATCAGCCACGTGATCAGTGCATGATAGCCACGTGATCAGTGCATGATCAGTCACGTGATCAGTGCATGATCAGCCACGTGAACAGTGCATGCTCAGTCACGTGATCAGGGCCTGCTGAGCTGCGTGATTACTGTCTGCTCATCTGCTTGACAATTGCCAGCTGAGCTGCACGATTCCTGCCTGTCATCTGCTTGACAATTGCCAGCTGTGCTGCGTAATTCCTGCCTGCTCAGCTGCTTGATTATTGCCAGCTGAGCAGCATGATTCCTCACACCTGAGTTCCATGATTATTGCCTGCTGACTGTTTGATTCGTGCCTACTCAGCTCTTTGTTTATTGCCTCCAGAGGCACATGATCAGTGTATGATAGCAAACATGATCAGCGCATGATCAGTCACATGATCAGTGCATTAAGTCACGTGATCAGTACATGATAGTCATGTGATCAGTGCATGATCAGTCACGGTATCAGTGCATGATCAGCCACGTGATCAGTGCATGATCAGCCACGTGATCAGTTCATGATAGCCACGTGATCAGTGCATGATCAGTCACGTGATCAGTGCATGATCAGGCGGTGATCAGTGTATGATCAGCCACGTGATCAGTGCATGATAGCCACGTGATCAGTGCATGATCAGTCACCTGATGGGTGTATGATCAGTCACGTGACAGTACATGGTAGCTACATGATCATTGCATGATCAGCCACGTGATAGTGCATGATAGCCACGTGATCAGTGCATGATCAGTCACGTGATCAGTGCATGATCAGTCACGTGATCAGTGCATGATCAGTCACGTGATCAGTGCATGATCAGCCACGTGATCAGTGCATGATCAGTCACGTGATCAGTGCATGATCAGCCACGTGATCAGTGCATGATCAGTCACGTGATCAGTGCATGATATAGACGTGATCAGTGCATGATCAGTCACGTGATCAGTGCATGATAGCCACGTGATCAGTGCATGATCAGTCACGTGATCAGTGCATGATCAGTCACGTGATCAGTACATGGTAGCTACATGATCAGTGCATGATCAGCCACGTGATAGTGCATGATAGCCACGTGATCAGTGCATGATAGTCATGTGATCAGTGCATGATCAGTCACGTGATCAGTGCATGATCAGCCACGTGATCAGTGCATGATCAGCCACGTGATCAGTGCATGATAGCCACGTGATCAGTGCATGATCAGTCACGTGATCAGTGCATGATCAGTCACGTGATCAGTGCATGATCAGCCACGTGATCAGTGCATGATCAGCCACGTGATCAGTGCATGATCAGTCACGTGATCAGTGCATGATCAGCCACGTGATCAGTGCATGATCAGCCACGTGATCAGTGCATGATCAGCCACGTGATCAGTGCATGATCAGTCACGTGATCAGTGCATGATAGCCACGTGATCAGTGCATGATCAGCCACGTGATCAGTGCATGATCAGCCACGTGATCAGTGCATGATCAGTCACGTGATCAGTGCATGATCATCACGTGATCAGTGCATGATCAGTCACGTGATCAGTGCATGATTTACGTGATCAGTGCATGATCAGTCACGTGATCAGTGCATGATAGCCACGTGATCAGTGCATGATCAGTCACGTGATCAGTGCATGATCAGTCATGATGTGATCAGTGCATGATCAGTCACGTGATCAGTGCATGATCAGTCACGTGACCAGTACATGGTTGCTACGTGATCGTGCATGATCAGCCACGTGAGCAGAGCATGATAGCCACGTGATCAGTGCATGATCAGTCACGTGATCAGTACATGATCAGTCACGTGAACAGTGCATGATCATTTACGTGATCTGTGCATGATCAGTCACGTGACCAGTATATGGTAGCTATGTGATCATTCCATGACGAGCCACGTGAGCAGTGCATGATAGCCACGTGATGTGTGCATGATGAGTTACGTGAGCAGAGTATGATCAGCCACGTGATCAGTGCATGAGTGCCACGTGATCAGTGCATGATATGTCACGTGACAGGTGTGTGATCAGCCACGTGAACAGTGCATGTTCAGCCACGTGATCAGTGCATGATAGCCACGTGATCAGTGCATGATCAGTTACGTGAGCAGTGTATGATCAGCCACGTGATCAGTGCATGGTCAGACACGTGAACAGTGTATGATCAGCCACGTGATCAGTGCATGATATCCAAGTGATCAGTGCATGATCATCACGTGATCAGTGTATGATCAGCCACGTGAACAGTGCATGCTCAGTCACGTGATCAGGGCCTGCTGAGCTGCGTGATTACTGTCTGCTCATCTGCTTGACAATTGCCAGCTGAGCTGCACGATTCCTGCCTGTCATCTGCTTGACAATTGCCAGCTGTGCTGCGTAATTCCTGCCTGCTCAGCTGCTTGATTATTGCCAGCTGAGCAGCATGATTCCTCACAGCTGAGTTCCATGATTATTGCCTGCTGACTGTATGATTCGTGCCTACTCAGCTCTTTGTTTATTGCCTCCAGAGGCACATGATCAGTGTATGATAGCAAACATGATCAGTGCATGATCAGTCACATGATCAGCGCCATTAAGTCACGTGATCACTACATGATAGTCATGTGATCAGTCCATGCTCAGTCACGGTATCAGTGCATGATCAGCCACGTGATCAGTGCATGATCAGCCACGTGATCAGTTCATGATAGCCATGTGATCAGTGCATGATCAGTCACGTGATCAGTGCATGATCAGGCAGGTGATCAGTGCATGATCAGTCACGTGATCAGTGCATGATCAGTCACGTGATCAGTGCATGATCAGTCACGTGATCAGTGCATGATCAGCCACGTGATCAGTGCATGATCAGCCACGTGATCAGTGCATGATCAGTCACGTGATCAGTGCATGATCAGTCACGTGACCAGTACATGGTAGCTACGTGATCATTGCATGATCAGCCACGTGAGCAGTGCATGATAGCCACGTGATCAGTGCATGATCAGTCACGTGATCAGTGCATGATCACTCACGTGATCAGTGCATGATAGTCACGTGATCAGTGCATGATCAATTACGTGATCAGTGCATGATCAGTCACGTGATCAGTACATGGTAGCTACGTGATCAGTGCATGATCAGCCACGTGATCAGTGCATGATAGCCACGTGATCAGTGCATGATCAGTCACATGATCAGTGTATGATCATCCGGGTGATCAGTGCATGGGCAGTCACGTGATCAGTGCATGATATAGACGTGATCAGTGCATGATCAGTCACGTGATCAGTGCATGATCAGCCACGTGATCAGTGCATGATAGCCAGTGAATGAGTGCATGATAGCCAGATGATCAGTGCATGATCAGTCACGTGATCAGTGTATGATCAGCCACGTGATCAGTGCATGATAGCCACGTGATCAGTGCATGATCAGCCACGTGATCAGTGCATGATCAGTCACGTGATCAGTGCATGATCAGCCACGTGATCAGTGCATGATCAGCCACGTGATCAGTGCATGATCAGCCACGTGATCAGTGCATGATAGCCACGTGATCAGTGCATGATCAGTCACGTGAGCAGTGTATGATCAGCCACGTGATCAGTGCATGATAGCCACGTGATCAGTGCATGATCAGTCACGTGATCAGTGTATGATCAGCCACGTGAACAGTGCATGCTCAGTCACGTGATCTGGGCCTGCTGAGCTGCGTGATTACTGTCTGCTCATCTGCTTGACAATTGCCAGCTGAGCTGCACGATTCCTGCCTGTCATCTGCTTGACAATTGCCAGCTGTGCTGCGTAATTCCTGCCTGCTCAGCTGCTTGATTATTGCCAGCTGAGCAGCATGATTCCTCACACCTGAGTTCCATGATTATTGCCTGCTGACTGTTTGATTCGTGCCTACTCAGCTCTTTGTTTATTGCCTCCAGAGGCACATGATCAGTGTATGATAGCAAACATGATCAGCATGATCAGTCACATGATCAGCGCCATTAAGTCACGTGATCACTACATGATAGTCATGTGATCAGTCCATGCTCAGTCACGGTATCAGTGCATGATCAGCCACGTGATCAGTGCATGATCAGCCACGTGATCAGTTCATGATCAGCCACGTGATCAGTGCATGATCAGTCACGTGATCAGTGCATGACAGGCAGGTGATCAGTGCATGATCAGCCACGTGATCAGTGCATGATAGCCACGTGATCAGTGCATGATCAGTCACCTGATGGGTGTATGATCAGTCACGTGACCAGTACATGGTAGCTACATGATCATTGCATGATCAGCCACGTGAGTAGTGCATGATAGCCACGTGATCAGTGCATGATCAGTCACGTGATCAGTGCATGATCAGTCACGTGATCAGTGCATGATCAGTCACGTGATCAGTGCATGATCAGCCACGTGATCAGTGCATGATCAGTCACGTGATCAGTGCATGATCAGCCACGTGATCAGTGCATGATCAGTCACGTGATCAGTGCATGATATAGACGTGATCAGTGCATGATCAGTCACGTGATCAGTGCATGATAGCCACGTGATCAGTGCATGATCAGTCACGTGATCAGTGCATGATCAGTCACGTGACCAGTACATGGTAGCATGATCAGTGCATGATCAGCCACGTGATCAGTGCATGATAGCCACGTGATCAGTGCATGATCAGTCACGTGATCAGTGCATGATCAGTCACGTGATCAGTGCATGATCAGCCACGTGATCAGTGCATGATCAGCCACGTGATCAGTGCATGATCAGCCACGTGATCAGTGCATGATCAGTCACGTGATCAGTGCATGATCAGGCACGTGATCAGTGCATGATCAGCCACGTGATCAGTGCATGATAGCCACGTGATCAGTGCATGATCAGTCACGTGATCAGTGCATGATCAGTCACGTGACCAGTACATGATAGCTACATGATCAGTGCATGATCAGCCACGTGATCAGTGCATGATAGCCACGTGATCAGTGCATGATCAGTCACGTGATCAGTGCATGATCAGTCACGTGATCAGTGCATGATCAGCCACGTGATCAGTGCATGATCAGCCACGTGATCAGTGCATGATAGCCACGTGATCAGTGCATGATCAGTCACGTGATCAGTGCATGATCAGTCACGTGATCAGTGCATGATCAGCCACGTGATCAGTGCATGATCAGCCACGTGATCAGTGCATGATCAATTACGTGATCAGTGCATGATCAGTCACGTGACCAGTGCATGGTAGCTACGTGATCATTGCATGATCAGCCACGTGAGCAGTGCATGATAGCCACGTGATCAGTGCATGATCAGTCACGTGATCAGTGCATGATCAGTCCGTGATCAGTGCATGATCAGTCACGTGATCAGTGCATGATCAGTCACGTGATCAGTGCATGATCAGTCACGTGATCAGTGCATGATAGCCACGTGATCAGTGCATGATCAGTCACGTGATCAGTGCATGATCAGCCACGTGATCAGTGCATGATAGCCACGTGATCAGTGCATGATCAGTCACGTGATCAGTGCATGATCAGCCACGTGATCAGTGCATGATATCCACGTGATCAGTGCATGATAGCCACGTGATCAGTGCATGATCAGTCACGTGATCAGTGCATGATCAGTCACGTGATCATGTGTGATCAGTCACGTGATCAGTGCATGATCAGCCACGTGATCAGTGCATGATCAGTCACGTGATCAGTGCATGATCAGTCACGTGATCAGTACATGATAGCTACGTGATCAGTGCATGATCAGCCACGTGATCAGTGCATGATCAGTCATGATACGTGTGTGATCAGCCACGTGATCAGTGCATGATATCCACGTGATCAGTGCATGATAGCCACGTGATCAGTGCATGATAGCCACGTGATCAGTGCATGATCAGTCACGTGATACATGTGTGATCAGCCACGTGATCAGTGCATGATGAGCCACGTGATCAGTGCAGGATCAATTACGTGATCAGTGCATGATCAGTCACGTGACCAGTACATGGTTGCTACGTGATCGTTGCATGATCAGCCACGTGAGCAGTGCATGATAGCCACGTGATCAGTGCATGATCAGTCACGTGATCAGTACATGATCAGTCACGTGAACAGTGCATGATCATTTACGTGATCTGTGCATGATCAGTCACGTGACCAGTATATGGTAGCTACGTGATCATTCCATGACGAGCCACGTGAGCAGTGCATGATAGCCACGTGATGTGTGCATGATGAGTTACGTGAGCAGAGTATGATCAGCCACGTGATCAGTGCATGAGTGCCACGTGATCAGTGCATGATATGTCACGTGACAGGTGTGTGATCAGCCACGTGAACAGTGCATGTTCAGCCACGTGATCAGTGCATGATAGCCACGTGATCAGTGCATGATCAGTTACGTGAGCAGTGTATGATCAGCCACGTGATCAGTGCATGGTCAGACACGTGAACAGTGTATGATCAGCCACGTGATCAGTGCATGATATCCAAGTGATCAGTGCATGATCATCACGTGATCAGTGTATGATCAGCCACGTGAACAGTGCATGCTCAGTCACGTGATCAGGGCCTGCTGAGCTGCGTGATTACTGTCTGCTCATCTGCTTGACAATTGCCAGCTGAGCTGCACGATTCCTGCCTGTCATCTGCTTGACAATTGCCAGCTGTGCTGCGTAATTCCTGCCTGCTCAGCTGCTTGATTATTGCCAGCTGAGCAGCATGATTCCTCACAGCTGAGTTCCATGATTATTGCCTGCTGACTGTTTGATTCGTGCCTACTCAGCTCTTTGTTTATTGCCTCCAGAGGCACATGATCAGTGTATGATAGCAAACATGATCAGTGCATGATCAGTCACATGATCAGCGCCATTAAGTCACGTGATCACTACATGATAGTCATGTGATCAGTCCATGCTCAGTCACGGTATCAGTGCATGATCAGCCACGTGATCAGTGCATGATCAGCCACGTGATCAGTGCATGATCAGTCACGTGATCAGTGCATGATCAGTCACGTGATCAGTGCATGATCAGTCACGTGATCAGTGCATGATCAGCCACGTGATCAGTGCATGATCAGCCACGTGATCAGTGCATGATCAGTCACGTGATCAGTGCATGATCAGTCACGTGACCAGTACATGGTAGCTACGTGATCATTGCATGATCAGCCACGTGAGCAGTGCATGATAGCCACGTGATCAGTGCATGATCAGTCACGTGATCAGTGCATGATCAGTCACGTGATCAGTGCATGATAAGTCACGTGATCAGTGCATGATCAGCCACGTGATCAGTGCATGATCAGTCACGTGATCAGTGCATGGTAGCCACGTGATCAGTGCATGATCAGCCACGTGATCAGTGCATGATAGCCACGTGATCAGTGCATGATCAGTCACATGATCAGTGCATGATCAGCCACGTGATCAGTGCATGATCAGTCACGTGATCAGTGCATGATATAGACGTGATCAGTGCATGATCAGTCACGTGATCAGTGCATGATCAGCCACGTGATCAGTGCATGATCAGTCACGTGATCAGTGCATGATCAGTCACGTGATCAGTGCATGATCAGCCACGTGATCAGTGCATGATCAGTCACGTGATCAGTGCATGATCAGCCACGTGATCAGTGCATGATCAGTCACGTGATCAGTGCATGATATAGACGTGATCAGTGCATGATCAGTCACGTGATCAGTGCATGATAGCCACGTGATCAGTGCATGATCAGTCACGTGATCAGTGCATGATCAGTCACGTGATCAGTGCATGATAGCTACGTGATCAGTGCATGATCAGCCACGTGATCAGTGCATGATAGCCACGTGATCAGTGCATGATCAGTCACGTGATCAGTGCATGATCAGTCACGTGATCAGTGCATGATCAGCCACGTGATCAGTGCATGATCAGCCACGTGATCAGTGCATGATAGCCACGTGATCAGTGCATGATCAGTCACGTGATCAGTGCATGATCAGGCACGTGATCAGTGCATGATCAGCCACGTGATCAGTGCATGATAGCCACGTGATCAGTGCATGATCAGTCACGTGATCAGTGTATGATCAGTCACTGACCAGTGCATGATAGCTACATGATCAGTGCATGATCAGCCACGTGATCAGTGCATGATAGCCACGTGATCAGTGCATGATAGTCATGTGATCAGTGCATGATCAGTCACGTATCAGTGCATGATCAGCCACGTGATCAGTGCATGATCAGCCACGTGATCAGTGCATGATAGCCACGTGATCAGTGCATGATCAGTCACGTGATCAGTGCATGATCAGGCACGTGATCAGTGCATGATCAGCCACGTGATCAGTGCATGATAGCCACGTGATCAGTGCATGATCAGTCACGTGATCAGTGTATGATCAGTCACGTGACCAGTACATGGTAGCTACATGATCATTGCATGATCAGCCACGTGATCAGTGCATGATAGCCACGTGATCAGTGCATGATCAGTCACGTGATCAGTGCATGATCAGTCACGTGATCAGTGCATGAAGTCACGTGATCAGTGCATGATCAATTACGTGATCAGTGCATGATCAGTCACGTGATCAGTACATGATAGCTACGTGATCAGTGCATGATCAGCCACGTGATCAGTGCATGATAGCCACGTGATCAGTGCATGATCAGTCACATGATCAGTGCATGATCATCCACGTGATCAGTGCATGATCAGTCATGTGATCAGTGCATGATATAGACGTGATCAGTGCATGATCAGTCACGTGATCAGTGCATGATCAGCCACGTGATCAGTGCATGATAGCCAGTGATCAGTGCATGATAGCCAGTGATCAGTGCATGATCAGTCACGTGATCAGTGCATGATCAGCCACGTGATCAGTGCATGATAGCCACGTGATCAGTGCATGATCAGCCACGTGATCAGTGCATGATCAGTCACGTGATCAGTGCATGATCAGCCACGTGATCAGTGCATGATCAGCCACGTGATCAGTGCATGATCAGCCACGTGATCAGTGCATGATAGCCACGTGATCAGTGCATGATCAGTCACGTGATCAGTGTATGATCAGCCACGTGATCAGTGCATGATAGCCACGTGATCAGTGCATGATCAGTCACGTGATCAGTGTATGATCAGCCACGTGAACAGTGCATGCTCAGTCACGTGATCTGGGCCTGCTGAGCTGCGTGATTACTGTCTGCTCATCTGCTTGACAATTGCCAGCTGAGCTGCACGATTCCTGCCTGTCATCTGCTTGACAATTGCCAGCTGTGCTGCGTAATTCCTGCCTGCTCAGCTGCTTGATTATTGCCAGCTGAGCAGCATGATTCCTCACACCTGAGTTCCATGATTATTGCCTGCTGACTGTTTGATTCGTGCCTACTCAGCTCTTTGTTTATTGCCTCCAGAGGCACATGATCAGTGTATGATAGCAAACATGATCAGCGCATGATCAGTCACATGATCAGCGCCATTAAGTCACGTGATCACTACATGATAGTCATGTGATCAGTCCATGCTCAGTCACGGTATCAGTGCATGATCAGCCACGTGATCAGTGCATGATCAGCCAGGTGATCAGTTCATGATAGCCACGTGATCAGTGCATGATCAGTCACGTGATCAGTGCATGACCAGGCAGGTGATCAGTGCATGATCAGCCACGTGATCAGTGCATGATAGCCACGTGATCAGTGCATGATCAGTCACCTGATGGGTGTATGATCAGTCACGTGACCAGTACATGGTAGCTACATGATCATTGCATGATCAGCCACGTGAGTAGTGCATGATAGCCACGTGATCAGTGCATGATCAGTCACGTGATCAGTGCATGATCAGTCACGTGAACAGTGCATGATCAGTCACGTGATCAGTGCATGATCAGCCACGTGATCAGTGCATGATCAGTCACGTGATCAGTGCATGATCATCCACGTGATCAGTGCATGATCAGTCACGTGATCAGTGCATGATATAGACGTGATCAGTGCATGATCAGTCACGTGATCAGTGCATGATAGCCACGTGATCAGTGCATGATCAGTCACGTGATCAGTGCATGATCAGTCACGTGACCAGTACATGGTAGCTACATGATCAGTGCATGATCAGCCACGTGATCAGTGCATGATAGCCACGTGATCAGTGCATGATAGTCACGTGATCAGTGCATGATCAGTCACGTATCAGTGCATGATCAGCCACGTGATCAGTGCATGATCAGCCACGTGATCAGTGCATGATAGCCACGTGATCAGTGCATGATCAGTCACGTGATCAGTGCATGATCAGGCACGTGATCAGTGCATGATCAGCCACGTGATCAGTGCATGATAGCCACGTGATCAGTGCATGATCAGTCACGTGATCAGTGTATGATCAGTCACTGACCAGTACATGGTAGCTACGTGATCATTGCATGATCAGCCACGTGATAGTGCATGATAGCCACGTGATCAGTGCATGATCAGTCACGTGATCAGTGCATGATCAGTCATGTGATCAGTGCATGATCAGGCACGTGATCAGTGCATGATCAGCCACGTGATCAGTGCATGATAGCCACGTGATCAGTGCATGATCAGTCACGTGATCAGTGCATGATCAGCCACGTGATCAGTGCATGATCAGCCACGTGATCAGTGCATGATCAATTACGTGATCAGTGCATGATCAGTCACGTGATCAGTGCATGGTAGCTACGTGATCAGTGCATGATCAGCCACGTGAGCAGTGCATGATAGCCACGTGATCAGTGCATGATCAGTCACGTGATCAGTGCATGATCACTCACGTGATCAGTGCATGATCAGTCACGTGATCAGTGCATGATCAGCACGTGATCAGTGCATGATCAGTCACGTGACCAGTGCATGATAGCTACGTGATCATTGCATGATCAGTCACGTGATCAGTGCATGATAGCCACGTGATCAGTGCATGATAGCCACGTGATCAGTGCATGATCAGTCATGTGATACGTGTGTGATCAGCCACGTGATCAGTGCATGATATCCACGTGATCAGTGCATGATAGCCACGTGATCAGTGCATGAGAGCCACGTGATCAGTGCATGATCAGTCACGTGATACATGTGTGATCAGCCACGTGATCAGTGCATGATGAGCCACGTGATCAGTGCAGGATCAATTACGTGATCAGTGCATGATCAGTCACGTGACCAGTACATGGTTGCTACGTGATCGTTGCATGATCAGCCACGTGAGCAGAGCATGATAGCCACGTGATCAGTGCATGATCAGTCACGTGATCAGTACATGATCAGTCACGTGAACAGTGCATGATCATTTACGTGATCTGTGCATGATCAGTCACGTGACCAGTATATGGTAGCTATGTGATCATTCCATGACGAGCCACGTGAGCAGTGCATGATAGCCACGTGATGTGCGCATGATGAGTTACGTGAGCAGAGTATGATCAGCCACGTGATCAGTGCATGAGTGCCACGTGATCAGTGCATGATATGTCACGTGACAGGTGTGTGATCAGCCACGTGAACAGTGCATGTTCAGCCACGTGATCAGTGCATGATAGCCACGTGATCAGTGCATGATCAGTTACGTGAGCAGTGTATGATCAGCCACGTGATCAGTGCATGGTCAGACACGTGAACAGTGTATGATCAGCCACGTGATCAGTGCATGATATCCAAGTGATCAGTGCATGATCATCACGTGATCAGTGTATGATCAGCCACGTGAACAGTGCATGCTCAGTCACGTGATCAGGGCCTGCTGAGCTGCGTGATTACTGTCTGCTCATCTGCTTGACAATTGCCAGCTGAGCTGCACGATTCCTGCCTGTCATCTGCTTGACAATTGCCAGCTGTGCTGCGTAATTCCTGCCTGCTCAGCTGCTTGATTATTGCCAGCTGAGCAGCATGATTCCTCACAGCTGAGTTCCATGATTATTGCCTGCTGACTGTATGATTCGTGCCTACTCAGCTCTTTGTTTATTGCCTCCAGAGGCACATGATCAGTGTATGATAGCAAACATGATCAGTGCATGATCAGTCACATGATCAGCGCCATTAAGTCACGTGATCACTACATGATAGTCATGTGATCAGTCCATGCTCAGTCACGGTATCAGTGCATGATCAGCCACGTGATCAGTGCATGATCAGCCACGTGATCAGTTCATGATAGCTATGTGATCAGTGCATGATTTGTCACGTGATCAGTGCATGATCAGGCAGGTGATCAGTGCATGATCAGTCACGTGATCAGTGCATGATCAGTCACGTGATCAGTGCATGATCAGTCACGTGATCAGTGCATGATCAGCCACGTGATCAGTGCATGATCAGCCACGTGATCAGTGCATGATCAGTCACGTGATCAGTGCATGATCAGTCACGTGACCAGTACATGGTAGCTACGTGATCATTGCATGATCAGCCACGTGAGCAGTGCATGATAGCCACGTGATCAGTGCATGATCAGTCACGTGATCAGTGCATGATCACTCACGTGATCAGTGCATGAAGTCACGTGATCAGTGCATGATCAATTACGTGATCAGTGCATGATCAGTCACGTGACCAGTACATGGTAGCTACGTGATCATTGCATGATCAGCCACGTGATCAGTGCATGATAGCCACGTGATCAGTGCATGATCAGTCACATGATCAGTGCATGATCATCCGGGTGATCAGTGCATGATCAGTCATGTGATCAGTGCATGATATAGACGTGATCAGTGCATGATCAGTCACGTGATCAGTGCATGATCAGCCACGTGATCAGTGCATGATAGCCAGTGAATGAGTGCATGATAGCCAGTGATCAGTGCATGATCAGTCACGTGATCAGTGCATGATCAGCCACGTGATCAGTGCATGATAGCCACTGATCAGTGCATGATCAGCCACGTGATCAGTGCATGATCAGTCACGTGATCAGTGCATGATCAGCCACGTGATCAGTGCATGATCAGCCACGTGATCAGTGCATGATCAGCCACGTGATCAGTGCATGATCAGCCACGTGATCAGTGCATGATCAGTCACGTGAGCAGTGTATGATCAGCCACGTGATCAGTGCATGATAGCCACGTGATCAGTGCATGATCAGTCACGTGATCAGTGTATGATCAGCCACGTGAACAGTGCATGCTCAGTCACGTGATCTGGGCCTGCTGAGCTGCGTGATTACTGTCTGCTCATCTGCTTGACAATTGCCAGCTGAGCTGCACGATTCCTGCCTGTCATCTGCTTGACAATTGCCAGCTGTGCTGCGTAATTCCTGCCTGCTCAGCTGCTTGATTATTGCCAGCTGAGCAGCATGATTCCTCACACCTGAGTTCCATGATTATTGCCTGCTGACTGTTTGATTCGTGCCTACTCAGCTCTTTGTTTATTGCCTCCAGAGGCACATGATCAGTGTATGATAGCAAACATGATCAGCGCATGATCAGTCACATGATCAGCGCCATTAAGTCACGTGATCACTACATGATAGTCATGTGATCAGTCCATGCTCAGTCACGGTATCAGTGCATGATCAGCCACGTGATCAGTGCATGATCAGCCACGTGATCAGTTCATGATAGCCACGTGATCAGTGCATGATCAGTCACGTGATCAGTGCATGATCAGGCAGGTGATCAGTGCATGATCAGCCACGTGATCAGTGCATGATAGCCACGTGATCAGTGCATGATCAGTCACCTGATGGGTGTATGATCAGTCACGTGACCAGTACATGGTAGCTACATGATCATTGCATGATCAGCCACGTGAGTAGTGCATGATAGCCACGTGATCAGTGCATGATCAGTCACGTGATCAGTGCATGATCAGTCACGTGATCAGTGCATGATCAGTCACGTGATCAGTGCATGATCAGCCACGTGATCAGTGCATGATCAGTCACGTGATCAGTGCATGATCAGCCACGTGATCAGTGCATGATCAGTCACGTGATCAGTGCATGATATAGACGTGATCAGTGCATGATCAGTCACGTGATCAGTGCATGATAGCCACGTGATCAGTGCATGATCAGTCACGTGATCAGTGCATGATCAGTCACGTGACCAGTACATGGTAGCTACGTGATCAGTGCATGATCAGCCACGTGATCAGTGCATGATAGCCACGTGATCAGTGCATGATCAGTCACGTGATCAGTGCATGATCAGTCACGTGATCAGTGCATGATCAGCCACGTGATCAGTGCATGATCAGCCACGTGATCAGTGCATGATAGCCACGTGATCAGTGCATGATCAGTCACGTGATCAGTGCATGATCAGGCACGTGATCAGTGCATGATCAGCCACGTGATCAGTGCATGATAGCCACGTGATCAGTGCATGATCAGTCACGTGATCAGTGCATGATCAGTCACGTGACCAGTACATGATAGCTACATGATCAGTGCATGATCAGCCACGTGATCAGTGCATGATAGCCACGTGATCAGTGCATGATCAGTCACGTGATCAGTGCATGATCAGTCACGTGATCAGTGCATGATCAGCCACGTGATCAGTGCATGATCAGCCACGTGATCAGTGCATGATAGCCACGTGATCAGTGCATGATCAGTCACGTGATCAGTGCATGATCAGTCACGTGATCAGTGCATGATCAGCCACGTGATCAGTGCATGATCAGCCACGTGATCAGTGCATGATCAGTTACGTGATCAGTGCATGATCAGTCACGTGACCAGTGCATGGTAGCTACGTGATCATTGCATGATCAGCCACGTGATCAGTGCATGATAGCCACGTGATCAGTGCATGATCAGTCACGTGATCAGTGCATGATCACTCACGTGATCAGTGCATGATCAGTCACGTGATCAGTGCATGATCAGTCACGTGATCAGTGCATGATCAGTCACGTGATCAGTGCATGATAGCTACGTGATCAGTGCATGATCAGTCACGTGATCAGTGCATGATAGCCACGTGATCAGTGCATGATCAGCCACGTGATCAGTGCATGATCAGTCATGTGATCAGTGCATGATCAGCCACGTGATCAGTGCATGATAGCCACGTGATCAGTGCATGATAGCCACGTGATCAGTGCATGATCAGTCACGTGATCAGTGCATGATCAGTCACGTGATCAGTGTGATCAGTCACGTGATCAGTGCATGATCAGCCACGTGATCAGTGCATGATCAGTCACGTGATCAGTGCATGATCAGTCACGTGATCAGTGCATGATAGCTACGTGATCAGTGCATGATCAGCCACGTGATCAGTGCATGATCAGTCATGTGATCGTGTGTGATCAGCCACGTGATCAGTGCATGATATCCACGTGATCAGTGCATGATAGCCACGTGATCAGTGCATGATAGCCACGTGATCATGATGATCAGTCACGTGATACATGTGTGATCAGCCACGTGATCAGTGCATGATGAGCCACGTGATCAGTGCAGGATCAATTACGTGATCAGTGCATGATCAGTCACGTGACCAGTACATGGTTGCTACGTGATCGTTGCATGATCAGCCACGTGAGCAGAGCATGATAGCCACGTGATCAGTGCATGATCAGTCACGTGATCAGTACATGATCAGTCACGTGAACAGTGCATGATCATTTACGTGATCTGTGCATGATCAGTCACGTGACCAGTATATGGTAGCTACGTGATCATTCCATGACGAGCCACGTGAGCAGTGCATGATAGCCACGTGATGTGTGCATGATGAGTTACGTGAGCAGAGTATGATCAGCCACGTGATCAGTGCATGAGTGCCACGTGATCAGTGCATGATATGTCACGTGACAGGTGTGTGATCAGCCACGTGAACAGTGCATGTTCAGCCACGTGATCAGTGCATGATAGCCACGTGATCAGTGCATGATCAGTTACGTGAGCAGTGTATGATCAGCCACGTGATCAGTGCATGGTCAGACACGTGAACAGTGTATGATCAGCCACGTGATCAGTGCATGATATCCAAGTGATCAGTGCATGATCATCACGTGATCAGTGTATGATCAGCCACGTGAACAGTGCATGCTCAGTCACGTGATCAGGGCCTGCTGAGCTGCGTGATTACTGTCTGCTCATCTGCTTGACAATTGCCAGCTGAGCTGCACGATTCCTGCCTGTCATCTGCTTGACAATTGCCAGCTGTGCTGCGTAATTCCTGCCTGCTCAGCTGCTTGATTATTGCCAGCTGAGCAGCATGATTCCTCACAGCTGAGTTCCATGATTATTGCCTGCTGACTGTATGATTCGTGCCTACTCAGCTCTTTGTTTATTGCCTCCAGAGGCACATGATCAGTGTATGATAGCAAACATGATCAGTGCATGATCAGTCACATGATCAGCGCCATTAAGTCACGTGATCACTACATGATAGTCATGTGATCAGTCCATGCTCAGTCACGGTATCAGTGCATGATCAGCCACGTGATCAGTGCATGATCAGCCACGTGATCAGTGTGATCAGTGATCAGTGCATGATGTCACGTGATCAGTGCATGATCAGTCAGGTGATCAGTGCATGATCAGTCACGTGATCAGTGCATGATCAGTCACGTGATCAGTGCATGATCAGTCACGTGATCAGTGCATGATCAGCCACGTGATCAGTGCATGATCAGCCACGTGATCAGTGCATGATCAGTCACGTGATCAGTGCATGATCAGTCACGTGACCAGTACATGGTAGCTACGTGATCATTGCATGATCAGCCACGTGAGCAGTGCATGATAGCCACGTGATCAGTGCATGATCAGTCACGTGATCAGTGCATGATCAGTCGTGATCAGTGCATGATCAGTCACGTGATCAGTGCATGATCAATTACGTGATCAGTGCATGATCAGTCACGTGATCAGTACATGGTAGCTACGTGATCAGTGCATGATCAGCCACGTGATCAGTGCATGATAGCCACGTGATCAGTGCATGATCAGTCACATGATCAGTGCATGATCATCCGTGATCAGTGCATGATCAGTCACGTGATCAGTGCATGATAGACGTGATCAGTGCATGATCAGTCACGTGATCAGTGCATGATCAGCCACGTGATCAGTGCATGATCAGTCACGTGATCAGTGCATGATCAGTCACGTGATCAGTGCATGATCAGCCACGTGATCAGTGCATGATCAGTCACGTGATCAGTGCATGATCAGCCACGTGATCAGTGCATGATCAGTCACGTGATCAGTGCATGATAGACGTGATCAGTGCATGATCAGTCACGTGATCAGTGCATGATAGCCACGTGATCAGTGCATGATCAGTCACGTGATCAGTGCATGATCAGTCACGTGATCAGTGCATGATAGCTACGTGATCAGTGCATGATCAGCCACGTGATCAGTGCATGATAGCCACGTGATCAGTGCATGATAGTCACGTGATCAGTGCATGATCAGTCACGTGATCAGTGCATGATCAGCCACGTGATCAGTGCATGATCAGCCACGTGATCAGTGCATGATAGCTACGTGATCAGTGCATGATCAGTCACGTGATCAGTGCATGATCAGGCACGTGATCAGTGCATGATCAGCCACGTGATCAGTGCATGATAGCCACGTGATCAGTGCATGATCAGTCACGTGATCAGTGCATGATCAGTCACTGATCAGTACATGGTAGCTACATGATCAGTGCATGATCAGCCACGTGATCAGTGCATGATAGCCACGTGATCAGTGCATGATAGTCACGTGATCAGTGCATGATCAGTCACGTGATCAGTGCATGATCAGCCACGTGATCAGTGCATGATCAGCCACGTGATCAGTGCATGATAGCCACGTGATCAGTGCATGATCAGTCACGTGATCAGTGCATGATCAGGCACGTGATCAGTGCATGATCAGCCACGTGATCAGTGCATGATAGCCACGTGATCAGTGCATGATCAGTCACGTGATCAGTGTATGATCAGTCACGTGACCAGTACATGGTAGCTACATGATCATTGCATGATCAGCCACGTGATAGTGCATGATAGCCACGTGATCAGTGCATGATCAGTCACGTGATCAGTGCATGATCAGTCACGTGAACAGTGCATGATCAGTCACGTGATCAGTGCATGATCAATTACGTGATCAGTGCATGATCAGTCCGTGATCAGTGCATGATAGCTACGTGATCAGTGCATGATCAGCCACGTGATCAGTGCATGATAGCCACGTGATCAGTGCATGATCAGTCACATGATCAGTGCATGATCATCCACGTGATCAGTGCATGATCAGTCACGTGATCAGTGCATGATATAGACGTGATCAGTGCATGATCAGTCACGTGATCAGTGCATGATCAGCCACGTGATCAGTGCATGATCAGTCACGTGATCAGTGCATGATCAGTCACGTGATCAGTGCATGATCAGCCACGTGATCAGTGCATGATCAGTCACGTGATCAGTGCATGATCATCCACGTGATCAGTGCATGATCAGTCACGTGATCAGTGCATGATATAGACGTGATCAGTGCATGATCAGTCACGTGATCAGTGCATGATAGCCACGTGATCAGTGCATGATCAGTCACGTGATCAGTGTATGATCAGTCACGTGATCAGTACATGGTAGCTACATGATCATTGCATGATCAGCCACGTGATCAGTGCATGATAGCCACGTGATCAGTGCATGATAGTCACGTGATCAGTGCATGATCAGTCACGTGATCAGTGCATGATCAGCCACGTGATCAGTGCATGATCAGCCACGTGATCAGTGCATGATAGCCACGTGATCAGTGCATGATCAGTCACGTGATCAGTGCATGATCAGGCACGTGATCAGTGTATGATCAGCCACGTGATCAGTGCATGATAGCCACGTGATCAGTGCATGATCAGTCACCTGATCAGTGTATGATCAGTCACTGACCAGTACATGGTAGCTACATGATCATTGCATGATCAGCCACGTGATAGTGCATGATAGCCACGTGATCAGTGCATGATCAGTCACGTGATCAGTGCATGATCAGTCATGTGATCAGTGCATGACAGGCGTGATCAGTGTATGATCAGCCACGTGATCAGTGCATGATAGCCACGTGATCAGTGCATGATCAGTCACGTGATCAGTGCATGATCAGTCACGTGATCAGTGCATGATCAGCCACGTGATCAGTGCATGATCAGCCACGTGATCAGTGCATGATCAATTACGTGATCAGTGCATGATCAGTCACGTGATCAGTGCATGGTAGCTACGTGATCAGTGCATGATCAGCCACGTGATCAGTGCATGATAGCCACGTGATCAGTGCATGATCAGTCACGTGATCAGTGCATGATCAGTCACGTGAACAGTGCATGATCAGTCACGTGATCAGTGCATGATCAGCCACGTGATCAGTGCATGATCAGTCACGTGACCAGTACATGATAGCTACGTGATCATTGCATGATCAGCCACGTGATCAGTGCATGATAGCCACGTGATCAGTGCATGATAGCCACGTGATCAGTGCATGATCAGTCATGTGATACGTGTGTGATCAGCCACGTGATCAGTGCATGATATCCACGTGATCAGTGCATGATAGCCACGTGATCAGTGCATGAGAGCCACGTGATCAGTGCATGATCAGTCACGTGATACATGTGTGATCAGCCACGTGATCAGTGCATGATGAGCCACGTGATCAGTGCAGGATCAATTACGTGATCAGTGCATGATCAGTCACGTGACCAGGACATGGTTGCTACGTGATCGTTGCATGATCAGCCACGTGAGCAGAGCATGATAGCCACGTGATCAGTGCATGATCAGTCACGTGATCAGTACATGATCAGTCACGTGAACAGTGCATGATCATTTACGTGATCTGTGCATGATCAGTCACGTGACCAGTATATGGTAGCTATGTGATCATTCCATGACGAGCCACGTGAGCAGTGCATGATAGCCACGTGATGTGTGCATGATGAGTTACGTGAGCAGAGTATGATCAGCCACGTGATCAGTGCATGAGTGCCACGTGATCAGTGCATGATATGTCACGTGACAGGTGTGTGATCAGCCACGTGAACAGTGCATGTTCAGCCACGTGATCAGTGCATGATAGCCACGTGATCAGTGCATGATCAGTTACGTGAGCAGTGTATGATCAGCCACGTGATCAGTGCATGGTCAGACACGTGAACAGTGTATGATCAGCCACGTGATCAGTGCATGATATCCAAGTGATCAGTGCATGATCATCACGTGATCAGTGTATGATCAGCCACGTGAACAGTGCATGCTCAGTCACGTGATCAGGGCCTGCTGAGCTGCGTGATTACTGTCTGCTCATCTGCTTGACAATTGCCAGCTGAGCTGCACGATTCCTGCCTGTCATCTGCTTGACAATTGCCAGCTGTGCTGCGTAATTCCTGCCTGCTCAGCTGCTTGATTATTGCCAGCTGAGCAGCATGATTCCTCACAGCTGAGTTCCATGATTATTGCCTGCTGACTGTATGATTCGTGCCTACTCAGCTCTTTGTTTATTGCCTCCAGAGGCACATGATCAGTGTATGATAGCAAACATGATCAGTGCATGATCAGTCACATGATCAGCGCCATTAAGTCACGTGATCACTACATGATAGTCATGTGATCAGTCCATGCTCAGTCACGGTATCAGTGCATGATCAGCCACGTGATCAGTGCATGATCAGCCAGGTGATCAGTTCATGATAGCTATGTGATCAGTGCATGATCAGTCACGTGATCAGTGCATGATCAGGCAGGTGATCAGTGCATGATCAGTCACGTGATCAGTGCATGATCAGTCACGTGATCAGTGCATGATCAGTCACGTGATCAGTGCATGATCAGCCACGTGATCAGTGCATGATCAGCCACGTGATCAGTGCATGATCAGTACGTGATCAGTGCATGATCAGTCACGTGACCAGTACATGGTAGCTACGTGATCATTGCATGATCAGCCACGTGAGCAGTGCATGATAGCCACGTGATCAGTGCATGATCAGTCACGTGATCAGTGCATGATCACTCACGTGATCAGTGCATGATAAGTCACGTGATCAGTGCATGATCAATTACGTGATCAGTGCATGATCAGTCACGTGACCAGTACATGGTAGCTACGTGATCATTGCATGATCAGCCACGTGATCAGTGCATGATAGCCACGTGATCAGTGCATGATCAGTCACATGATCAGTGCATGATCATCCGGGTGATCAGTGCATGGGCAGTCATGTGATCAGTGCATGATATAGACGTGATCAGTGCATGATCAGTCACGTGATCAGTGCATGATCAGCCACGTGATCAGTGCATGATAGCCAGTTAATGAGTGCATGATAGCCAGTGATCAGTGCATGATCAGTCACGTGATCAGTGCATGATCAGCCACGTGATCAGTGCATGATAGCCACTGATCAGTGCATGATCAGCCACGTGATCAGTGCATGATCAGTCACGTGATCAGTGCATGATCAGCCACGTGATCAGTGCATGATCAGCCACGTGATCAGTGCATGATCAGCCACGTGATCAGTGCATGATAGCCACGTGATCAGTGCATGATCAGTTACGTGAACAGTGTATGATCAGCCACGTGATCAGTGCATGATAGCCACGTGATCAGTGCATGATCAGTCACGTGATCAGTGTATGATCAGCCACGTGAACAGTGCATGCTCAGTCACGTGATCTGGGCCTGCTGAGCTGCGTGATTACTGTCTGCTCATCTGCTTGACAATTGCCAGCTGAGCTGCACGATTCCTGCCTGTCATCTGCTTGACAATTGCCAGCTGTGCTGCGTAATTCCTGCCTGCTCAGCTGCTTGATTATTGCCAGCTGAGCAGCATGATTCCTCACACCTGAGTTCCATGATTATTGCCTGCTGACTGTTTGATTCGTGCCTACTCAGCTCTTTGTTTATTGCCTCCAGAGGCACATGATCAGTGTATGATAGCAAACATGATCAGCGCATGATCAGTCACATGATCAGCGCCATTAAGTCACGTGATCACTACATGATAGTCATGTGATCAGTCCATGCTCAGTCACGGTATCAGTGCATGATCAGCCACGTGATCAGTGCATGATCAGCCACGTGATCAGTTCATGATAGCCACGTGATCAGTGCATGATCAGTCACGTGATCAGTGCATGACCAGGCACGTGATCAGTGCATGATCAGCCACGTGATCAGTGCATGATAGCCACGTGATCAGTGCATGATCAGTCACCTGATGGGTGTATGATCAGTCACGTGACCAGTACATGGTAGCTACATGATCATTGCATGATCAGCCACGTGAGTAGTGCATGATAGCCACGTGATCAGTGCATGATCAGTCACGTGATCAGTGCATGATCAGTCACGTGAACAGTGCATGATAAGTCACGTGATCAGTGCATGATCAGCCACGTGATCAGTGCATGATCAGTCACATGATCAGTGCATGATCATCCACGTGATCAGTGCATGATCAGTCATGTGATCAGTGCATGATATAGACGTGATCAGTGCATGATCAGTCACGTGATCAGTGCATGATAGCCACGTGATCAGTGCATGATCAGTCACGTGATCAGTGCATGATCAGTCACGTGACCAGTACATGGTAGCTACATGATCATTGCATGATCAGCCACGTGATCAGTGCATGATAGCCACGTGATCAGTGCATGATAGTCATGTGATCAGTGCATGATCAGTCACGTATCAGTGCATGATCAGCCACGTGATCAGTGCATGATCAGCCACGTGATCAGTGCATGATAGCCACGTGATCAGTGCATGATCAGTCACGTGATCAGTGCATGATCAGGCACGTGATCAGTGCATGATCAGCCACGTGATCAGTGCATGATAGCCACGTGATCAGTGCATGATCAGTCACGTGATCAGTGTATGATCAGTCACTGACCAGTACATGGTAGCTACATGATCATTGCATGATCAGCCACGTGATAGTGCATGATAGCCACGTGATCAGTGCATGATCAGTCACGTGATCAGTGCATGATCAGTCATGTGATCAGTGCATGATCAGGCACGTGATCAGTGTATGATCAGCCACGTGATCAGTGCATGATAGCCACGTGATCAGTGCATGATCAGTCACGTGATCAGTGCATGATCAGTCACGTGATCAGTGCATGATCAGCCACGTGATCAGTGCATGATCAGCCACGTGATCAGTGCATGATCAATTACGTGATCAGTGCATGATCAGTCACGTGATCAGTGCATGGTAGCTACGTGATCAGTGCATGATCAGCCACGTGATCAGTGCATGATAGCCACGTGATCAGTGCATGATCAGTCACGTGATCAGTGCATGATCACTCACGTGATCAGTGCATGATCAGTCACGTGATCAGTGCATGATCAATTACGTGATCAGTGCATGATCAGTCACGTGATCAGTACATGGTAGCTACGTGATCATTGCATGATCAGCCACGTGATCAGTGCATGATAGCCACGTGATCAGTGCATGATAGCCACGTGATCAGTGCATGATCAGTCATGTGATACGTGTGTGATCAGCCACGTGATCAGTGCATGATATCCACGTGATCAGTGCATGATAGCCACGTGATCAGTGCATGAGAGCCACGTGATCAGTGCATGATCAGTCACGTGATACATGTGTGATCAGCCACGTGATCAGTGCATGATGAGCCACGTGATCAGTGCAGGATCAATTACGTGATCAGTGCATGATCAGTCACGTGACCAGTACATGGTTGCTACGTGATCGTTGCATGATCAGCCACGTGAGCAGAGCATGATAGCCACGTGATCAGTGCATGATCAGTCACGTGATCAGTACATGATCAGTCACGTGAACAGTGCATGATCATTTACGTGATCTGTGCATGATCAGTCACGTGACCAGTATATGGTAGCTATGTGATCATTCCATGACGAGCCACGTGAGCAGTGCATGATAGCCACGTGATGTGTGCATGATGAGTTACGTGAGCAGAGTATGATCAGCCACGTGATCAGTGCATGAGTGCCACGTGATCAGTGCATGATATGTCACGTGACAGGTGTGTGATCAGCCACGTGAACAGTGCATGTTCAGCCACGTGATCAGTGCATGATAGCCACGTGATCAGTGCATGATCAGTTACGTGAGCAGTGTATGATCAGCCACGTGATCAGTGCATGGTCAGACACGTGAACAGTGTATGATCAGCCACGTGATCAGTGCATGATATCCAAGTGATCAGTGCATGATCATCACGTGATCAGTGTATGATCAGCCACGTGAACAGTGCATGCTCAGTCACGTGATCAGGGCCTGCTGAGCTGCGTGATTACTGTCTGCTCATCTGCTTGACAATTGCCAGCTGAGCTGCACGATTCCTGCCTGTCATCTGCTTGACAATTGCCAGCTGTGCTGCGTAATTCCTGCCTGCTCAGCTGCTTGATTATTGCCAGCTGAGCAGCATGATTCCTCACAGCTGAGTTCCATGATTATTGCCTGCTGACTGTTTGATTCGTGCCTACTCAGCTCTTTGTTTATTGCCTCCAGAGGCACATGATCAGTGTATGATAGCAAACATGATCAGTGCATGATCAGTCACATGATCAGCGCCATTAAGTCACGTGATCACTACATGATAGTCATGTGATCAGTCCATGCTCAGTCACGGTATCAGTGCATGATCAGCCACGTGATCAGTGCATGATCAGCCACGTGATCAGTTCATGATAGCCATGTGATCAGTGCATGATCAGTCACGTGATCAGTGCATGATCAGGCAGGTGATCAGTGCATGATCAGTCACGTGATCAGTGCATGATCAGTCACGTGATCAGTGCATGATCAGTCACGTGATCAGTGCATGATCAGCCACGTGATCAGTGCATGATCAGCCACGTGATCAGTGCATGATCAGCCACGTGATCAGTGCATGATCAGTCACGTGACCAGTACATGGTAGCTACGTGATCATTGCATGATCAGCCACGTGAGCAGTGCATGATAGCCACGTGATCAGTGCATGATCAGTCACGTGATCAGTGCATGATCACTCACGTGATCAGTGCATGATCAGTCACGTGATCAGTGCATGATCAGCCACGTGATCAGTGCATGATCAGTCACGTGATCAGTGCATGATAGCTACGTGATCAGTGCATGATCAGCCACGTGATCAGTGCATGATAGCCACGTGATCAGTGCATGATCAGTCACATGATCAGTGCATGATCATCCACGTGATCAGTGCATGATCAGTCACGTGATCAGTGCATGATATAGACGTGATCAGTGCATGATCAGTCACGTGATCAGTGCATGATCAGCCACGTGATCAGTGCATGATCAGTCACGTGATCAGTGCATGATCAGTCACGTGATCAGTGCATGATCAGCCACGTGATCAGTGCATGATCAGTCACGTGATCAGTGCATGATCAGCCACGTGATCAGTGCATGATCAGTCACGTGATCAGTGCATGATATAGACGTGATCAGTGCATGATCAGTCACGTGATCAGTGCATGATAGCCACGTGATCAGTGCATGATCAGTCACGTGATCAGTGCATGATCAGTCACGTGATCAGTGCATGGTAGCTACGTGATCAGTGCATGATCAGCCACGTGATAGTGCATGATAGCCACGTGATCAGTGCATGATCAGTCACGTGATCAGTGCATGATCAGTCACGTGATCAGTGCATGATCAGCCACGTGATCAGTGCATGATCAGCCACGTGATCAGTGCATGATAGCCACGTGATCAGTGCATGATCAGTCACGTGATCAGTGCATGATCAGGCACGTGATCAGTGCATGATCAGCCACGTGATCAGTGCATGATAGCCACGTGATCAGTGCATGATCAGTCACGTGATCAGTGTATGATCAGTCACTGACCAGTACATGGTAGCTACATGATCATTGCATGATCAGCCACGTGATCAGTGCATGATAGCCACGTGATCAGTGCATGATAGTCATGTGATCAGTGCATGATCAGTCACGTATCAGTGCATGATCAGCCACGTGATCAGTGCATGATCAGCCACGTGATCAGTGCATGATAGCTACGTGATCAGTGCATGATCAGTCACGTGATCAGTGCATGATCAGGCACGTGATCAGTGCATGATCAGCCACGTGATCAGTGCATGATAGCCACGTGATCAGTGCATGATCAGTCACGTGATCAGTGTATGATCAGTCACGTGACCAGTACATGGTAGCTACATGATCATTGCATGATCAGCCACGTGATCAGTGCATGATAGCCACGTGATCAGTGCATGATCAGTCACGTGATCAGTGCATGATCAGTCACGTGATCAGTGCATGATCAGTCACGTGATCAGTGCATGATCAGCCACGTGATCAGTGCATGATCTGTCACGTGATCAGTGCATGATCATCCACGTGATCAGTGCATGATCAGTCATGTGATCAGTGCATGATATAGCGTGATCAGTGCATGATCAGTCACGTGATCAGTGCATGATAGCCACGTGATCAGTGCATGATCAGTCACCTGATCAGTGTATGATCATTCACGTGACCAGTACATGGTAGCTACATGATCATTGCATGATCAGCCACGTGATAGTGCATGATAGCCACGTGATCAGTGCATGATAGTCATGTGATCAGTCCATGATCAGTCACGTATCAGTGCATGATCAGCCACGTGATCAGTGCATGATCAGCCACGTGATCAGTGCATGATAGCTACGTGATCAGTGCATGATCAGTCACGTGATCAGTGCATGATCAGGCACGTGATCAGTGCATGATCAGCCACGTGATCAGTGCATGATAGCCACGTGATCAGTGCATGATCAGTCACCTGATCAGTGTATGATCAGTCACTGACCAGTACATGGTAGCTACATGATCATTGCATGATCAGCCACGTGAGTAGTGCATGATAGCCACGTGATCAGTGCATGATCAGTCACGTGATCAGTGCATGATCAGTCATGTGATCAGTGCATGATCAGTCACGTGATCAGTGCATGATCAGTCACGTGATCAGTGCATGATCAGCCACGTGATCAGTGCATGATCAGCCACGTGATCAGTGCATGATCAGCGTGATCAGTGCATGATCAGTCACGTGATCAGTATATGATAGCTACGTGATCAGTGCATGATCAGCCACGTGATCAGTGCATGATAGCCACGTGATCAGTGCATGATCAGTCACGTGATCAGTGCATGATCACTCACGTGATCAGTGCATGATCAGTCACGTGATCAGTGCATGATCAATTACGTGATCAGTGCATGATCAGTCACGTGACCAGTACATGGTAGCTACGTGATCATTGCATGATCAGCCACGTGATCAGTGCATGATAGCCACGTGATCAGTGCATGATAGCCACGTGATCAGTGCATGATCAGTCATGTGATACGTGTGTGATCAGCCACGTGATCAGTGCATGATATCCACGTGATCAGTGCATGATAGCCACGTGATCAGTGCATGAGAGCCACGTGATCAGTGCATGATCAGTCACGTGATACATGTGTGATCAGCCACGTGATCAGTGCATGATGAGCCACGTGATCAGTGCATGATCAATTACGTGATCAGTGCATGATCAGTCACGTGACCAGTACATGGTTGCTACGTGATCGTTGCATGATCAGCCACGTGAGCAGAGCATGATAGCCACGTGATCAGTGCATGATCAGTCACGTGATCAGTACATGATCAGTCACGTGAACAGTGCATGATCATTTACGTGATCTGTGCATGATCAGTCACGTGACCAGTATATGGTAGCTATGTGATCATTCCATGACGAGCCACGTGAGCAGTGCATGATAGCCACGTGATGTGTGCATGATGAGTTACGTGAGCAGAGTATGATCAGCCACGTGATCAGTGCATGAGTGCCACGTGATCAGTGCATGATATGTCACGTGACAGGTGTGTGATCAGCCACGTGAACAGTGCATGTTCAGCCACGTGATCAGTGCATGATAGCCACGTGATCAGTGCATGATCAGTTACGTGAGCAGTGTATGATCAGCCACGTGATCAGTGCATGGTCAGACACGTGAACAGTGTATGATCAGCCACGTGATCAGTGCATGATATCCAAGTGATCAGTGCATGATCATCACGTGATCAGTGTATGATCAGCCACGTGAACAGTGCATGCTCAGTCACGTGATCAGGGCCTGCTGAGCTGCGTGATTACTGTCTGCTCATCTGCTTGACAATTGCCAGCTGAGCTGCACGATTCCTGCCTGTCATCTGCTTGACAATTGCCAGCTGTGCTGCGTAATTCCTGCCTGCTCAGCTGCTTGATTATTGCCAGCTGAGCAGCATGATTCCTCACAGCTGAGTTCCATGATTATTGCCTGCTGACTGTTTGATTCGTGCCTACTCAGCTCTTTGTTTATTGCCTCCAGAGGCACATGATCAGTGTATGATAGCAAACATGATCAGTGCATGATCAGTCACATGATCAGCGCCATTAAGTCACGTGATCACTACATGATAGTCATGTGATCAGTCCATGCTCAGTCACGGTATCAGTGCATGATCAGCCACGTGATCAGTGCATGATCAGCCAGGTGATCAGTTCATGATAGCTATGTGATCAGTGCATGATTTGTCACGTGATCAGTGCATGATCAGGCAGGTGATCAGTGCATGATCAGTCACGTGATCAGTGCATGATCAGTCACGTGATCAGTGCATGATCAGTCACGTGATCAGTGCATGATCAGCCACGTGATCAGTGCATGATCAGCCACGTGATCAGTGCATGATCAGCCACGTGATCAGTGCATGATCAGTCACGTGACCAGTACATGGTAGCTACGTGATCAGTGCATGATCAGCCACGTGAGCAGTGCATGATAGCCACGTGATCAGTGCATGATCAGTCACGTGATCAGTGCATGATCATCACGTGATCAGTGCATGATCAGTCACGTGATCAGTGCATGATCAATTACGTGATCAGTGCATGATCAGTCACGTGATCAGTACATGGTAGCTACGTGATCAGTGCATGATCAGCCACGTGATCAGTGCATGATAGCCACGTGATCAGTGCATGATCAGTCACATGATCAGTGCATGATCATCCACGTGATCAGTGCATGATCAGTCACGTGATCAGTGCATGATATAGACGTGATCAGTGCATGATCAGCCACGTGATCAGTGCATGATCAGTCACGTGATCAGTGCATGATCAGCCACGTGATCAGTGCATGATCAGCCACGTGATCAGTGCATGATCAGTCACGTGATCAGTGCATGATCAGCCACGTGATCAGTGCATGATCAGTCACGTGATCAGTGCATGATAGACGTGATCAGTGCATGATCAGTCACGTGATCAGTGCATGATCAGCCACGTGATCAGTGCATGATCAGTCACGTGATCAGTGCATGATCAGTCACGTGATCAGTGCATGATCAGCCACGTGATCAGTGCATGATCAGTCACGTGATCAGTGCATGATCAGCCACGTGATCAGTGCATGATCAGTCACGTGATCAGTGCATGATATAGACGTGATCAGTGCATGATCAGTCACGTGATCAGTGCATGATAGCCACGTGATCAGTGCATGATCAGTCACGTGATCAGTGCATGATCAGTCACGTGATCAGTACATGGTAGCTACATGATCAGTGCATGATCAGCCACGTGATCAGTGCATGATAGCCACGTGATCAGTGCATGATAGTCACGTGATCAGTGCATGATCAGTCACGTGATCAGTGCATGATCAGCCACGTGATCAGTGCATGATCAGCCACGTGATCAGTGCATGATAGCCACGTGATCAGTGCATGATCAGTCACGTGATCAGTGCATGATCAGGCACGTGATCAGTGCATGATCAGCCACGTGATCAGTGCATGATAGCCACGTGATCAGTGCATGATCAGTCACGTGATCAGTGTATGATCAGTCACTGACAGGCATGGTAGCTACATGATCAGTGCATGATCAGCCACGTGATCAGTGCATGATAGCCACGTGATCAGTGCATGATCAGTCACGTGATCAGTGCATGATCAGTCACGTATCAGTGCATGATCAGCCACGTGATCAGTGCATGATCAGCCACGTGATCAGTGCATGATAGCTACGTGATCAGTGCATGATCAGTCACGTGATCAGTGCATGATCAGGCACGTGATCAGTGCATGATCAGCCACGTGATCAGTGCATGATAGCCACGTGATCAGTGCATGATCAGTCACGTGATCAGTGTATGATCAGTCACGTGACCAGTACATGGTAGCTACATGATCAGTGCATGATCAGCCACGTGATAGTGCATGATAGCCACGTGATCAGTGCATGATCAGTCACGTGATCAGTGCATGATCAGTCACGTGAACAGTGCATGATCAGTCACGTGATCAGTGCATGATCAGCCACGTGATCAGTGCATGATCAGTCACGTGATCAGTGCATGATCATCCACGTGATCAGTGCATGATCAGTCATGTGATCAGTGCATGATATAGACGTGATCAGTGCATGATCAGTCACGTGATCAGTGCATGATAGCCACGTGATCAGTGCATGATCAGTCACCTGATCAGTGTATGATCATTCACGTGACCAGTACATGGTAGCTACATGATCATTGCATGATCAGCCACGTGATAGTGCATGATAGCCACGTGATCAGTGCATGATAGTCATGTGATCAGTGCATGATCAGTCACGTATCAGTGCATGATCAGCCACGTGATCAGTGCATGATCAGCCACGTGATCAGTGCATGATAGCCACGTGATCAGTGCATGATCAGTCACGTGATCAGTGCATGATCAGGCACGTGATCAGTGCATGATCAGCCACGTGATCAGTGCATGATAGCCACGTGATCAGTGCATGATCAGTCACCTGATCAGTGTATGATCAGTCACTGACCAGTACATGGTAGCTACATGATCATTGCATGATCAGCCACGTGAGTAGTGCATGATAGCCACGTGATCAGTGCATGATCAGTCACGTGATCAGTGCATGATCAGTCATGTGATCAGTGCATGATCAGTCACGTGATCAGTGCATGATCAGTCACGTGATCAGTGCATGATCAGCCACGTGATCAGTGCATGATCAGCCACGTGATCAGTGCATGATCAGTCACGTGATCAGTGCATGATCAGTCACGTGATCAGTGCATGTAGCTACGTGATCAGTGCATGATCAGCCACGTGATCAGTGCATGATAGCCACGTGATCAGTGCATGATCAGTCACGTGATCAGTGCATGATCACTCACGTGATCAGTGCATGATCAGTCACGTGATCAGTGCATGATCAATTACGTGATCAGTGCATGATCAGTCACGTGATCAGTGCATGGTAGCTACGTGATCATTGCATGATCAGCCACGTGATCAGTGCATGATAGCCACGTGATCAGTGCATGATAGCCACGTGATCAGTGCATGATCAGTCATGTGATACGTGTGTGATCAGCCACGTGATCAGTGCATGATATCCACGTGATCAGTGCATGATAGCCACGTGATCAGTGCATGAGCCACGTGATCAGTGCATGATCAGTCACGTGATACATGTGTGATCAGCCACGTGATCAGTGCATGATGAGCCACGTGATCAGTGCAGGATCAATTACGTGATCAGTGCATGATCAGTCACGTGACCAGTACATGGTTGCTACGTGATCGTTGCATGATCAGCCACGTGAGCAGAGCATGATAGCCACGTGATCAGTGCATGATCAGTCACGTGATCAGTACATGATCAGTCACGTGAACAGTGCATGATCATTTACGTGATCTGTGCATGATCAGTCACGTGACCAGTATATGGTAGCTACGTGATCATTCCATGACGAGCCACGTGAGCAGTGCATGATAGCCACGTGATGTGTGCATGATGAGTTACGTGAGCAGAGTATGATCAGCCACGTGATCAGTGCATGAGTGCCACGTGATCAGTGCATGATATGTCACGTGACAGGTGTGTGATCAGCCACGTGAACAGTGCATGTTCAGCCACGTGATCAGTGCATGATAGCCACGTGATCAGTGCATGATCAGTTACGTGAGCAGTGTATGATCAGCCACGTGATCAGTGCATGGTCAGACACGTGAACAGTGTATGATCAGCCACGTGATCAGTGCATGATATCCAAGTGATCAGTGCATGATCATCACGTGATCAGTGTATGATCAGCCACGTGAACAGTGCATGCTCAGTCACGTGATCAGGGCCTGCTGAGCTGCGTGATTACTGTCTGCTCATCTGCTTGACAATTGCCAGCTGAGCTGCACGATTCCTGCCTGTCATCTGCTTGACAATTGCCAGCTGTGCTGCGTAATTCCTGCCTGCTCAGCTGCTTGATTATTGCCAGCTGAGCAGCATGATTCCTCACAGCTGAGTTCCATGATTATTGCCTGCTGACTGTTTGATTCGTGCCTACTCAGCTCTTTGTTTATTGCCTCCAGAGGCACATGATCAGTGTATGATAGCAAACATGATCAGTGCATGATCAGTCACATGATCAGCGCCATTAAGTCACGTGATCACTACATGATAGTCATGTGATCAGTCCATGCTCAGTCACGGTATCAGTGCATGATCAGCCACGTGATCAGTGCATGATCAGCCAGGTGATCAGTTCATGATAGCTATGTGATCAGTGCATGATCAGTCACGTGATCAGTGCATGATCAGGCAGGTGATCAGTGCATGATCAGTCACGTGATCAGTGCATGATCAGTCACGTGATCAGTGCATGATCAGTCACGTGATCAGTGCATGATCAGCCACGTGATCAGTGCATGATCAGCCACGTGATCAGTGCATGATCAGTCACGTGATCAGTGCATGATCAGTCACGTGACCAGTACATGGTAGCTACGTGATCATTGCATGATCAGCCACGTGAGCAGTGCATGATAGCCACGTGATCAGTGCATGATCAGTCACGTGATCAGTGCATGATCACTCACGTGATCAGTGCATGATCAGTCACGTGATCAGTGCATGATCAATTACGTGATCAGTGCATGATCAGTCACGTGATCAGTGCATGATAGCTACGTGATCAGTGCATGATCAGCCACGTGATCAGTGCATGATAGCCACGTGATCAGTGCATGATCAGTCACATGATCAGTGTATGATCATCCACGTGATCAGTGCATGATCAGTCACGTGATCAGTGCATGATATAGACGTGATCAGTGCATGATCAGTCACGTGATCAGTGCATGATCAGCCACGTGATCAGTGCATGATCAGTCACGTGATCAGTGCATGATCAGTCACGTGATCAGTGCATGATCAGCCACGTGATCAGTGCATGATCAGTCACGTGATCAGTGCATGATCAGCCACGTGATCAGTGCATGATCAGTCACGTGATCAGTGCATGATATAGACGTGATCAGTGCATGATCAGTCACGTGATCAGTGCATGATAGCCACGTGATCAGTGCATGATCAGTCACGTGATCAGTGCATGATCAGTCACGTGATCAGTGCATGTAGCTACGTGATCAGTGCATGATCAGCCACGTGATCAGTGCATGATAGCCACGTGATCAGTGCATGATCAGTCACGTGATCAGTGCATGATCAGTCACGTGATCAGTGCATGATCAGCCACGTGATCAGTGCATGATCAGCCACGTGATCAGTGCATGATAGCTACGTGATCAGTGCATGATCAGTCACGTGATCAGTGCATGATCAGGCACGTGATCAGTGCATGATCAGCCACGTGATCAGTGCATGATAGCCACGTGATCAGTGCATGATCAGTCACGTGATCAGTGTATGATCAGTCACTGATCAGTACATGATAGCTACATGATCAGTGCATGATCAGCCACGTGATCAGTGCATGATAGCCACGTGATCAGTGCATGATCAGTCACGTGATCAGTGCATGATCAGTCACGTGATCAGTGCATGATCAGCCACGTGATCAGTGCATGATAGCCACGTGATCAGTGCATGATCAGTCACGTGATCAGTGCATGATCAGGCACGTGATCAGTGCATGATCAGCCACGTGATCAGTGCATGATAGCCACGTGATCAGTGCATGATCAGTCACCTGATCAGTGTATGATCAGTCACGTGACCAGTACATGGTAGCTACATGATCATTGCATGATCAGCCACGTGATAGTGCATGATAGCCACGTGATCAGTGCATGATCAGTCACGTGATCAGTGCATGATCAGTCACGTGATCAGTGCATGATCAGTCACGTGATCAGTGCATGATCAGCCACGTGATCAGTGCATGATCAGTCACATGATCAGTGCATGATCATCCACGTGATCAGTGCATGATCAGTCACGTGATCAGTGCATGATATAGACGTGATCAGTGCATGATCAGTCACGTGATCAGTGCATGATCAGCCACGTGATCAGTGCATGATCAGTCGTGATCAGTGCATGATCAGACGTGGTGATCAGTGCATGATCAGCCACGTGATCAGTGCATGATAGCCACGTGATCAGTGCATGATCAGTCACGTGATCAGTGCATGATCAGTCACGTGATCAGTGCATGATAGCTACGTGATCAGTGCATGATCAGCCACGTGATCAGTGCATGATAGCCACGTGATCAGTGCATGATCAGTCACGTGATCAGTGCATGATCAGTCACGTGATCAGTGCATGATCAGTCACGTGATCAGTGCATGATCAGCCACGTGATCAGTGCATGATAGCCACGTGATCAGTGCATGATCAGTCACGTGATCAGTGCATGATCAGTCACGTGATCAGTGCATGATCAGCCACGTGATCAGTGCATGATCAGCCACGTGATCAGTGCATGATCAGTCACGTGATCAGTGCATGATCAGTCACGTGATCAGTGCATGATAGCTACGTGATCAGTGCATGATCAGCCACGTGATCAGTGCATGATAGCCACGTGATCAGTGCATGATCAGTCACGTGATCAGTGCATGATCAGTCACGTGATCAGTGCATGATCAGTCACGTGATCAGTGCATGATCAATTACGTGATCAGTGCATGATCAGTCACGTGACCAGTACATGGTAGCACGTGATCATTGCATGATCAGCCACGTGATCAGTGCATGATAGCCACGTGATCAGTGCATGATAGCCACGTGATCAGTGCATGATCAGTCACGTGATCGTGTGTGATCAGCCACGTGATCAGTGCATGATATCCACGTGATCAGTGCATGATAGCCACGTGATCAGTGCATGATAGCCACGTGATCAGTGCATGATCAGTCACGTGATCATGTGTGATCAGCCACGTGATCAGTGCATGATCAGCCACGTGATCAGTGCATGATCAATTACGTGATCAGTGCATGATCAGTCACGTGATCAGTACATGGTTGCTACGTGATCAGTGCATGATCAGCCACGTGATCAGTGCATGATAGCCACGTGATCAGTGCATGATCAGTCACGTGATCAGTGCATGATCAGTCACGTGATCAGTGCATGATCATTCACGTGATCAGTGCATGATCAGTCACGTGACCAGTATATGGTAGCTACGTGATCATTGCATGATCAGCCACGTGATCAGTGCATGATAGCCACGTGATCAGTGCATGATCAGTCACGTGATCAGTGCATGATCAGCCACGTGATCAGTGCATGATGCCACGTGATCAGTGCATGATAGTCACGTGACAGTGTGTGATCAGCCACGTGATCAGTGCATGATCAGCCACGTGATCAGTGCATGATAGCCACGTGATCAGTGCATGATCAGTCACGTGATCAGTGCATGATCAGCCACGTGATCAGTGCATGATCAGCACGTGATCAGTGCATGATCAGCCACGTGATCAGTGCATGATCAGTCACGTGATCAGTGCATGATCAGCCACGTGATCAGTGCATGATCAGCCACGTGATCAGTGCATGATCAGCCACGTGATCAGTGCATGATCAGTCACGTGATCAGTGCATGATCAGCCACGTGATCAGTGCATGATAGCCACTGATCAGTGCATGATCAGCCACGTGATCAGTGCATGATCAGTCACGTGATCAGTGCATGATCAGCCACGTGATCAGTGCATGATCAGCCACGTGATCAGTGCATGATCAGCCACGTGATCAGTGCATGATAGCCACGTGATCAGTGCATGATCAGTCACGTGATCAGTGCATGATCAGCCACGTGATCAGTGCATGATAGCCACGTGATCAGTGCATGATCAGTTACGTGAGCAGTGTATGATCAGCCACGTGATCAGTGCATGGTCAGACACGTGAACAGTGTATGATCAGCCACGTGATCAGTGCATGATATCCAAGTGATCAGTGCATGATCATCACGTGATCAGTGTATGATCAGCCACGTGAACAGTGCATGCTCAGTCACGTGATCAGGGCCTGCTGAGCTGCGTGATTACTGTCTGCTCATCTGCTTGACAATTGCCAGCTGAGCTGCACGATTCCTGCCTGTCATCTGCTTGACAATTGCCAGCTGTGCTGCGTAATTCCTGCCTGCTCAGCTGCTTGATTATTGCCAGCTGAGCAGCATGATTCCTCACAGCTGAGTTCCATGATTATTGCCTGCTGACTGTATGATTCGTGCCTACTCAGCTCTTTGTTTATTGCCTCCAGAGGCACATGATCAGTGTATGATAGCAAACATGATCAGTGCATGATCAGTCACATGATCAGCGCCATTAAGTCACGTGATCACTACATGATAGTCATGTGATCAGTCCATGCTCAGTCACGGTATCAGTGCATGATCAGCCACGTGATCAGTGCATGATCAGCCACGTGATCAGTGCATGATAGCTATGTGATCAGTGCATGATCAGTCACGTGATCAGTGCATGATCAGGCACGTGATCAGTGCATGATCAGTCACGTGATCAGTGCATGATCAGTCACGTGATCAGTGCATGATCAGTCACGTGATCAGTGCATGATCAGCCACGTGATCAGTGCATGATCAGTCACGTGATCAGTGCATGATCAGTCACGTGACCAGTGCATGGTAGCTACGTGATCATTGCATGATCAGCCACGTGATCAGTGCATGATAGCCACGTGATCAGTGCATGATCAGTCACGTGATCAGTGCATGATCACTCACGTGATCAGTGCATGATAAGTCACGTGATCAGTGCATGATCAATTACGTGATCAGTGCATGATCAGTCACGTGACCAGTACATGGTAGCTACGTGATCATTGCATGATCAGCCACGTGATCAGTGCATGATAGCCACGTGATCAGTGCATGATCAGTCACGTGATCAGTGTATGATCATCCGTGATCAGTGCATGATCAGTCATGTGATCAGTGCATGATATAGACGTGATCAGTGCATGATCAGTCACGTGATCAGTGCATGATCAGCCACGTGATCAGTGCATGATAGCCAGTGAATGAGTGCATGATAGCCAGATGATCAGTGCATGATCAGTCACGTGATCAGTGTATGATCAGCCACGTGATCAGTGCATGATCAGCCACTGATCAGTGCATGATCAGCCACGTGATCAGTGCATGATCAGTTACGTGAGCAGTGTATGATCAGCCACGTGATCAGTGCATGGTCAGACACGTGAACAGTGTATGATCAGCCACGTGATCAGTGCATGATAGCCACGTGATCAGTGCATGATCAGTCACGTGATCAGTGTATGATCAGCCACGTGAACAGTGCATGCTCAGTCACGTGATCTGGGCCTGCTGAGCTGCGTGATTACTGTCTGCTCATCTGCTTGACAATTGCCAGCTGAGCTGCACGATTCCTGCCTGTCATCTGCTTGACAATTGCCAGCTGTGCTGCGTAATTCCTGCCTGCTCAGCTGCTTGATTATTGCCAGCTGAGCAGCATGATTCCTCACACCTGAGTTCCATGATTATTGCCTGCTGACTGTTTGATTCGTGCCTACTCAGCTCTTTGTTTATTGCCTCCAGAGGCACATGATCAGTGTATGATAGCAAACATGATCAGCGCATGATCAGTCACATGATCAGCGCCATTAAGTCACGTGATCACTACATGATAGTCATGTGATCAGTCCATGCTCAGTCACGGTATCAGTGCATGATCAGCCACGTGATCAGTGCATGATCAGCCACGTGATCAGTTCATGATAGCCATGTGATCAGTGCATGATCAGTCACGTGATCAGTGCATGATCAGGCAGGTGATCAGTGCATGATCAGCCACGTGATCAGTGCATGATAGCCACGTGATCAGTGCATGATCAGTCACCTGATGGGTGTATGATCAGTCACGTGACCAGTACATGGTAGCTACATGATCATTGCATGATCAGCCACGTGAGTAGTGCATGATAGCCACGTGATCAGTGCATGATCAGTCACGTGATCAGTGCATGATCAGTCACGTGATCAGTGCATGATAAGTCACGTGATCAGTGCATGATCAATTACGTGATCAGTGCATGATCAGTCACGTGACCAGTACATGGTAGCTACGTGATCATTGCATGATCAGCCACGTGATCAGTGCATGATAGCCACGTGATCAGTGCATGATCAGTCACATGATCAGTGCATGATCATCCGTGATCAGTGCATGATCAGTCATGTGATCAGTGCATGATATAGACGTGATCAGTGCATGATCAGTCACGTGATCAGTGCATGATCAGCCACGTGATCAGTGCATGATAGCCAGTGAATGAGTGCATGATAGCCAGTGATCAGTGCATGATCAGTCACGTGATCAGTGCATGATCAGCCACGTGATCAGTGCATGATAGCCACTGATCAGTGCATGATCAGCCACGTGATCAGTGCATGATCAGTCACGTGATCAGTGCATGATCAGCCACGTGATCAGTGCATGATAGCCACGTGATCAGTGCATGATCAGTTACGTGAGCAGTGTATGATCAGCCACGTGATCAGTGCATGATAGCCACGTGATCAGTGCATGATCAGTCACGTGATCAGTGTATGATCAGCCACGTGAACAGTGCATGCTCAGTCACGTGATCTGGGCCTGCTGAGCTGCGTGATTACTGTCTGCTCATCTGCTTGACAATTGCCAGCTGAGCTGCACGATTCCTGCCTGTCATCTGCTTGACAATTGCCAGCTGTGCTGCGTAATTCCTGCCTGCTCAGCTGCTTGATTATTGCCAGCTGAGCAGCATGATTCCTCACAGCTGAGTTCCATGATTATTGCCTGCTGACTGTTTGATTCGTGCCTACTCAGCTCTTTGTTTATTGCCTCCAGAGGCACATGATCAGTGTATGATAGCAAACATGATCAGCGCATGATCAGTCACATGATCAGCGCCATTAAGTCACGTGATCACTACATGATAGTCATGTGATCAGTCCATGCTCAGTCACGGTATCAGTGCATGATCAGCCACGTGATCAGTGCATGATCAGCCACGTGATCAGTTCATGATAGCCATGTGATCAGTGCATGATCAGTCACGTGATCAGTGCATGATCAGGCAGGTGATCAGTGCATGATCAGCCACGTGATCAGTGCATGATAGCCACGTGATCAGTGCATGATCAGTCACCTGATGGGTGTATGATCAGTCACGTGACCAGTACATGGTAGCTACATGATCATTGCATGATCAGCCACGTGAGTAGTGCATGATAGCCACGTGATCAGTGCATGATCAGTCACGTGATCAGTGCATGATCAGTCACGTGATCAGTGCATGATAAGTCACGTGATCAGTGCATGATCAGCCACGTGATCAGTGCATGATCAGTCACGTGATCAGTGCATGATAGCCACGTGATCAGTGCATGATCAGCCACGTGATCAGTGCATGATAGCCACGTGATCAGTGCATGATCAGCCACGTGATCAGTGCATGATCAGTCACGTGATCAGTACATGGTAGCTACGTGATCATTGCATGATCAGCCACGTGATCAGTGCATGATAGCCACGTGATCAGTGCATGATCAGTCACGTGATCAGTGCATGATCATCCACGTGATCAGTGCATGATCAGTCACGTGATCAGTGCATGATATAGACGTGATCAGTGCATGATCAGTCACGTGATCAGTGCATGATCAGCCACGTGATCAGTGCATGATAGCCAGTGAATGAGTGCATGATAGCCAGTGATCAGTGCATGATCAGTCACGTGATCAGTGCATGATCAGCCACGTGATCAGTGCATGATAGCCACGTGATCAGTGCATGATCAGCCACGTGATCAGTGCATGATCAGCCACGTGATCAGTGCATGATCAGCCACGTGATCAGTGCATGATCAGCCACGTGATCAGTGCATGATCAGTCACGTGATCAGTGTATGATCAGCCACGTGATCAGTGCATGATAGCCACGTGATCAGTGCATGATCAGTCACGTGATCAGTGTATGATCAGCCACGTGAACAGTGCATGCTCAGTCACGTGATCTGGGCCTGCTGAGCTGCGTGATTACTGTCTGCTCATCTGCTTGACAATTGCCAGCTGAGCTGCACGATTCCTGCCTGTCATCTGCTTGACAATTGCCAGCTGTGCTGCGTAATTCCTGCCTGCTCAGCTGCTTGATTATTGCCAGCTGAGCAGCATGATTCCTCACACCTGAGTTCCATGATTATTGCCTGCTGACTGTTTGATTCGTGCCTACTCAGCTCTTTGTTTATTGCCTCCAGAGGCACATGATCAGTGTATGATAGCAAACATGATCAGCGCATGATCAGTCACATGATCAGCGCCATTAAGTCACGTGATCACTACATGATAGTCATGTGATCAGTCCATGCTCAGTCACGGTATCAGTGCATGATCAGCCACGTGATCAGTGCATGATCAGCCACGTGATCAGTTCATGATAGCCACGTGATCAGTGCATGATCAGTCACGTGATCAGTGCATGATCAGGCAGGTGATCAGTGCATGATCAGCCACGTGATCAGTGCATGATAGCCACGTGATCAGTGCATGATCAGTCACCTGATGGGTGTATGATCAGTCACGTGACCAGTACATGGTAGCTACATGATCATTGCATGATCAGCCACGTGAGTAGTGCATGATAGCCACGTGATCAGTGCATGATCAGTCACGTGATCAGTGCATGATCAGTCACGTGATCAGTGCATGATAGTCACGTGATCAGTGCATGATCAGCCACGTGATCAGTGCATGATCAGTCACGTGATCAGTGCATGATCATCCACGTGATCAGTGCATGATCAGTCACGTGATCAGTGCATGATATAGACGTGATCAGTGCATGATCAGTCACGTGATCAGTGCATGATAGCCACGTGATCAGTGCATGATCAGTCACGTGATCAGTGCATGATCAGCACGTGATCAGTGCATGATCAGTCACGTGATCAGTGCATGATCAGCCACGTGATCAGTGCATGATCAGTCACGTGATCAGTACATGATAGCTACGTGATCAGTGCATGATCAGCCACGTGATCAGTGCATGATAGCCACGTGATCAGTGCATGATCAGCCACGTGATCAGTGCATGATCAGTCACGTGATCAGTGCATGATAGCTACGTGATCAGTGCATGATCAGCCACGTGATCAGTGCATGATAGCCACGTGATCAGTGCATGATCAGTCACGTGATCAGTGCATGATCATCCACGTGATCAGTGCATGATCAGTCACGTGATCAGTGCATGATATAGACGTGATCAGTGCATGATCAGTCACGTGATCAGTGCATGATCAGCCACGTGATCAGTGCATGATAGCCAGTGAATGAGTGCATGATAGCCAGTGATCAGTGCATGATCAGTCACGTGATCAGTGCATGATCAGCCACGTGATCAGTGCATGATAGCCACTGATCAGTGCATGATCAGCCACGTGATCAGTGCATGATCAGCCACGTGATCAGTGCATGATCAGCCACGTGATCAGTGCATGATAGCCACGTGATCAGTGCATGATCAGTCACGTGATCAGTGCATGATCAGCCACGTGATCAGTGCATGATAGCCACGTGATCAGTGCATGATCAGTCACGTGATCAGTGTATGATCAGCCACGTGAACAGTGCATGCTCAGTCACGTGATCTGGGCCTGCTGAGCTGCGTGATTACTGTCTGCTCATCTGCTTGACAATTGCCAGCTGAGCTGCACGATTCCTGCCTGTCATCTGCTTGACAATTGCCAGCTGTGCTGCGTAATTCCTGCCTGCTCAGCTGCTTGATTATTGCCAGCTGAGCAGCATGATTCCTCACACCTGAGTTCCATGATTATTGCCTGCTGACTGTTTGATTCGTGCCTACTCAGCTCTTTGTTTATTGCCTCCAGAGGCACATGATCAGTGTATGATAGCAAACATGATCAGCGCATGATCAGTCACATGATCAGCGCCATTAAGTCACGTGATCACTACATGATAGTCATGTGATCAGTCCATGCTCAGTCACGGTATCAGTGCATGATCAGCCACGTGATCAGTGCATGATCAGCCACGTGATCAGTTCATGATAGCCACGTGATCAGTGCATGATCAGTCACGTGATCAGTGCATGATCAGGCAGGTGATCAGTGCATGATCAGCCACGTGATCAGTGCATGATAGCCACGTGATCAGTGCATGATCAGTCACCTGATGGGTGTATGATCAGTCACGTGACCTGTACATGGTAGCTACATGATCATTGCATGATCAGCCACGTGAGTAGTGCATGATAGCCACGTGATCAGTGCATGATCAGTCACGTGATCAGTGCATGATCAGTCACGTGATCAGTGCATGATCAGTCACGTGATCAGTGCATGATCAGCCACGTGATCAGTGCATGATCAGTCACGTGATCAGTGCATGATCATCCACGTGATCAGTGCATGATCAGTCACGTGATCAGTGCATGATATAGACGTGATCAGTGCATGATCAGTCACGTGATCAGTGCATGATAGCCACGTGATCAGTGCATGATCAGTCACGTGATCAGTGCATGATCAGCCACGTGATCAGTGCATGATCAGTCCACTGATCAGTGCATGATCAATTACGTGATCAGTGCATGATCAGTCACGTGACCAGTACATGGTAGCTACGTGATCATTGCATGATCAGCCACGTGATCAGTGCATGATAGCCACGTGATCAGTGCATGATCAGTCATGTGATCGTGTGTGATCAGCCACGTGATCAGTGCATGATATCCACGTGATCAGTGCATGATAGCCACGTGATCAGTGCATGAGCCACGTGATCAGTGCATGATCAGTCACGTGATACATGTGTGATCAGCCACGTGATCAGTGCATGATGAGCCACGTGATCAGTGCATGATCAATTACGTGATCAGTGCATGATCAGTCACGTGACCAGTACATGGTTGCTACGTGATCATTGCATGATCAGCCACGTGAGCAGTGCATGATAGCCACGTGATCAGTGCATGATCAGTCACGTGATCAGTGCATGATCAGTCACGTGAACAGTGCATGATCATTTACGTGATCAGTGCATGATCAGTCACGTGACCAGTATATGGTAGCTACGTGATCATTCCATGACGAGCCACGTGAGCAGTGCATGATAGCCACGTGATGTGTGCATGATCAGTTACGTGAGCAGAGTATGATCAGCCACGTGATCAGTGCATGAGTGCCACGTGATCAGTGCATGATATGTCACGTGACAGGTGTGTGATCAGCCACGTGAACAGTGCATGTTCAGCCACGTGATCAGTGCATGATAGCCACGTGATCAGTGCATGATCAGTTACGTGAGCAGTGTATGATCAGCCACGTGATCAGTGCATGGTCAGACACGTGAACAGTGTATGATCAGCCACGTGATCAGTGCATGATATCCAAGTGATCAGTGCATGATCATCACGTGATCAGTGTATGATCAGCCACGTGAACAGTGCATGCTCAGTCACGTGATCAGGGCCTGCTGAGCTGCGTGATTACTGTCTGCTCATCTGCTTGACAATTGCCAGCTGAGCTGCACGATTCCTGCCTGTCATCTGCTTGACAATTGCCAGCTGTGCTGCGTAATTCCTGCCTGCTCAGCTGCTTGATTATTGCCAGCTGAGCAGCATGATTCCTCACAGCTGAGTTCCATGATTATTGCCTGCTGACTGTATGATTCGTGCCTACTCAGCTCTTTGTTTATTGCCTCCAGAGGCACATGATCAGTGTATGATAGCAAACATGATCAGTGCATGATCAGTCACATGATCAGCGCCATTAAGTCACGTGATCACTACATGATAGTCATGTGATCAGTCCATGCTCAGTCACGGTATCAGTGCATGATCAGCCACGTGATCAGTGCATGATCAGCCACGTGATCAGTGCATGATAGCCATGTGATCAGTGCATGATCAGTCACGTGATCAGTGCATGATCAGGCAGGTGATCAGTGCATGATCAGTCACGTGATCAGTGCATGATCAGTCACGTGATCAGTGCATGATCAGTCACGTGATCAGTGCATGATCAGCCACGTGATCAGTGCATGATCAGCCACGTGATCAGTGCATGATCAATTACGTGATCAGTGCATGATCAGTCACGTGACCAGTACATGGTAGCTACGTGATCATTGCATGATCAGCCACGTGAGCAGTGCATGATAGCCACGTGATCAGTGCATGATCAGTCACGTGATCAGTGCATGATCAGTCACGTGATCAGTGCATGATCAGTCACGTGATCAGTGCATGATCAATTACGTGATCAGTGCATGATCAGTCACGTGATCAGTACATGGTAGCTACGTGATCATTGCATGATCAGCCACGTGATCAGTGCATGATAGCCACGTGATCAGTGCATGATCAGTCACATGATCAGTGCATGATCATCCACGTGATCAGTGCATGATCAGTCACGTGATCAGTGCATGATATAGACGTGATCAGTGCATGATCAGTCACGTGATCAGTGCATGATCAGCCACGTGATCAGTGCATGATAGCCAGTGATGAGTGCATGATCAGCCAGTGATCAGTGCATGATCAGTCACGTGATCAGTGTATGATCAGCCACGTGATCAGTGCATGATAGCCACGTGATCAGTGCATGATCAGTCACGTGATCAGTGTATGATCAGCCACGTGAACAGTGCATGCTCAGTCACGTGATCAGGGCCTGCTGAGCTGCGTGATTACTGTCTGCTCATCTGCTTGACAATTGCCAGCTGAGCTGCACGATTCCTGCCTGTCATCTGCTTGACAATTATCAGCTGTGCTGCGTAATTCCTGCCTGCTCAGCTGCTTGATTATTGCCAGCTGAGCAGCATGATTCCTCACACCTGAGTTCCATGATTATTGCCTGCTGACTGTTTGATTCGTGCCTACTCAGCTCTTTGTTTATTGCCTCCAGAGGCACATGATCAGTGTATGATAGCAAACATGATCAGTGCATGATCAGTCACATGATCAGCGCCATTAAGTCACGTGATCACTACATGATAGTCATGTGATCAGTCCATGCTCAGTCACGGTATCAGTGCATGATCAGCCACGTGATCAGTGCATGATCTGTCACATGATCAGTGTATGATCATCCACGTGATCAGTGCATGATCAGTCATGTGATCAGTGCATGATATAGACGTGATCAGTGCATGATCAGTCACGTGATCAGTGCATGATAGCCACGTGATCAGTGCATGATCAGTCACCTGATGGGTGTATGATCAGTCACGTGACCAGTACATGGTAGCTACATGATCATTGCATGATCAGCCACGTGAGTAGTGCATGATAGCCACGTGATCAGTGCATGATCAGTCACGTGATCAGTGCATGATCAGTCATGTGATCAGTGCATGATCAGCACGTGATCAGTGCATGATCAGCCACGTGATCAGTGCATGATAGCCACGTGATCAGTGCATGATCAGTCACGTGATCAGTGCATGATCAGTCACGTGATCAGTGCATGATCATTTACGTGATCAGTGCATGATCAGTCACGTGACCAGTATATGTAGCTATGTGATCATTCCATGACAGCCACGTGAGCAGTGCATGATAGCCACGTGATGTGTGCATGATCAGTTACGTGATCAGTGTATGATCAGCCACGTGATCAGTGCATGAGTGCCACGTGATCAGTGCATGATATGTCACGTGACAGTGTGTGATCAGCCACGTGAACAGTGCATGATCAGCCACGTGATCAGTGCATGATAGCCACGTGATCAGTGCATGATCAGTTACGTGAGCAGTGTATGATCAGCCACGTGATCAGTGCATGGTCAGACACGTGAACAGTGTATGATCAGCCACGTGATCAGTGCATGATATCCAAGTGATCAGTGCATGATCATCACGTGATCAGTGTATGATCAGCCACGTGAACAGTGCATGCTCAGTCACGTGATCAGGGCCTGCTGAGCTGCGTGATTACTGTCTGCTCATCTGCTTGACAATTGCCAGCTGAGCTGCACGATTCCTGCCTGTCATCTGCTTGACAATTGCCAGCTGTGCTGCGTAATTCCTGCCTGCTCAGCTGCTTGATTATTGCCAGCTGAGCAGCATGATTCCTCACAGCTGAGTTCCATGATTATTGCCTGCTGACTGTTTGATTCGTGCCTACTCAGCTCTTTGTTTATTGCCTCCAGAGGCACATGATCAGTGTATGATAGCAAACATGATCAGTGCATGATCAGTCACATGATCAGCGCCATTAAGTCACGTGATCACTACATGATAGTCATGTGATCAGTCCATGCTCAGTCACGGTATCAGTGCATGATCAGCCACGTGATCAGTGCATGATCAGCCACGTGATCAGTGCATGATAGCCACGTGATCAGTGCATGATCAGTCACGTGATCAGTGCATGATCAGGCAGGTGATCAGTGCATGATCAGCCACGTGATCAGTGCATGATAGCCACGTGATCAGTGCATGATCAGTCACCTGATGGGTGTATGATCAGTCACGTGACCAGTACATGGTAGCTACATGATCATTGCATGATCAGCCACGTGAGTAGTGCATGATAGCCACGTGATCAGTGCATGATCAGTCACGTGATCAGTGCATGATCAGTCATGTGATCAGTGCATGATCAGTCACGTGATCAGTGCATGATCAGCCACGTGATCAGTGCATGATAGCCACGTGATCAGTGCATGATCAGTCACGTGATCAGTGCATGATAGCTACGTGATCAGTGCATGATCAGCCACGTGATCAGTGCATGATAGCCACGTGATCAGTGCATGATCAGTCACGTGATCAGTGCATGATCAGTCACGTGATCAGTGCATGATCAGTCACGTGATCAGTGCATGATCAGTCACGTGATCAGTGCATGATCAGTCACGTGATCAGTGCATGATAGCCACGTGATCAGTGCATGATCAGCCACGTGATCAGTGCATGATAGCCACGTGATCAGTGCATGATCAGTCACGTGATCAGTGCATGATCAGCCACGTGATCAGTGCATGATCAGCCACGTGATCAGTGCATGATAGCCACGTGATCAGTGCATGATCAGTCACGTGATCAGTGTATGATCAGCCACGTGATCAGTGCATGATCAGACACGTGAACAGTGTATGATCAGCCACGTGATCAGTGCATGATAGCCACGTGATCAGTGCATGATCAGTCACGTGATCAGTGTATGATCAGCCACGTGAACAGTGCATGCTCAGTCACGTGATCAGGGCCTGCTGAGCTGCGTGATTACTGTCTGCTCATCTGCTTGACAATTGCCAGCTGAGCTGCACGATTCCTGCCTGTCATCTGCTTGACAATTGCCAGCTGTGCTGCGTAATTCCTGCCTGCTCAGCTGCTTGATTATTGCCAGCTGAGCAGCATGATTCCTCACAGCTGAGTTCCATGATTATTGCCTGCTGACTGTTTGATTCGTGCCTACTCAGCTCTTTGTTTATTGCCTCCAGAGGCACATGATCAGTGTATGATAGCAAACATGATCAGCGCATGATCAGTCACATGATCAGCGCCATTAAGTCACGTGATCACTACATGATAGTCATGTGATCAGTCCATGCTCAGTCACGGTATCAGTGCATGATCAGCCACGTGATCAGTGCATGATCAGTCACATGATCAGTGTATGATCATCCACGTGATCAGTGCATGGGCAGTCATGTGATCAGTGCATGATATAGACGTGATCAGTGCATGATCAGTCACGTGATCAGTGCATGATAGCCACGTGATCAGTGCATGATCAGTCACCTGATGGGTGTATGATCATTCACGTGACCAGTACATGGTAGCTACATGATCATTGCATGATCAGCCACGTGAGTAGTGCATGATAGCCACGTGATCAGTGCATGATCAGTCACGTGATCAGTGCATGATCAGTCATGTGACAGTGCATGATAGCTGCGTGATCAGTGCATGATCAGCCACGTGATCAGTGCATGATCAGCCACGTGATCAGTGCATGATCAGCCACGTGATCAGTGCATGATCAGTCACGTGATCAGTGCCTGCTGAGCTGCGTGATTACTGTCTGCTCATCTGCTTGACAATTGCCAGCTGAGCTGCACGATTCCTGCCTGTCATCTGCTTGACAATTATCAGCTGTGCTGCGTAATTCCTGCCTGCTCAGCTGCTTGATTATTGCCAGCTGAGCAGCATGATTCCTCACACCTGAGTTCCATGATTATTGCCTGCTGACTGTTTGATCGTGCCTACTCAGCTCTTTGTTTATTGCCTCCAGAGGCACATGATCAGTGTATGATAGCAAACATGATCAGTGCATGATCAGTCACATGATCAGTGCATTAAGTCACGTGATCAGTACATGATAGTCATGTGATCAGTCCATGCTCAGTCACGGTATCAGTGCATGATCAGCCACGTGATCAGTGCATGATCAGCCACGTGATCAGTGCATGATAGCCACGTGATCAGTGCATGATCAGTCACGTGATCAGTGCATGATCAGGCACGTGATCAGTGCATGATCAGCCACGTGATCAGTGCATGATAGCCACGTGATCAGTGCATGATCAGTCACCTGATGGGTGTATGATCAGTCACGTGACCAGTACATGGTAGCTACATGATCATTGCATGATCAGCCACGTGAGTAGTGCATGATAGCCACGTGATCAGTGCATGATCAGTCACGTGATCAGTGCATGATCAGTCACGTGATCAGTGCATGATCAGTCACGTGATCAGTGCATGATCAGCCACGTGATCAGTGCATGATCAGTCACATGATCAGTGCATGATCATCCACGTGATCAGTGCATGATCAGTCATGTGATCAGTGCATGATATAGACGTGATCAGTGCATGATCAGTCACGTGATCAGTGCATGATAGCCACGTGATCAGTGCATGATCAGTCACGTGATCAGTGCATGATCAGTCACGTGATCAGTGCATGATCAGTCACGTGATCAGTGCATGATCAATTACGTGATCAGTGCATGATCAGTCACGTGACCAGTACATGGTAGCTACGTGATCAGTGCATGATCAGTGCGTGATCAGTGCATGATAGCCACGTGATCAGTGCATGATCAGTCATGTGATACGTGTGTGATCAACCACGTGATCAGGGCATGATATCCACGTGATCAGTGCATGATAGCCACGTGATCAGTGCATGATAGCCACGTGATCAGTGCATGATCAGTCACGTGATACATGTGTGATCAGCCACGTGATCAGTGCATGATGAGCCACGTGATCAGTGCAGGATCAATTACGTGATCAGTGCATGATCAGTCACGTGACCAGTACATGCTTGCTACGTGATCATTGCATGATCAGCCACGTGAGCAGAGCATGATAGCCACGTGATCAGTGCATGATCAGTCACGTGATCAGTACATGATCAGTCACGTGAACAGTGCATGATCATTTACGTGATCTGTGCATGATCAGTCACGTGACCAGTATATGGTAGCTATGATCATTCCATGACGAGCCACGTGAGCAGTGCATGATAGCCACGTGATGTGTGCATGATGAGTTACGTGAGCAGAGTATGATCAGCCACGTGATCAGTGCATGAGTGCCACGTGATCAGTGCATGATATGTCACGTGACAGGTGTGTGATCAGCCACGTGAACAGTGCATGTTCAGCCACGTGATCAGTGCATGATAGCCACGTGATCAGTGCATGATCAGTTACGTGAGCAGTGTATGATCAGCCACGTGATCAGTGCATGGTCAGACACGTGAACAGTGTATGATCAGCCACGTGATCAGTGCATGATATCCAAGTGATCAGTGCATGATCATCACGTGATCAGTGTATGATCAGCCACGTGAACAGTGCATGCTCAGTCACGTGATCAGGGCCTGCTGAGCTGCGTGATTACTGTCTGCTCATCTGCTTGACAATTGCCAGCTGAGCTGCACGATTCCTGCCTGTCATCTGCTTGACAATTGCCAGCTGTGCTGCGTAATTCCTGCCTGCTCAGCTGCTTGATTATTGCCAGCTGAGCAGCATGATTCCTCACAGCTGAGTTCCATGATTATTGCCTGCTGACTGTATGATTCGTGCCTACTCAGCTCTTTGTTTATTGCCTCCAGAGGCACATGATCAGTGTATGATAGCAAACATGATCAGTGCATGATCAGTCACATGATCAGCGCCATTAAGTCACGTGATCACTACATGATAGTCATGTGATCAGTCCATGCTCAGTCACGGTATCAGTGCATGATCAGCCACGTGATCAGTGCATGATCAGCCACGTGATCAGTGCATGATAGCTATGTGATCAGTGCATGATCAGTCACGTGATCAGTGCATGATCAGGCACGTGATCAGTGCATGATCAGTCACGTGATCAGTGCATGATCAGTCACGTGATCAGTGCATGATCAGTCACGTGATCAGTGCATGATCAGCCACGTGATCAGTGCATGATCAGCCACGTGATCAGTGCATGATCAATCACGTGATCAGTGCATGATCAGTCACGTGACCAGTACATGGTAGCTACGTGATCAGTGCATGATCAGCCACGTGAGCAGTGCATGATAGCCACGTGATCAGTGCATGATCAGTCACGTGATCAGTGCATGATCAGTCACGTGATCAGTGCATGATCAGTCACGTGATCAGTGCATGATCAATTACGTGATCAGTGCATGATCAGTCACGTGACCAGTACATGGTAGCTACGTGATCATTGCATGATCAGCCACGTGATCAGTGCATGATAGCCACGTGATCAGTGCATGATCAGTCACATGATCAGTGTATGATCATCCACGTGATCAGTGCATGATCAGTCATGTGATCAGTGCATGATATAGACGTGATCAGTGCATGATCAGTCACGTGATCAGTGCATGATCAGCCACGTGATCAGTGCATGATAGCCAGTGATCAGTGCATGATAGCCACGTGATCAGTGCATGATCAGTCACGTGATCAGTGTATGATCAGCCACGTGATCAGTGCATGATAGCCACGTGATCAGTGCATGATCAGTCACGTGATCAGTGTATGATCAGCCACGTGAACAGTGCATGCTCAGTCACGTGATCAGGGCCTGCTGAGCTGCGTGATTACTGTCTGCTCATCTGCTTGACAATTGCCAGCTGAGCTGCACGATTCCTGCCTGTCATCTGCTTGACAATTGCCAGCTGTGCTGCGTAATTCCTGCCTGCTCAGCTGCTTGATTATTGCCAGCTGAGCAGCATGATTCCTCACACCTGAGTTCCATGATTATTGCCTGCTGACTGTTTGATTCGTGCCTACTCAGCTCTTTGTTTATTGCCTCCAGAGGCACATGATCAGTGTATGATAGCAAACATGATCAGTGCATGATCAGTCACATGATCAGCGCCATTAAGTCACGTGATCACTACATGATAGTCATGTGATCAGTCCATGCTCAGTCACGGTATCAGTGCATGATCAGCCACGTGATCAGTGCATGATCTGTCACATGATCAGTGTATGATCATCCACGTGATCAGTGCATGATCAGTCATGTGATCAGTGCATGATATAGACGTGATCAGTGCATGATCAGTCACGTGATCAGTGCATGATAGCCACGTGATCAGTGCATGATCAGTCACCTGATGGGTGTATGATCAGTCACGTGACCTGTACATGGTAGCTACATGATCATTGCATGATCAGCCACGTGAGTAGTGCATGATAGCCACGTGATCAGTGCATGATCAGTCACGTGATCAGTGCATGATCAGTCATGTGATCAGTGCATGATCAGGCACGTGATCAGTGCATGATCAGCCACGTGATCAGTGCATGATAGCCACGTGATCAGTGCATGATCAGTCACGTGATCAGTGCATGATCAGTCACGTGATCAGTGCATGATCATTTACGTGATCAGTGCATGATCAGTCACGTGACCAGTATATGTAGCTATGTGATCATTCCATGACGAGCCACGTGAGCAGTGCATGATAGCCACGTGATGTGTGCATGATGAGTTACGTGAGCAGTGTATGATCAGCCACGTGATCAGTGCATGAGTGCCACGTGATCAGTGCATGATATGTCACGTGACAGGTGTGTGATCAGCCACGTGAACAGTGCATGATCAGCCACGTGATCAGTGCATGATAGCCACGTGATCAGTGCATGATCAGTTACGTGAGCAGTGTATGATCAGCCACGTGATCAGTGCATGGTCAGACACGTGAACAGTGTATGATCAGCCACGTGATCAGTGCATGATATCCAAGTGATCAGTGCATGATCATCACGTGATCAGTGTATGATCAGCCACGTGAACAGTGCATGCTCAGTCACGTGATCAGGGCCTGCTGAGCTGCGTGATTACTGTCTGCTCATCTGCTTGACAATTGCCAGCTGAGCTGCACGATTCCTGCCTGTCATCTGCTTGACAATTGCCAGCTGTGCTGCGTAATTCCTGCCTGCTCAGCTGCTTGATTATTGCCAGCTGAGCAGCATGATTCCTCACAGCTGAGTTCCATGATTATTGCCTGCTGACTGTTTGATTCGTGCCTACTCAGCTCTTTGTTTATTGCCTCCAGAGGCACATGATCAGTGTATGATAGCAAACATGATCAGTGCATGATCAGTCACATGATCAGCGCCATTAAGTCACGTGATCACTACATGATAGTCATGTGATCAGTCCATGCTCAGTCACGGTATCAGTGCATGATCAGCCACGTGATCAGTGCATGATCAGCCACGTGATCAGTGCATGATAGCCACGTGATCAGTGCATGATCAGTCACGTGATCAGTGCATGATCAGGCACGTGATCAGTGCATGATCAGCCACGTGATCAGTGCATGATAGCCACGTGATCAGTGCATGATCAGTCACCTGATGGGTGTATGATCAGTCACGTGACCAGTACATGGTAGCTACATGATCATTGCATGATCAGCCACGTGAGTAGTGCATGATAGCCACGTGATCAGTGCATGATCAGTCACGTGATCAGTGCATGATCAGTCATGTGATCAGTGCATGATCAGCCACGTGATCAGTGCATGATCAGCCACGTGATCAGTGCATGATAGCCACGTGATCAGTGCATGATCAGTCACGTGATCAGTGCATGATAGCTACGTGATCAGTGCATGATCAGCCACGTGATCAGTGCATGATAGCCACGTGATCAGTGCATGATCAGTCACGTGATCAGTGCATGATCAGTCACGTGATCAGTGCATGATCAGTCACGTGATCAGTGCATGATCAGTTACGTGATCAGTGCATGATCAGTCACGTGATCAGTGCATGATAGCTACGTGATCAGTGCATGATCAGCCACGTGATCAGTGCATGATAGCCACGTGATCAGTGCATGATCAGTCACGTGATCAGTGTATGATCAGCCACGTGATCAGTGCATGATCAGCCACGTGATCAGTGCATGATATAGACGTGATCAGTGCATGATCAGTCACGTGATCAGTGTATGATCAGCCACGTGATCAGTGCATGGTCAGACACGTGAACAGTGTATGATCAGCCACGTGATCAGTGCATGATAGCCACGTGATCAGTGCATGATCAGTCACGTGATCAGTGTATGATCAGCCACGTGAACAGTGCATGCTCAGTCACGTGATCTGGGCCTGCTGAGCTGCGTGATTACTGTCTGCTCATCTGCTTGACAATTGCCAGCTGAGCTGCACGATTCCTGCCTGTCATCTGCTTGACAATTGCCAGCTGTGCTGCGTAATTCCTGCCTGCTCAGCTGCTTGATTATTGCCAGCTGAGCAGCATGATTCCTCACAGCTGAGTTCCATGATTATTGCCTGCTGACTGTTTGATTCGTGCCTACTCAGCTCTTTGTTTATTGCCTCCAGAGGCACATGATCAGTGTATGATAGCAAACATGATCAGCGCATGATCAGTCACATGATCAGCGCCATTAAGTCACGTGATCACTACATGATAGTCATGTGATCAGTCCATGCTCAGTCACGGTATCAGTGCATGATCAGCCACGTGATCAGTGCATGATCTGTCACATGATTAGTGTATGATCATCCACGTGATCAGTGCATGGGCAGTCATGTGATCAGTGCATGATATAGACGTGATCAGTGCATGATCAGTCACGTGATCAGTGCATGATAGCCACGTGATCAGTGCATGATCAGTCACCTGATGGGTGTATGATCATTCACGTGACCTGTACATGGTAGCTACATGATCATTGCATGATCAGCCACGTGAGTAGTGCATGATAGCCACGTGATCAGTGCATGATCAGTCACGTGATCAGTGCATGATCAGTCATGTGACAGTACATGGTAGCTGCGTGATCATGCATGATCAGCCACGTGATCAGTGCATGATCAGCCACGTGATCAGTGCATGATAGCCACGTGATCAGTGCATGATCAGTCACGTGATCAGTGCATGATCAGTCACGTGATCAGTGCATGATCAGTCACGTGATCAGTGCATGATCAGCCACGTGATCAGTGCATGATCAATTACGTGATCAGTGCATGATCAGTCACGTGATCAGTACATGGTAGCTACGTGATCATTGCATGATCAGCCACGTGATCAGTGCATGATAGCCACGTGATCAGTGCATGATCAGCCACGTGATCAGTGCATGATCAGTCACGTGATCAGTGCATGATCAGTCACGTGATCAGTGCATGATCAGCCACGTGATCAGTGCATGATCAGTCATGTGTCAGTGCATGATAGCCCGTGATCAGTGCATGATCAGTCCTGTGATCAGTGCATGATCAGCCACGTGATCAGTGCATGATAGCCACGTGATCAGTGCATGATCAGTCACGTGATCAGTGCATGATCAGTCACGTGATCAGTGTGTGATCAGCCACGTGAACAGTGCATGCTCAGTCACGTGATCAGGGCCTGCTGAGCTGCGTGATTACTGTCTGCTCATCTGCTTGACAATTGCCAGCTGAGCTGCACGATTCCTGCCTGTCATCTGCTTGACAATTGCCAGCTGTGCTGCGTAATTCCTGCCTGCTCAGCTGCTTGATTATTGCCAGCTGAGCAGCATGATTTCTCAGAGCTGAGTTCCATGATTATTGCCTGCTGACTGATTCGTGCCTACTCAGCTCTTTGTTCATTGCCTCCAGAGGCACATGATCAGTGTATGACACCAAACATGATCAGTGCATGATCAGTCACATGATCAGTGCATGATAAGCCACGTGATCAGTGCATGATCAGTCATGTGATCAGTGCATGATCAGTCATGTGATCAGTGCATGGTAGCTGTGTGATCAGTGCATGATCAGCCACGTGATCAGTGCATGATCAGTCACGTGATCAGTGCATGATCAGCCACGTGATCAGTGCATGATATCCACGTGATCAGTGCATGATCAGCCACGTGATCAGTGCATGATCAGCCACGTGATCAGTGCATGATCAGCCACGTGATCAGTGCATGATCAATTACGTGATCAGTGCATGATCAGTCACGTGACCAGTACATGGTAGCTACGTGATCGTTGCATGATCAGCCACGTGAGCAGTGCATGATAGCCACGTGATCAGTGCATGATCAGTCACGTGATCAGTGCATGATCAGTCACGTGATCAGTGCATGATCATTTACGTGATCAGTGCATGATCAGTCACGTGACCAGTATATGGTAGCTGTGATCATTGCATGACAGCCACGTGAGCAGTGCATGATAGCCACGTGATCAGTGCATGATCAGTTACGTGATCAGTGTATGATCAGCCACGTGATCAGTGCATGAGTGCCACGTGATCAGTGCATGATATGTCACGTGACAGGTGTGTGATCAGCCACGTGATCAGTGCATGATCAGCCACGTGATCAGTGCATGATAGCCACGTGATCAGTGCATGATCAGTTACGTGATCAGTGTATGATCAGCCACGTGATCAGTGCATGGTCAGACACGTGATCAGTGCATGATCAGCCACGTGATCAGTGCATGATATCCACGTGATCAGTGCATGATCATCACGTGATCAGTGCATGATCAGCCACGTGAACAGTGCATGATCAGTCACGTGATCAGTGCCTGCTGAGCTGCGTGATTACTGTCTGCTCATCTGCTTGACAATTGCCAGCTGTGCTGCGTAATTCCTGCCTGATCAGCTGCTTGATTATTGCCAGCTGAGCAGCATGATTCCTCACACCTGAGTTCCATGATTATTGCCTGCTGACTGTTTGATCGTGCCTACTCAGCTCTTTGTTTATTGCCTCCAGAGGCACATGATCAGTGTATGATAGCAAACATGATCAGTGCATGATCAGTCACATGATCAGTGCCATTAAGTCACGTGATCAGTGCATGATAGTCATGTGATCAGTGCATGATCAGTCACGTATCAGTGCATGATCAGCCACGTGATCAGTGCATGATCAGCCACGTGATCAGTGCATGATCAGCCACGTGATCAGTGCATGATCAGTCACGTGATCAGTGCATGATCAGCCACGTGATCAGTGCATGATCAGCCACGTGATCAGTGCATGATCAGCCACGTGATCAGTGCATGCTCAGTCACGTGATCAGGGCCTGCTGAGCTGCGTGATTACTGTCTGCTCATCTGCTTGACAATTGCCAGCTGAGCTGCACGATTCCTGCCTGTCATCTGCTTGACAATTGCCAGCTGTGCTGCGTAATTCCTGCCTGCTCAGCTGCTTGATTATTGCCAGCTGAGCAGCATGATTCCTCACAGCTGAGTTCCATGATTATTGCCTGCTGACTGTTTGATTCGTGCCTACTCAGCTCTTTGTTTATTGCCTCCAGAGGCACATGATCAGTGTATGATAGCAAACATGATCAGTGCATGATCAGTCACATGATCAGTGCCATTAAGTCACGTGATCACTACATGATAGTCATGTGATCAGTCCATGCTCAGTCACGGTATCAGTGCATGATCAGCCACGTGATCAGTGCATGATCAGCCACGTGATCAGTGCATGATAGCCACGTGATCAGTGCATGATCAGTCACGTGATCAGTGCATGATCAGGCACGTGATCAGTGCATGATCAGCCACGTGATCAGTGCATGATAGCCACGTGATCAGTGCATGATCAGTCACCTGATCAGTGTATGATCAGTCACGTGACCAGTACATGGTAGCTACATGATCATTGCATGATCAGCCACGTGATAGTGCATGATAGCCACGTGATCAGTGCATGATCAGTCACGTGATCAGTGCATGATCAGTCATGTGATCAGTGCATGATCAGCCACGTGATCAGTGCATGATCAGCCACGTGATCAGTGCATGATAGCCACGTGATCAGTGCATGATCAGTCACGTGATCAGTGCATGGTAGCTACGTGATCAGTGCATGATCAGCCACGTGATCAGTGCATGATAGCCACGTGATCAGTGCATGATCAGTCACGTGATCAGTGCATGATCAGTCACGTGATCAGTGCATGATCAGTCACGTGATCAGTGCATGATCAATTACGTGATCAGTGCATGATCAGTCACGTGACAGTGCATGATAGCTACGTGATCATTGCATGATCAGCCACGTGATCAGTGCATGATAGCCACGTGATCAGTGCATGATCAGTCACGTGATCAGTGCATGATCAGCCACGTGATCAGTGCATGATCAGCCACGTGATCAGTGCATGATATAGACGTGATCAGTGCATGATCAGTCACGTGATCAGTGTATGATCAGCCACGTGATCAGTGCATGGTCAGACACGTGAACAGTGTATGATCAGCCACGTGATCAGTGCATGATAGCCACGTGATCAGTGCATGATCAGTCACGTGATCAGTGTATGATCAGCCACGTGAACAGTGCATGCTCAGTCACGTGATCTGGGCCTGCTGAGCTGCGTGATTACTGTCTGCTCATCTGCTTGACAATTGCCAGCTGAGCTGCACGATTCCTGCCTGTCATCTGCTTGACAATTGCCAGCTGTGCTGCGTAATTCCTGCCTGCTCAGCTGCTTGATTATTGCCAGCTGAGCAGCATGATTCCTCACAGCTGAGTTCCATGATTATTGCCTGCTGACTGTTTGATTCGTGCCTACTCAGCTCTTTGTTTATTGCCTCCAGAGGCACATGATCAGTGTATGATAGCAAACATGATCAGCGCATGATCAGTCACATGATCAGCGCCATTAAGTCACGTGATCACTACATGATAGTCATGTGATCAGTCCATGCTCAGTCACGGTATCAGTGCATGATCAGCCACGTGATCAGTGCATGATCTGTCACATGATTAGTGTATGATCATCCACGTGATCAGTGCATGGGCAGTCATGTGATCAGTGCATGATATAGACGTGATCAGTGCATGATCAGTCTCGTGATCAGTGCATGATAGCCACGTGATCAGTGCATGATCAGTCACCTGATGGGTGTATGATCATTCACGTGACCTGTACATGGTAGCTACATGATCATTGCATGATCAGCCACGTGAGTAGTGCATGATAGCCACGTGATCAGTGCATGATCAGTCACGTGATCAGTGCATGATCAGTCATGTGACAGTACATGGTAGCTGCGTGATCATGCATGATCAGCCACGTGATCAGTGCATGATCAGCCACGTGATCAGTGCATGATAGCCACGTGATCAGTGCATGATCAGTCACGTGATCAGTGCATGATCAGTCACGTGATCAGTGCATGATCAGTCACGTGATCAGTGCATGATCAATTACGTGATCAGTGCATGATCAGTCACGTGATCAGTGCATGGTAGCTACGTGATCAGTGCATGATCAGCCACGTGATCAGTGCATGATAGCCACGTGATCAGTGCATGATCAGCCACGTGATCAGTGCATGATCAGTCACGTGATCAGTGCATGATCAGTCACGTGATCAGTGCATGATCAGCCACGTGATCAGTGCATGTCAGTCATGTAGTCAGTGCATGATAGCCGTGATCAGTGCATGATCAGTCCTGTGATCAGTGCATGATCAGCCACGTGATCAGTGCATGATAGCCACGTGATCAGTGCATGATCAGTCACGTGATCAGTGCATGATCAGTCACGTGATCAGTGTGTGATCAGCCACGTGAACAGTGCATGCTCAGTCACGTGATCAGGGCCTGCTGAGCTGCGTGATTACTGTCTGCTCATCTGCTTGACAATTGCCAGCTGAGCTGCACGATTCCTGCCTGTCATCTGCTTGACAATTGCCACCTGTGCTGCGTAATTCCTGCCTGCTCATCTACTTGATTATTGCCAGCTGAGCAGCATGATTTCTCAGAGCTGAGTTCCATGATTATTGCCTGCTGACTGATTCCTGCCTACTCAGCTCTATGTTCATTGCCTCCAGAGGCACATGATCAGTGTATGACACCAAACATGATCAGCACATGATCAGTCACATGATCAGTGCATGATAAGCCACGTGATCAGTGCATGATCAATTACGTGATCAGTGCATGATCAGTCATGTGATCAGTGCATGGTAGCTGCGTGATCAGTGCATGATCAGCCACGTGATCAGTGCATGATCAGTCACGTGATCAGTGCATGATCAGCCACGTGATCAGTGCATGATATCCACGTGATCAGTGCATGATAGCCACGTGATCAGTGCATGATCAGCCACGTGATCAGTGCATGATGAGCCACGTGATCAGTGCATGATCAATTACGTGATCAGTGCATGATCAGTCACGTGACCAGTACATGGTTGCTACGTGATCGTTGCATGATCAGCCACGTGAGCAGTGCATGATAGCCACGTGATCAGTGCATGATCAGTCACGTGATCAGTACATGATCAGTCACGTGAACAGTGCATGATCATTTACGTGATCTGTGCATGATCAGTCACGTGACCAGTATATGGTAGCTATGTGATCATTCCATGACGAGCCACGTGAGCAGTGCATGATAGCCACGTGATGTGTGCATGATGAGTTACGTGATCAGAGTATGATCAGCCACGTGATCAGTGCATGAGTGCCACGTGATCAGTGCATGATATGTCACGTGACAGGTGTGTGATCAGCCACGTGAACAGTGCATGTTCAGCCACGTGATCAGTGCATGATAGCCACGTGATCAGTGCATGATCAGTTACGTGAGCAGTGTATGATCAGCCACGTGATCAGTGCATGGTCAGACACGTGAACAGTGTATGATCAGCCACGTGATCAGTGCATGATATCCAAGTGATCAGTGCATGATCATCACGTGATCAGTGTATGATCAGCCACGTGAACAGTGCATGCTCAGTCACGTGATCAGGGCCTGCTGAGCTGCGTGATTACTGTCTGCTCATCTGCTTGACAATTGCCAGCTGTGCTGCGTAATTCCTGCCTGCTCAGCTGCTTGATTATTGCCAGCTGAGCAGCATGATTCCTCACACTGAGTTCCATGATTATTGCCTGCTGACTGTTTGATTCGTGCCTACTCAGCTCTTTGTTTATTGCCTCCAGAGGCACATGATCAGTGTATGATAGCAAACATGATCAGTGCATGATCAGTCACATGATCAGCGCCATTAAGTCACGTGATCACTACATGATAGTCATGTGATCAGTCCATGCTCAGTCACGGTATCAGTGCATGATCAGCCACGTGATCAGTGCATGATCAGCCACGTGATCAGTGCATGATAGCCACGTGATCAGTGCATGATCAGTCACGTGATCAGTGCATGATCAGGCAGGTGATCAGTGCATGATCAGCCACGTGATCAGTGCATGATAGCCACGTGATCAGTGCATGATCAGTCACCTGATGGGTGTATGATCAGTCACGTGACCAGTACATGGTAGCTACATGATCATTGCATGATCAGCCACGTGAGTAGTGCATGATAGCCACGTGATCAGTGCATGATCAGTCACGTGATCAGTGCATGATCAGTCATGTGATCAGTGCATGATCAGCCACGTGATCAGTGCATGATCAGCCACGTGATCAGTGCATGATAGCCACGTGATCAGTGCATGATCAGTCACGTGATCAGTGCATGGTAGCTACGTGATCAGTGCATGATCAGCCACGTGATCAGTGCATGATAGCCACGTGATCAGTGCATGATCAGTCACGTGATCAGTGCATGATCAGTCACGTGATCAGTGCATGATCAGTCACGTGATCAGTGCATGATCAGTTACGTGATCAGTGCATGATCAGTCACGTGATCAGTGCATGATAGCTACGTGATCATTGCATGATCAGCCACGTGATCAGTGCATGATAGCCACGTGATCAGTGCATGATCAGTCACGTGATCAGTGCATGATCAGCCACGTGATCAGTGCATGATCAGTCACGTGATCAGTGCATGATATAGCCGTGATCAGTGCATGATCAGTCACGTGATCAGTGTATGATCAGCCACGTGATCAGTGCATGGTCAGACACGTGAACAGTGTATGATCAGCCACGTGATCAGTGCATGATAGCCACGTGATCAGTGCATGATCAGTCACGTGATCAGTGTATGATCAGCCACGTGAACAGTGCATGCTCAGTCACGTGATCTGGGCCTGCTGAGCTGCGTGATTACTGTCTGCTCATCTGCTTGACAATTGCCAGCTGAGCTGCACGATTCCTGCCTGTCATCTGCTTGACAATTGCCAGCTGTGCTGCGTAATTCCTGCCTGCTCAGCTGCTTGATTATTGCCAGCTGAGCAGCATGATTCCTCACAGCTGAGTTCCATGATTATTGCCTGCTGACTGTTTGATTCGTGCCTACTCAGCTCTTTGTTTATTGCCTCCAGAGGCACATGATCAGTGTATGATAGCAAACATGATCAGCGCATGATCAGTCACATGATCAGCGCCATTAAGTCACGTGATCACTACATGATAGTCATGTGATCAGTCCATGCTCAGTCACGGTATCAGTGCATGATCAGCCACGTGATCAGTGCATGATCTGTCACATGATTAGTGTATGATCATCCACGTGATCAGTGCATGGGCAGTCATGTGATCAGTGCATGATATAGACGTGATCAGTGCATGATCAGTCACGTGATCAGTGCATGATAGCCACGTGATCAGTGCATGATCAGTCACCTGATGGGTGTATGATCATTCACGTGACCTGTACATGGTAGCTACATGATCATTGCATGATCAGCCACGTGAGTAGTGCATGATAGCCACGTGATCAGTGCATGATCAGTCACGTGATCAGTGCATGATCAGTCATGTGACAGTACATGGTAGCTGCGTGATCATGCATGATCAGCCACGTGATCAGTGCATGATCAGCCACGTGATCAGTGCATGATCCACGTGATCAGTGCATGATCAGTCACGTGATCAGTGCATGATCAGTCACGTGATCAGTGCATGATCAGTCACGTGATCAGTGCATGATCAATTACGTGATCAGTGCATGATCAGTCACGTGATCAGTACATGGTAGCTACGTGATCATTGCATGATCAGCCACGTGATCAGTGCATGATAGCCACGTGATCAGTGCATGATCAGCCACGTGATCAGTGCATGATCAGTCACGTGATCAGTGCATGATCAGTCACGTGATCAGTGCATGATCAGCCACGTGATCAGTGCATGATCAGTCATGTGTCAGTGCATGATAGCCCGTGATCAGTGCATGATCAGTCCTGTGATCAGTGCATGATCAGCCACGTGATCAGTGCATGATAGCCACGTGATCAGTGCATGATCAGTCACGTGATCAGTGCATGATCAGTCACGTGATCAGTGTGTGATCAGCCACGTGAACAGTGCATGCTCAGTCACGTGATCAGGGCCTGCTGAGCTGCGTGATTACTGTCTGCTCATCTGCTTGACAATTGCCAGCTGAGCTGCACGATTCCTGCCTGTCATCTGCTTGACAATTGCCAGCTGTGCTGCGTAATTCCTGCCTGCTCAGCTGCTTGATTATTGCCAGCTGAGCAGCATGATTTCTCAGAGCTGAGTTCCATGATTATTGCCTGCTGACTGATTCGTGCCTACTCAGCTCTTTGTTCATTGCCTCCAGAGGCACATGATCAGTGTATGATAGCAAACATGATCAGTGCATGATCAGTCACATGATCAGTGCATGATAAGCCACGTGATCAGTGCATGATCAGTCATGTGATCAGTGCATGATCAGTCACGTGATCAGTGCATGATAGCTGTGTGATCAGTGCATGATCAGCCACGTGATCAGTGCATGATCAGTCACGTGATCAGTGCATGATCAGCCACGTGATCAGTGCATGATATCCACGTGATCAGTGCATGATAGCCACGTGATCAGTGCATGATCAGCCACGTGATCAGTGCATGATCAGCCACGTGATCAGTGCATGATCAATCACGTGATCAGTGCATGATCAGTCACGTGACCAGTACATGGTAGCTACGTGATCGTTGCATGATCAGCCACGTGAGCAGTGCATGATAGCCACGTGATCAGTGCATGATCAGTCACGTGATCAGTGCATGATCAGTCACGTGATCAGTGCATGATCATTTACGTGATCAGTGCATGATCAGTCACGTGACCAGTATATGGTAGCTACGTGATCATTGCATGACAGCCACGTGATCAGTGCATGATAGCCACGTGATCAGTGCATGATCAGTTACGTGATCAGTGTATGATCAGCCACGTGATCAGTGCATGAGTGCCACGTGATCAGTGCATGATAGTCACGTGACAGTGTGTGATCAGCCACGTGATCAGTGCATGATCAGCCACGTGATCAGTGCATGATAGCCACGTGATCAGTGCATGATCAGTTACGTGAGTGTATGATCAGCCACGTGATCAGTGCATGGTCAGACACGTGATCAGTGTATGATCAGCCACGTGATCAGTGCATGATATCCACGTGATCAGTGCATGATCATCACGTGATCAGTGCATGATCAGCCACGTGATCAGTGCATGATCAGTCACGTGATCAGGGCCTGCTGAGCTGCGTGATTACTGTCTGCTCATCTGCTTGACAATTGCCAGCTGTGCTGCGTAATTCCTGCCTGCTCAGCTGCTTGATTATTGCCAGCTGAGCAGCATGATTCCTCACACCTGAGTTCCATGATTATTGCCTGCTGACTGTTTGATTCGTGCCTACTCAGCTCTTTGTTTATTGCCTCCAGAGGCACATGATCAGTGTATGATAGCAAACATGATCAGTGCATGATCAGTCACATGATCAGTGCCATTAAGTCACGTGATCAGTGCATGATAGTCATGTGATCAGTCCATGATCAGTCACGTATCAGTGCATGATCAGCCACGTGATCAGTGCATGATCAGCCACGTGATCAGTGCATGATCAGCCACGTGATCAGTGCATGATCAGTCACGTGATCAGTGCATGATCAGGCACGTGATCAGTGCATGATCAGCCACGTGATCAGTGCATGATCAGCCACGTGATCAGTGCATGCTCAGTCACGTGATCAGGGCCTGCTGAGCTGCGTGATTACTGTCTGCTCATCTGCTTGACAATTGCCAGCTGAGCTGCACGATTCCTGCCTGTCATCTGCTTGACAATTGTCAGCTGTGCTGCGTAATTCCTGCCTGCTCAGCTGCTTGATTATTGCCAGCTGAGCAGCATGATTCCTCACAGCTGAGTTCCATGATTATTGCCTGCTGACTGTTTGATTCGTGCCTACTCAGCTCTTTGTTTATTGCCTCCAGAGGCACATGATCAGTGTATGATAGCAAACATGATCAGTGCATGATCAGTCACATGATCAGTGCCATTAAGTCACGTGATCACTACATGATAGTCATGTGATCAGTCCATGCTCAGTCACGGTATCAGTGCATGATCAGCCACGTGATCAGTGCATGATCAGCCACGTGATCAGTGCATGATAGCCACGTGATCAGTGCATGATCAGTCACGTGATCAGTGCATGATCAGGCACGTGATCAGTGCATGATCAGCCACGTGATCAGTGCATGATAGCCACGTGATCAGTGCATGATCAGTCACCTGATCAGTGTATGATCAGTCACGTGACCAGTACATGGTAGCTACATGATCATTGCATGATCAGCCACGTGATAGTGCATGATAGCCACGTGATCAGTGCATGATCAGTCACGTGATCAGTGCATGATCAGTCATGTGATCAGTGCATGATCAGCCACGTGATCAGTGCATGATCAGCCACGTGATCAGTGCATGATAGCCACGTGATCAGTGCATGATCAGTCACGTGATCAGTGCATGGTAGCTACGTGATCAGTGCATGATCAGCCACGTGATCAGTGCATGATAGCCACGTGATCAGTGCATGATCAGTCACGTGATCAGTGCATGATCAGTCACGTGATCAGTGCATGATCAGTCACGTGATCAGTGCATGATCAGTTACGTGATCAGTGCATGATCAGTCACGTGACCAGTGCATGGTAGCTACGTGATCATTGCATGATCAGCCACGTGATCAGTGCATGATAGCCACGTGATCAGTGCATGATCAGTCACGTGATCAGTGCATGATCAGCCACGTGATCAGTGCATGATCAGTCACGTGATCAGTGCATGATAGCCACGTGATCAGTGCATGATCAGTCACGTGATCAGTGTATGATCAGCCACGTGATCAGTGCATGGTCAGACACGTGAACAGTGTATGATCAGCCACGTGATCAGTGCATGATAGCCACGTGATCAGTGCATGATCAGTCACGTGATCAGTGTATGATCAGCCACGTGAACAGTGCATGCTCAGTCACGTGATCTGGGCCTGCTGAGCTGCGTGATTACTGTCTGCTCATCTGCTTGACAATTGCCAGCTGAGCTGCACGATTCCTGCCTGTCATCTGCTTGACAATTGCCAGCTGTGCTGCGTAATTCCTGCCTGCTCAGCTGCTTGATTATTGCCAGCTGAGCAGCATGATTCCTCACAGCTGAGTTCCATGATTATTGCCTGCTGACTGTTTGATTCGTGCCTACTCAGCTCTTTGTTTATTGCCTCCAGAGGCACATGATCAGTGTATGATAGCAAACATGATCAGCGCATGATCAGTCACATGATCAGCGCCATTAAGTCACGTGATCACTACATGATAGTCATGTGATCAGTCCATGCTCAGTCACGGTATCAGTGCATGATCAGCCACGTGATCAGTGCATGATCTGTCACATGATTAGTGTATGATCATCCACGTGATCAGTGCATGGGCAGTCATGTGATCAGTGCATGATATAGACGTGATCAGTGCATGATCAGTCACGTGATCAGTGCATGATAGCCACGTGATCAGTGCATGATCAGTCACCTGATGGGTGTATGATCATTCACGTGACCTGTACATGGTAGCTACATGATCATTGCATGATCAGCCACGTGAGTAGTGCATGATAGCCACGTGATCAGTGCATGATCAGTCACGTGATCAGTGCATGATCAGTCATGTGACCAGTACATGGTAGCTGCGTGATCATGCATGATCAGCCACGTGATCAGTGCATGATCAGCCACGTGATCAGTGCATGATCAGTCACGTGATCAGTGCATGATCAGTCACGTGATCAGTGCATGATCAGTCACGTGATCAGTGCATGATCAGCCACGTGATCAGTGCATGATCAGTCACGTGATCAGTGCATGATAGCTCATCAGTGCATGATCAGCCACGTGATCAGTGCATGATAGCCACGTGATCAGTGCATGATCAGCCACGTGATCAGTGCATGATCAGTCACGTGATCAGTGCATGATCAGTCACGTGATCAGTGCATGATCAGCCACGTGATCAGTGCATGATCAGTCATGTGATCAGTGCATGATAGCCCGTGATCAGTGCATGATCAGTCCGTGATCAGTGCATGATCAGCCACGTGATCAGTGCATGATAGCCACGTGATCAGTGCATGATCAGTCACGTGATCAGTGCATGATCAGTCACGTGATCAGGGCCTGCTGAGCTGCGTGATTACTGTCTGCTCATCTGCTTGACAATTGCCAGCTGAGCTGCACGATTCCTGCCTGTCATCTGCTTGACAATTGCCACCTGTGCTGCGTAATTCCTGCCTGCTCAGCTACTTGATTATTGCCAGCTGAGCAGCATGATTTCTCAGAGCTGAGTTCCATGATTATTGCATGCTGACTGATTCCTGCCTACTCAGCTCTATGTTCATTGCCTCCAGAGGCACATGATCAGTGTATGACACCAAACATGATCAGTGCATGATCAGTCACATGATCAGTGCATGATAAGCCACGTGATCAGTGCATGATCAATCACGTGATCAGTGCATGATCAGTCATGTGATCAGTACATGGAGCTGTGTGATCAGTGCATGATCAGCCACGTGATCAGTGCATGATCAGTCACGTGATCAGTGCATGATCAGCCACGTGATCAGTGCATGATATCCACGTGATCAGTGCATGATAGCCACGTGATCAGTGCATGATCAGCCACGTGATCAGTGCATGATCAGCCACGTGATCAGTGCATGATCAGTCACGTGATCAGTGCATGATCAGTCACGTGACCAGTACATGGTAGCTACGTGATCGTTGCATGATCAGCCACGTGAGCAGTGCATGATAGCCACGTGATCAGTGCATGATCAGTCACGTGATCAGTGCATGATCAGTCACGTGATCAGTGCATGATCATTTACGTGATCAGTGCATGATCAGTCACGTGACCAGTATATGGTAGCTACGTGATCATTGCATGACAGCCACGTGATCAGTGCATGATAGCCACGTGATCAGTGCATGATCAGTTACGTGATCAGTGTATGATCAGCCACGTGATCAGTGCATGAGTGCCACGTGATCAGTGCATGATAGTCACGTGACAGTGTGTGATCAGCCACGTGATCAGTGCATGATCAGCCACGTGATCAGTGCATGATAGCCACGTGATCAGTGCATGATCAGTTACGTGATCAGTGTATGATCAGCCACGTGATCAGTGCATGATCAGACACGTGATCAGTGCATGATCAGCCACGTGATCAGTGCATGATATCCACGTGATCAGTGCATGATCATCACGTGATCAGTGCATGATCAGCCACGTGATCAGTGCATGCTCAGTCACGTGATCAGTGCCTGCTGAGCTGCGTGATTACTGTCTGCTCATCTGCTTGACAATTGCCAGCTGTGCTGCGTAATTCCTGCCTGATCAGCTGCTTGATTATTGCCAGCTGAGCAGCATGATTCCTCACACCTGAGTTCCATGATTATTGCCTGCTGACTGTTTGATTCGTGCCTACTCAGCTCTTTGTTTATTGCCTCCAGAGGCACATGATCAGTGTATGATAGCAAACATGATCAGTGCATGATCAGTCACATGATCAGTGCCATTAAGTCACGTGATCAGTGCATGATAGTCATGTGATCAGTCCATGATCAGTCACGTATCAGTGCATGATCAGCCACGTGATCAGTGCATGATCAGCCACGTGATCAGTGCATGATCAGCCACGTGATCAGTGCATGATCAGTCACGTGATCAGTGCATGATCAGCCACGTGATCAGTGCATGATCAGCCACGTGATCAGTGCATGATCAGCCACGTGATCAGTGCATGCTCAGTCACGTGATCAGGGCCTGCTGAGCTGCGTGATTACTGTCTGCTCATCTGCTTGACAATTGCCAGCTGAGCTGCACGATTCCTGCCTGTCATCTGCTTGACAATTGCCAGCTGTGCTGCGTAATTCCTGCCTGCTCAGCTGCTTGATTATTGCCAGCTGAGCAGCATGATTCCTCACAGCTGAGTTCCATGATTATTGCCTGCTGACTGTTTGATTCGTGCCTACTCAGCTCTTTGTTTATTGCCTCCAGAGGCACATGATCAGTGTATGATAGCAAACATGATCAGTGCATGATCAGTCACATGATCAGTGCCATTAAGTCACGTGATCACTACATGATAGTCATGTGATCAGTCCATGCTCAGTCACGGTATCAGTGCATGATCAGCCACGTGATCAGTGCATGATCAGCCACGTGATCAGTGCATGATCAGCCACGTGATCAGTGCATGATCAGTCACGTGATCAGTGCATGATCAGGCACGTGATCAGTGCATGATCAGCCACGTGATCAGTGCATGATAGCCACGTGATCAGTGCATGATCAGTCACCTGATGGGTGTATGATCAGTCACGTGACCAGTACATGGTAGCTACATGATCATTGCATGATCAGCCACGTGAGTAGTGCATGATAGCCACGTGATCAGTGCATGATCAGTCACGTGATCAGTGCATGATCAGTCATGTGATCAGTGCATGATCAGCCACGTGATCAGTGCATGATCAGCCACGTGATCAGTGCATGATAGCCACGTGATCAGTGCATGATCAGTCACGTGATCAGTGCATGATAGCTACGTGATCAGTGCATGATCAGCCACGTGATCAGTGCATGATAGCCACGTGATCAGTGCATGATCAGTCACGTGATCAGTGCATGATCAGTCACGTGATCAGTGCATGATCAGTCACGTGATCAGTGCATGATCAATTACGTGATCAGTGCATGATCAGTCACGTGATCAGTGCATGGTAGCTACGTGATCATTGCATGATCAGCCACGTGATCAGTGCATGATAGCCACGTGATCAGTGCATGATCAGTCACGTGATCAGTGCATGATCAGCCACGTGATCAGTGCATGATCAGTCACGTGATCAGTGCATGATATAGACGTGATCAGTGCATGATCAGTCACGTGATCAGTGTATGATCAGCCACGTGATCAGTGCATGGTCAGACACGTGAACAGTGTATGATCAGCCACGTGATCAGTGCATGATAGCCACGTGATCAGTGCATGATCAGTCACGTGATCAGTGTATGATCAGCCACGTGAACAGTGCATGCTCAGTCACGTGATCTGGGCCTGCTGAGCTGCGTGATTACTGTCTGCTCATCTGCTTGACAATTGCCAGCTGAGCTGCACGATTCCTGCCTGTCATCTGCTTGACAATTGCCAGCTGTGCTGCGTAATTCCTGCCTGCTCAGCTGCTTGATTATTGCCAGCTGAGCAGCATGATTCCTCACAGCTGAGTTCCATGATTATTGCCTGCTGACTGTTTGATTCGTGCCTACTCAGCTCTTTGTTTATTGCCTCCAGAGGCACATGATCAGTGTATGATAGCAAACATGATCAGCGCATGATCAGTCACATGATCAGCGCCATTAAGTCACGTGATCACTACATGATAGTCATGTGATCAGTCCATGCTCAGTCACGGTATCAGTGCATGATCAGCCACGTGATCAGTGCATGATCTGTCACATGATTAGTGTATGATCATCCACGTGATCAGTGCATGGGCAGTCATGTGATCAGTGCATGATATAGACGTGATCAGTGCATGATCAGTCACGTGATCAGTGCATGATAGCCACGTGATCAGTGCATGATCAGTCACCTGATGGGTGTATGATCATTCACGTGACCTGTACATGGTAGCTACATGATCATTGCATGATCAGCCACGTGAGTAGTGCATGATAGCCACGTGATCAGTGCATGATCAGTCACGTGATCAGTGCATGATCAGTCATGTGACAGTACATGGTAGCTGCGTGATCATGCATGATCAGCCACGTGATCAGTGCATGATCAGCCACGTGATCAGTGCATGATCAGCCACGTGATCAGTGCATGATCAGTCACGTGATCAGTGCATGATCAGTCACGTGATCAGTGCATGATCAGTCACGTGATCAGTGCATGATCAATTACGTGATCAGTGCATGATCAGTCACGTGACCAGTACATGGTAGCTACGTGATCATTGCATGATCAGCCACGTGATCAGTGCATGATAGCCACGTGATCAGTGCATGATCAGCCACGTGATCAGTGCATGATCAGTCACGTGATCAGTGCATGATCAGTCACGTGATCAGTGCATGATCAGCCACGTGATCAGTGCATGATCAGTCATGTGTCAGTGCATGATAGCCCGTGATCAGTGCATGATCAGTCCGTGATCAGTGCATGATCAGCCACGTGATCAGTGCATGATAGCCACGTGATCAGTGCATGATCAGTCACGTGATCAGTGCATGATCAGTCACGTGATCAGTGTGTGATCAGCCACGTGAACAGTGCATGCTCAGTCACGTGATCAGGGCCTGCTGAGCTGCGTGATTACTGTCTGCTCATCTGCTTGACAATTGCCAGCTGAGCTGCACGATTCCTGCCTGTCATCTGCTTGACAATTGCCAGCTGTGCTGCGTAATTCCTGCCTGCTCATCTGCTTGATTATTGCCAGCTGAGCAGCATGATTTCTCAGAGCTGAGTTCCATGATTATTGCCTGCTGACTGATTCGTGCCTACTCAGCTCTATGTTCATTGCCTCCAGAGGCACATGATCAGTGTATGACACCAAACATGATCAGCACATGATCAGTCACATGATCAGTGCATGATAAGCCACGTGATCAGTGCATGATCAATTATGTGATCAGTGCATGATCAGTCATGTGATCAGTGCATGGTAGCTGTGTGATCAGTGCATGATCAGCCACGTGATCAGTGCATGATCAGTCACGTGATCAGTGTGTGATCAGCCACGTGATCAGTGCATGATAGCCACGTGATCAGTGCATGATCAGCCACGTGATCAGTGCATGATCAGCCACGTGATCAGTGCATGATGAGCCACGTGATCAGTGCATGATCAATTACGTGATCAGTGCATGATCAGTCACGTGACCAGTACATGGTTGCTACGTGATCGTTGCATGATCAGCCACGTGAGCAGTGCATGATAGCCACGTGATCAGTGCATGATCAGTCACGTGATCAGTGCATGATCAGTCACGTGAACAGTGCATGATCATTTACGTGATCAGTGCATGATCAGTCACGTGACCAGTATATGGTAGCTACGTGATCATTCCATGACGAGCCACGTGAGCAGTGCATGATAGCCACGTGATGTGTGCATGATCAGTTACGTGATCAGAGTATGATCAGCCACGTGATCAGTGCATGAGTGCCACGTGATCAGTGCATGATATGTCACGTGACAGGTGTGTGATCAGCCACGTGAACAGTGCATGTTCAGCCACGTGATCAGTGCATGATAGCCACGTGATCAGTGCATGATCAGTTACGTGAGCAGTGTATGATCAGCCACGTGATCAGTGCATGGTCAGACACGTGAACAGTGTATGATCAGCCACGTGATCAGTGCATGATATCCAAGTGATCAGTGCATGATCATCACGTGATCAGTGTATGATCAGCCACGTGAACAGTGCATGCTCAGTCACGTGATCTGGGCCTGCTGAGCTGCGTGATTACTGTCTGCTCATCTGCTTGACAATTGCCAGCTGAGCTGCACGATTCCTGCCTGTCATCTGCTTGACAATTGCCAGCTGTGCTGCGTAATTCCTGCCTGCTCAGCTGCTTGATTATTGCCAGCTGAGCAGCATGATTCCTCACACCTGAGTTCCATGATTATTGCCTGCTGACTGTTTGATTCGTGCCTACTCAGCTCTTTGTTTATTGCCTCCAGAGGCACATGATCAGTGTATGATAGCAAACATGATCAGCGCATGATCAGTCACATGATCAGCGCCATTAAGTCACGTGATCACTACATGATAGTCATGTGATCAGTCCATGCTCAGTCACGGTATCAGTGCATGATCAGCCACGTGATCAGTGCATGATCTGTCACATGATTAGTGTATGATCATCCACGTGATCAGTGCATGGGCAGTCATGTGATCAGTGCATGATATAGACGTGATCAGTGCATGATCAGTCTCGTGATCAGTGCATGATAGCCACGTGATCAGTGCATGATCAGTCACCTGATGGGTGTATGATCATTCACGTGACCTGTACATGGTAGCTACATGATCATTGCATGATCAGCCACGTGAGTAGTGCATGATCAGCCACGTGATCAGTGCATGATCAGCACGTGATCAGTGCATGATCAGTCACGTGATCAGTGCATGATCAGGCACGTGATCAGTGCATGATCAGCCACGTGATCAGTGCATGATAGCCACGTGATCAGTGCATGATCAGTCACGTGATCAGTGCATGATCAGTCACGTGATCAGTGCATGATAGCCACGTGATCAGTGCATGATCAGCCACGTGATCAGTGCATGATAGCCACGTGATCAGTGCATGATCAGTCACGTGATCAGTGCATGATCAGTCACGTGATCAGTGCATGATCAGTCACGTGATCAGTGCATGATCAGCCACGTGATCAGTGCATGATAGCCACGTGATCAGTGCATGATCAGTCACGTGATCAGTGCATGATCAGTCACGTGATCAGTGCATGATCAGCCACGTGATCAGTGCATGATCAGCCACGTGATCAGTGCATGATCAATTACGTGATCAGTGCATGATCAGTCACGTGATCAGTGCATGATAGCCACGTGATCAGTGCATGATCAGCCACGTGATCAGTGCATGATAGCCACGTGATCAGTGCATGATCAGTCACGTGATCAGTGCATGATCAGTCACGTGATCAGTGCATGATCAGTCACGTGATCAGTGCATGATCAGTCACGTGATCAGTGCATGATCAGTCACGTGATCAGTGCATGATAGCCACGTGATCAGTGCATGATCAGCCACGTGATCAGTGCATGATCAGCCACGTGATCAGTGCATGATAGCCACGTGATCAGTGCATGATCAGTCACGTGATCAGTGCATGATCAGCCACGTGATCAGTGCATGATCAGTCACGTGATCAGTGCATGATCAGTCACGTGATCAGTGCATGATCATTTACGTGATCAGTGCATGATCAGTCACGTGACCAGTATATGGTAGCTACGTGATCATTCCATGACAGCCACGTGATCAGTGCATGATAGCCACGTGATGTGTGCATGATCAGTTACGTGAGCAGAGTATGATCAGCCACGTGATCAGTGCATGAGTGCCACGTGATCAGTGCATGATATGTCACGTGACAGGTGTGTGATCAGCCACGTGAACAGTGCATGTTCAGCCACGTGATCAGTGCATGATAGCCACGTGATCAGTGCATGATCAGTTACGTGAGCAGTGTATGATCAGCCACGTGATCAGTGCATGGTCAGACACGTGAACAGTGTATGATCAGCCACGTGATCAGTGCATGATATCCAAGTGATCAGTGCATGATCATCACGTGATCAGTGTATGATCAGCCACGTGAACAGTGCATGCTCAGTCACGTGATCAGGGCCTGCTGAGCTGCGTGATTACTGTCTGCTCATCTGCTTGACAATTGCCAGCTGAGCTGCACGATTCCTGCCTGTCATCTGCTTGACAATTGCCAGCTGTGCTGCGTAATTCCTGCCTGCTCAGCTGCTTGATTATTGCCAGCTGAGCAGCATGATTCCTCACAGCTGAGTTCCATGATTATTGCCTGCTGACTGTTTGATTCGTGCCTACTCAGCTCTTTGTTTATTGCCTCCAGAGGCACATGATCAGTGTATGATAGCAAACATGATCAGTGCATGATCAGTCACATGATCAGCGCCATTAAGTCACGTGATCACTACATGATAGTCATGTGATCAGTCCATGCTCAGTCACGGTATCAGTGCATGATCAGCCACGTGATCAGTGCATGATCAGCCACGTGATCAGTGCATGATAGCCACGTGATCAGTGCATGATCAGTCACGTGATCAGTGCATGATCAGTCACGTGATCAGTGCATGATCAGTCACGTGATCAGTGCATGATCAGTCACGTGATCAGTGCATGATCAGCCACGTGATCAGTGCATGATCAGCCACGTGATCAGTGCATGATCAGCCACGTGATCAGTGCATGATCAGTCACGTGATCAGTGCATGATCAGCCACGTGATCAGTGCATGATCAGCCAGTGATCAGTGCATGATAGCCAGTGATCAGTGCATGATCAGTCACGTGATCAGTGCATGATCAGCCACGTGATCAGTGCATGATAGCCACGTGATCAGTGCATGATCAGCCACGTGATCAGTGCATGATCAGTCACGTGATCAGTGCATGATCAGCCACGTGATCAGTGCATGATCAGCCACGTGATCAGTGCATGATCAGCCACGTGATCAGTGCATGATCAGCCACGTGATCAGTGCATGATCAGTCACGTGATCAGTGTATGATCAGCCACGTGATCAGTGCATGATAGCCACGTGATCAGTGCATGATCAGTCACGTGATCAGTGTATGATCAGCCACGTGAACAGTGCATGCTCAGTCACGTGATCAGGGCCTGCTGAGCTGCGTGATTACTGTCTGCTCATCTGCTTGACAATTGCCAGCTGAGCTGCACGATTCCTGCCTGTCATCTGCTTGACAATTGCCAGCTGTGCTGCGTAATTCCTGCCTGCTCAGCTGCTTGATTATTGCCAGCTGAGCAGCATGATTCCTCACAGCTGAGTTCCATGATTATTGCCTGCTGACTGTTTGATTCGTGCCTACTCAGCTCTTTGTTTATTGCCTCCAGAGGCACATGATCAGTGTATGATAGCAAACATGATCAGTGCATGATCAGTCACATGATCAGTGCCATTAAGTCACGTGATCACTACATGATAGTCATGTGATCAGTCCATGCTCAGTCACGGTATCAGTGCATGATCAGCCACGTGATCAGTGCATGATCAGCCACGTGATCAGTGCATGATCAGCCACGTGATCAGTGCATGATCAGTCACGTGATCAGTGCATGATAGGCACGTGATCAGTGCATGATCAGCCACGTGATCAGTGCATGATAGCCACGTGATCAGTGCATGATCAGTCACCTGATGGGTGTATGATCAGTCACGTGACCAGTACATGGTAGCTACATGATCATTGCATGATCAGCCACGTGAGTAGTGCATGATAGCCACGTGATCAGTGCATGATCAGTCACGTGATCAGTGCATGATCAGTCACGTGATCAGTGCATGATCAGTTACGTGATCAGTGCATGATCAGTCACGTGATCAGTGCATGATAGCCACGTGATCAGTGCATGATCAGCCACGTGATCAGTGCATGATAGCCACGTGATCAGTGCATGATCAGTCACATGATCAGTGCATGATCATCCACGTGATCAGTGCATGATCAGTCACGTGATCAGTGCATGATAGACGTGATCAGTGCATGATCAGTCACGTGATCAGTGCATGATCAGCCACGTGATCAGTGCATGATAGCCAGTGATCAGTGCATGATAGCCAGTGATCAGTGCATGATCAGTCACGTGATCAGTGCATGATCAGCCACGTGATCAGTGCATGATAGCCACGTGATCAGTGCATGATCAGCCACGTGATCAGTGCATGATCAGCCACGTGATCAGTGCATGATCAGCCACGTGATCAGTGCATGATAGCCACGTGATCAGTGCATGATCAGTCACGTGATCAGTGCATGATCAGCCACGTGATCAGTGCATGATCAGCCACGTGATCAGTGCATGATAGCCACGTGATCAGTGCATGATCAGTCACGTGATCAGTGCATGATCAGTCACGTGACCAGTGCATGGTAGCTACGTGATCAGTGCATGATCAGCCACGTGATAGTGCATGATAGCCACGTGATCAGTGCATGATCAGTCACGTGATCAGTGCATGATCAGTCACGTGATCAGTGCATGATCAGTCACGTGATCAGTGCATGATCAATTACGTGATCAGTGCATGATCAGTCACGTGATCAGTGCATGATAGCTACGTGATCAGTGCATGATCAGCCACGTGATCAGTGCATGATAGCCACGTGATCAGTGCATGATCAGCCACGTGATCAGTGCATGATCAGTCACGTGATCAGTGCATGATCATCCACGTGATCAGTGCATGATCAGTCACGTGATCAGTGCATGATATAGACGTGATCAGTGCATGATCAGTCACGTGATCAGTGCATGATCAGCCACGTGATCAGTGCATGATAGCCAGTGAATCAGTGCATGATAGCCAGTGATCAGTGCATGATCAGTCACGTGATCAGTGCATGATCAGCCACGTGATCAGTGCATGATAGCCACGTGATCAGTGCATGATCAGCCACGTGATCAGTGCATGATCAGTCACGTGATCAGTGCATGATCAGCCACGTGATCAGTGCATGATCAGCCACGTGATCAGTGCATGATCAGCCACGTGATCAGTGCATGATCAGCCACGTGATCAGTGCATGATCAGTCACGTGATCAGTGTATGATCAGCCACGTGATCAGTGCATGATAGCCACGTGATCAGTGCATGATCAGTCACGTGATCAGTGTATGATCAGCCACGTGAACAGTGCATGCTCAGTCACGTGATCTGGGCCTGCTGAGCTGCGTGATTACTGTCTGCTCATCTGCTTGACAATTGCCAGCTGAGCTGCACGATTCCTGCCTGTCATCTGCTTGACAATTGCCAGCTGTGCTGCGTAATTCCTGCCTGCTCAGCTGCTTGATTATTGCCAGCTGAGCAGCATGATTCCTCACAGCTGAGTTCCATGATTATTGCCTGCTGACTGTTTGATTCGTGCCTACTCAGCTCTTTGTTTATTGCCTCCAGAGGCACATGATCAGTGTATGATAGCAAACATGATCAGCGCATGATCAGTCACATGATCAGCGCCATTAAGTCACGTGATCACTACATGATAGTCATGTGATCAGTCCATGCTCAGTCACGGTATCAGTGCATGATCAGCCACGTGATCAGTGCATGATCAGCCACGTGATCAGTTCATGATAGCCACGTGATCAGTGCATGATCAGTCACGTGATCAGTGCATGATCAGGCAGGTGATCAGTGCATGATCAGCCACGTGATCAGTGCATGATAGCCACGTGATCAGTGCATGATCAGTCACCTGATGGGTGTATGATCAGTCACGTGACCAGTACATGGTAGCTACATGATCATTGCATGATCAGCCACGTGAGTAGTGCATGATAGCCACGTGATCAGTGCATGATCAGTCACGTGATCAGTGCATGATCAGTCACGTGATCAGTGCATGATAAGTCACGTGATCAGTGCATGATCAGCCACGTGATCAGTGCATGATCAGTCACGTGATCAGTGCATGATAGCTACGTGATCAGTGCATGATCAGCCAGTGATCAGTGCATGATAGCCACGTGATCAGTGCATGATCAGTCACATGATCAGTGCATGATCATCCACGTGATCAGTGCATGATCAGTCGTGATCAGTGCATGATATAGACGTGATCAGTGCATGATCAGTCACGTGATCAGTGCATGATCAGCCACGTGATCAGTGCATGATAGCCAGTGATCAGTGCATGATAGCCAGTGATCAGTGCATGATCAGTCACGTGATCAGTGCATGATCAGCCACGTGATCAGTGCATGATAGCCACTGATCAGTGCATGATCAGCCACGTGATCAGTGCATGATCAGTCACGTGATCAGTGCATGATCAGCCACGTGATCAGTGCATGATCAGACACGTGATCAGTGCATGATCAGCCACGTGATCAGTGCATGATAGCCACGTGATCAGTGCATGATCAGTCACGTGATCAGTGCATGATCAGCCACGTGATCAGTGCATGATAGCCACGTGATCAGTGCATGATCAGTCACGTGATCAGTGCATGATCAGCCACGTGATCAGTGCATGATAGCCACGTGATCAGTGCATGATCAGTCACGTGATCAGTGCATGATCAGCCACGTGATCAGTGCATGATCAGCCACGTGATCAGTGCCTGCTGAGCTGCGTGATTACCGTCTGCTCATCTGCTTGACAATTATCAGCTGTGCTGCGTAATTCCTGCCTGCTCAGCTGCTTGATTATTGCCAGCTGAGCAGCATGATTCCTCACAGCTGAGTTCCATGATTATTGCCTGCTGACTGTTTGATTCGTGCCTACTCAGCTCTTTGTTTATTGCCTCCAGAGGCACATGATCAGTGTATGATAGCAAACATGATCAGCGCATGATCAGTCACATGATCAGTGCCATTAAGTCACGTGATCACTACATGATAGTCATGTGATCAGTCCATGCTCAGTCACGGTATCAGTGCATGATCAGCCACGTGATCAGTGCATGATCAGCCACGTGATCAGTGCATGATAGCCACGTGATCAGTGCATGATCAGTCACGTGATCAGTGCATGATCAGGCACGTGATCAGTGCATGATCAGTCACGTGATCAGTGCATGATAGCCACGTGATCAGTGCATGATCAGTCACCTGATGGGTGTATGATCAGTCACGTGACCAGTACATGGTAGCTACATGATCATTGCATGATCAGCCACGTGAGTAGTGCATGATAGCCACGTGATCAGTGCATGATAGTCACGTGATCAGTGCATGATCAGCCACGTGAACAGTGCATGATCAGCCACGTGATCAGTGCATGATAGCCACGTGATCAGTGCATGATCAGTTACGTGAGCAGTGCATGATCAGCCACGTGATCAGTGCATGATCAGACACGTGATCAGTGTATGATCAGCCACGTGATCAGTGCATGATATCCACGTGATCAGTGCATGATCATCACGTGATCAGTGTATGATCAGCCACGTGAACAGTGCATGCTCAGTCACGTGATCAGGGCCTGCTGAGCTGCGTGATTACTGTCTGCTCATCTGCTTGACAATTGCCAGCTGAGCTGCATGATTCCTGCCTGTCATCTGCTTGACAATTGCCAGCTGTGCTGCGTAATTCCTGCCTGCTCAGCTGCTTGATTATTGCCAGCTGAGCAGCATGATTCCTCACAGCTGAGTTCCATGATTATTGCCTGCTGACTGTATGATTCGTGCCTACTCAGCTCTTTGTTTATTGCCTCCAGAGGCACATGATCAGTGTATGATAGCAAACATGATCAGTGCATGATCAGTCACATGATCAGTGCCATTAAGTCACGTGATCACTACATGATAGTCATGTGATCAGTCCATGCTCAGTCACGGTATCAGTGCATGATCAGCCACGTGATCAGTGCATGATCAGCCACGTGATCAGTGCATGATAGCCATGTGATCAGTGCATGATCAGTCACGTGATCAGTGCATGATCAGGCACGTGATCAGTGCATGATCAGTCACGTGATCAGTGCATGATCAGTCACGTGATCAGTGCATGATCAGTCACGTGATCAGTGCATGATCAGCCACGTGATCAGTGCATGATCAGCCACGTGATCAGTGCATGATCACGTGATCAGTGCATGATCAGTCACGTGACCAGTATATGGTAGCTACGTGATCAGTGCATGATCAGCCACGTGATCAGTGCATGATAGCCACGTGATCAGTGCATGATCAGTCACGTGATCAGTGCATGATCAGTCACGTGATCAGTGCATGATCAGTCACGTGATCAGTGCATGATCAATTACGTGATCAGTGCATGATCAGTCACGTGACCAGTACATGGTAGCTACGTGATCAGTGCATGATCAGCCACGTGATCAGTGCATGATAGCCACGTGATCAGTGCATGATCAGTCACATGATCAGTGCATGATCATCCACGTGATCAGTGCATGGCAGTCATGTGATCAGTGCATGATATAGACGTGATCAGTGCATGATCAGTCACGTGATCAGTGCATGATCAGCCACGTGATCAGTGCATGATAGCCAGTGATCAGTGCATGATAGCCAGTGATCAGTGCATGATCAGTCACGTGATCAGTGCATGATCAGCCACGTGATCAGTGCATGATCAGCCACGTGATCAGTGCATGATCAGCCACGTGATCAGTGCATGATCAGTTACGTGAGCAGTGTATGATCAGCCACGTGATCAGTGCATGGTCAGACACGTGAACAGTGTATGATCAGCCACGTGATCAGTGCATGATAGCCACGTGATCAGTGCATGATCAGTCACGTGATCAGTGTATGATCAGCCACGTGAACAGTGCATGCTCAGTCACGTGATCTGGGCCTGCTGAGCTGCGTGATTACTGTCTGCTCATCTGCTTGACAATTGCCAGCTGAGCTGCACGATTCCTGCCTGTCATCTGCTTGACAATTGCCAGCTGTGCTGCGTAATTCCTGCCTGCTCAGCTGCTTGATTATTGCCAGCTGAGCAGCATGATTCCTCACACCTGAGTTCCATGATTATTGCCTGCTGACTGTTTGATTCGTGCCTACTCAGCTCTTTGTTTATTGCCTCCAGAGGCACATGATCAGTGTATGATAGCAAACATGATCAGCGCATGATCAGTCACATGATCAGCGCCATTAAGTCACGTGATCACTACATGATAGTCATGTGATCAGTCCATGCTCAGTCACGGTATCAGTGCATGATCAGCCACGTGATCAGTGCATGATCAGCCACGTGATCAGTTCATGATAGCCACGTGATCAGTGCATGATCAGTCACGTGATCAGTGCATGACCAGGCACGTGATCAGTGCATGATCAGCCACGTGATCAGTGCATGATAGCCACGTGATCAGTGCATGATCAGTCACCTGATGGGTGTATGATCAGTCACGTGACCAGTACATGGTAGCTACATGATCATTGCATGATCAGCCACGTGAGTAGTGCATGATAGCCACGTGATCAGTGCATGATCAGTCACGTGATCAGTGCATGATCAGTCACGTGATCAGTGCATGATAAGTCACGTGATCAGTGCATGATCAATTACGTGATCAGTGCATGATCAGTCACGTGATCAGTGCATGGTAGCTACGTGATCAGTGCATGATCAGCCACGTGATCAGTGCATGATAGCCACGTGATCAGTGCATGATCAGTCACATGATCAGTGTATGATCATCCACGTGATCAGTGCATGATCAGTCACGTGATCAGTGCATGATATAGACGTGATCAGTGCATGATCAGTCACGTGATCAGTGCATGATCAGCCACGTGATCAGTGCATGATAGCCAGTGATCAGTGCATGATAGCCAGTGATCAGTGCATGATCAGTCACGTGATCAGTGCATGATCAGCCACGTGATCAGTGCATGATAGCCACTGATCAGTGCATGATCAGCCACGTGATCAGTGCATGATCAGTTACGTGATCAGTGCATGATCAGTCACGTGATCAGTGCATGTAGCCACGTGATCAGTGCATGATCAGCCACGTGATCAGTGCATGATAGCCACGTGATCAGTGCATGATCAGCCACGTGATCAGTGCATGATCAGTCACGTGATCAGTGCATGATAGCTACGTGATCAGTGCATGATCAGCCACGTGATCAGTGCATGATAGCCACGTGATCAGTGCATGATCAGTCACATGATCAGTGCATGATCATCCACGTGATCAGTGCATGATCAGTCACGTGATCAGTGCATGATATAGACGTGATCAGTGCATGATCAGTCACATGATCAGTGCATTAAGTCACGTGATCAGTGCATGATAGTCATGTGATCAGTGCATGATCAGTCACGTGATCAGTGCATGATCAGCCACGTGATCAGTGCATGATCAGCCACGTGATCAGTGCATGATAGCCACGTGATCAGTGCATGATCAGTCACGTGATCAGTGCATGATCAGGCACGTGATCAGTGCATGATCAGCCACGTGATCAGTGCATGATAGCCACGTGATCAGTGCATGATCAGTCACGTGATCAGTGTATGATCAGTCACGTGACCAGTACATGGTAGCTACGTGATCATTGCATGATCAGCCACGTGATCAGTGCATGATAGCCACGTGATCAGTGCATGATCAGTCACGTGATCAGTGCATGATCAGTCACGTGATCAGTGCATGATCAGTCACGTGATCAGTGCATGATCAATTACGTGATCAGTGCATGATCAGTCACGTGATCAGTACATGGTAGCTACGTGATCATTGCATGATCAGCCACGTGATCAGTGCATGATAGCCACGTGATCAGTGCATGATCAGTCACATGATCAGTGCATGATCATCCGGGTGATCAGTGCATGATCAGTCACGTGATCAGTGCATGATATAGACGTGATCAGTGCATGATCAGTCACGTGATCAGTGCATGATCAGCCACGTGATCAGTGCATGATAGCCAGTGATCAGTGCATGATAGCCAGTGATCAGTGCATGATCAGTCACGTGATCAGTGCATGATCAGCCACGTGATCAGTGCATGATAGCCACGTGATCAGTGCATGATCAGCCACGTGATCAGTGCATGATCAGTCACGTGATCAGTGCATGATCAGCCACGTGATCAGTGCATGATCAGCCACGTGATCAGTGCATGATCAGCCACGTGATCAGTGCATGATAGCCACGTGATCAGTGCATGATCAGTTACGTGATCAGTGTATGATCAGCCACGTGATCAGTGCATGATAGCCACGTGATCAGTGCATGATCAGTCACGTGATCAGTGTATGATCAGCCACGTGAACAGTGCATGCTCAGTCACGTGATCTGGGCCTGCTGAGCTGCGTGATTACTGTCTGCTCATCTGCTTGACAATTGCCAGCTGAGCTGCACGATTCCTGCCTGTCATCTGCTTGACAATTGCCAGCTGTGCTGCGTAATTCCTGCCTGCTCAGCTGCTTGATTATTGCCAGCTGAGCAGCATGATTCCTCACAGCTGAGTTCCATGATTATTGCCTGCTGACTGTTTGATTCGTGCCTACTCAGCTCTTTGTTTATTGCCTCCAGAGGCACATGATCAGTGTATGATAGCAAACATGATCAGCGCATGATCAGTCACATGATCAGCGCCATTAAGTCACGTGATCACTACATGATAGTCATGTGATCAGTCCATGCTCAGTCACGGTATCAGTGCATGATCAGCCACGTGATCAGTGCATGATCAGCCACGTGATCAGTTCATGATAGCCACGTGATCAGTGCATGATCAGTCACGTGATCAGTGCATGACCAGGCACGTGATCAGTGCATGATCAGCCACGTGATCAGTGCATGATAGCCACGTGATCAGTGCATGATCAGTCACCTGATGGGTGTATGATCAGTCACGTGACCAGTACATGGTAGCTACATGATCATTGCATGATCAGCCACGTGAGTAGTGCATGATAGCCACGTGATCAGTGCATGATCAGTCACGTGATCAGTGCATGATCAGTCACGTGATCAGTGCATGATCAGTCACGTGATCAGTGCATGATCAATTACGTGATCAGTGCATGATCAGTCACGTGATCAGTGCATGATAGCCACGTGATCAGTGCATGATCAGCCACGTGATCAGTGCATGATAGCCACGTGATCAGTGCATGATCAGCCACGTGATCAGTGCATGATCAGTCACGTGATCAGTGCATGATAGCTACGTGATCAGTGCATGATCAGCCACGTGATCAGTGCATGATAGCCACGTGATCAGTGCATGATCAGTCACATGATCAGTGCATGATCATCCGTGATCAGTGCATGATCAGTCACGTGATCAGTGCATGATATAGACGTGATCAGTGCATGATCAGTCACGTGATCAGTGCATGATCAGCCACGTGATCAGTGCATGATAGCCAGTGATCAGTGCATGATAGCCAGTGATCAGTGCATGATCAGTCACGTGATCAGTGCATGATCAGCCACGTGATCAGTGCATGATCAGCCACGTGATCAGTGCATGATCAGCCACGTGATCAGTGCATGATCAGTTACGTGATCAGTGCATGATCAGTCACGTGATCAGTGCATGTAGCTACGTGATCAGTGCATGATCAGCCACGTGATCAGTGCATGATAGCCACGTGATCAGTGCATGATCAGCCACGTGATCAGTGCATGATCAGTCACGTGATCAGTGCATGGTAGCTACGTGATCATTGCATGATCAGCCACGTGATCAGTGCATGATAGCCACGTGATCAGTGCATGATCTGTCACATGATCAGTGCATGATCATCCACGTGATCAGTGCATGATCAGTCACGTGATCAGTGCATGATATAGACGTGATCAGTGCATGATCAGTCACATGATCAGTGCATTAAGTCACGTGATCAGTGCATGATAGTCATGTGATCAGTGCATGATCAGTCACTGATCAGTGCATGATCAGCCACGTGATCAGTGCATGATCAGCCACGTGATCAGTGCATGATAGCCACGTGATCAGTGCATGATCAGTCACGTGATCAGTGCATGATCAGGCACGTGATCAGTGCATGATCAGCCACGTGATCAGTGCATGATAGCCACGTGATCAGTGCATGATCAGTCACCTGATCAGTGTATGATCAGTCACGTGACCAGTACATGGTAGCTACATGATCATTGCATGATCAGCCACGTGAGTAGTGCATGATAGCCACGTGATCAGTGCATGATCAGTCACGTGATCAGTGCATGATCAGTCACGTGATCAGTGCATGATCAGTCACGTGATCAGTGCATGATCAGCCACGTGATCAGTGCATGATCAGTCACGTGATCAGTGCATGATAGCTACGTGATCAGTGCATGATCAGCCACGTGATCAGTGCATGATAGCCACGTGATCAGTGCATGATCAGTCACATGATCAGTGCATGATCATCCGTGATCAGTGCATGATCAGTCACGTGATCAGTGCATGATATAGACGTGATCAGTGCATGATCAGTCACGTGATCAGTGCATGATCAGCCACGTGATCAGTGCATGATAGCCACGTGATCAGTGCATGATAGCCAGTGATCAGTGCATGATCAGTCACGTGATCAGTGCATGATCAGCCACGTGATCAGTGCATGATAGCCACGTGATCAGTGCATGATCAGCCACGTGATCAGTGCATGATCAGTCACGTGATCAGTGCATGATCAGCCACGTGATCAGTGCATGATCAGTCACGTGATCAGTGCATGATCAGCCACGTGATCAGTGCATGATAGCCACGTGATCAGTGCATGATCAGTCACGTGATCAGTGCATGATCAGCCACGTGATCAGTGCATGATAGCCACGTGATCAGTGCATGATCAGACACGTGAACAGTGTATGATCAGCCACGTGATCAGTGCATGATAGCCACGTGATCAGTGCATGATCAGTCACGTGATCAGTGTATGATCAGCCACGTGAACAGTGCATGCTCAGTCACGTGATCTGGGCCTGCTGAGCTGCGTGATTACTGTCTGCTCATCTGCTTGACAATTGCCAGCTGAGCTGCACGATTCCTGCCTGTCATCTGCTTGACAATTGCCAGCTGTGCTGCGTAATTCCTGCCTGCTCAGCTGCTTGATTATTGCCAGCTGAGCAGCATGATTCCTCACAGCTGAGTTCCATGATTATTGCCTGCTGACTGTTTGATTCGTGCCTACTCAGCTCTTTGTTTATTGCCTCCAGAGGCACATGATCAGTGTATGATAGCAAACATGATCAGCGCATGATCAGTCACATGATCAGCGCCATTAAGTCACGTGATCACTACATGATAGTCATGTGATCAGTCCATGCTCAGTCACGGTATCAGTGCATGATCAGCCACGTGATCAGTGCATGATCAGCCACGTGATCAGTGCATGATAGCCACGTGATCAGTGCATGATCAGTCACGTGATCAGTGCATGACCAGGCAGTGATCAGTGCATGATCAGCCACGTGATCAGTGCATGATAGCCACGTGATCAGTGCATGATCAGTCACCTGATGGGTGTATGATCAGTCACGTGACCAGTACATGGTAGCTACATGATCATTGCATGATCAGCCACGTGAGTAGTGCATGATAGCCACGTGATCAGTGCATGATCAGTCACGTGATCAGTGCATGATCAGTCACGTGATCAGTGCATGATAAGTCACGTGATCAGTGCATGATCAGCCACGTGATCAGTGCATGATCAGTCACGTGATCAGTGCATGATAGCCACGTGATCAGTGCATGATCAGCCACGTGATCAGTGCATGATAGCCACGTGATCAGTGCATGATAGCCACGTGATCAGTGCATGATCAGTCACGTGATCAGTGCATGGTAGCTACGTGATCAGTGCATGATCAGCCACGTGATCAGTGCATGATAGCCACGTGATCAGTGCATGATCAGTCACATGATCAGTGCATGATCATCCACGTGATCAGTGCATGATCAGTCACGTGATCAGTGCATGATATAGACGTGATCAGTGCATGATCAGTCACGTGATCAGTGCATGATCAGCCACGTGATCAGTGCATGATAGCCAGTGATCAGTGCATGATAGCCAGTGATCAGTGCATGATCAGTCACGTGATCAGTGCATGATCAGCCACGTGATCAGTGCATGATAGCCACTGATCAGTGCATGATCAGCCACGTGATCAGTGCATGATCAGTCACGTGATCAGTGCATGATCAGCCACGTGATCAGTGCATGATCAGCCACGTGATCAGTGCATGATCAGCCACGTGATCAGTGCATGATAGCCACGTGATCAGTGCATGATCAGTCACGTGATCAGTGTATGATCAGCCACGTGATCAGTGCATGATAGCCACGTGATCAGTGCATGATCAGTCACGTGATCAGTGTATGATCAGCCACGTGAACAGTGCATGCTCAGTCACGTGATCTGGGCCTGCTGAGCTGCGTGATTACTGTCTGCTCATCTGCTTGACAATTGCCAGCTGAGCTGCACGATTCCTGCCTGTCATCTGCTTGACAATTGCCAGCTGTGCTGCGTAATTCCTGCCTGCTCAGCTGCTTGATTATTGCCAGCTGAGCAGCATGATTCCTCACAGCTGAGTTCCATGATTATTGCCTGCTGACTGTTTGATTCGTGCCTACTCAGCTCTTTGTTTATTGCCTCCAGAGGCACATGATCAGTGTATGATAGCAAACATGATCAGCGCATGATCAGTCACATGATCAGCGCCATTAAGTCACGTGATCACTACATGATAGTCATGTGATCAGTCCATGCTCAGTCACGGTATCAGTGCATGATCAGCCACGTGATCAGTGCATGATCAGCCACGTGATCAGTGCATGATAGCTATGTGATCAGTGCATGATCAGTCACGTGATCAGTGCATGATCAGGCAGGTGATCAGTGCATGATCAGCCACGTGATCAGTGCATGATCAGCCACGTGATCAGTGCATGATCAGCCACGTGATCAGTGCATGATCAGTCACGTGATCAGTGCATGATCAGTCACGTGACCAGTACATGGTAGCTACGTGATCATTGCATGATCAGCCACGTGATCAGTGCATGATAGCCACGTGATCAGTGCATGATCAGTCACGTGATCAGTGCATGATCAGTCACGTGATCAGTGCATGATCAGTCACGTGATCAGTGCATGATCAGTTACGTGATCAGTGCATGATCAGTCACGTGATCAGTGCATGATACCACGTGATCATTGCATGATCAGCCACGTGATCAGTGCATGATAGCCACGTGATCAGTGCATGATAGCCACGTGATCAGTGCATGATCAGTCACGTGATCAGTGCATGATCAGCCACGTGATCAGTGCATGATCAGCCACGTGATCAGTGCATGATCAGCCACGTGATCAGTGCATGATCAGCCACGTGATCAGTGCATGATCAGTCACGTGATCAGTGCATGATAGCCACGTGATCAGTGCATGATCAGCCACGTGATCAGTGCATGATAGCCACGTGATCAGTGCATGATAGCCACGTGATCAGTGCATGATCAGTCACGTGATCGTGCATGATCAGCCACGTGATCAGTGCATGATATCCACGTGATCAGTGCATGATCAGCCACGTGATCAGTGCATGATGAGCCACGTGATCAGTGCATGATCAATTACGTGATCAGTGCATGATCAGTCACGTGACCAGTACATGGTTGCTACGTGATCATTGCATGATCAGCCACGTGAGCAGAGCATGATAGCCACGTGATCAGTGCATGATCAGTCACGTGATCAGTACATGATCAGTCACGTGAACAGTGCATGATCATTTACGTGATCTGTGCATGATCAGTCACGTGACCAGTATATGGTAGCTACGTGATCATTCCATGACGAGCCACGTGAGCAGTGCATGATAGCCACGTGATGTGTGCATGATGAGTTACGTGAGCAGAGTATGATCAGCCACGTGATCAGTGCATGAGTGCCACGTGATCAGTGCATGATATGTCACGTGACAGGTGTGTGATCAGCCACGTGAACAGTGCATGTTCAGCCACGTGATCAGTGCATGATAGCCACGTGATCAGTGCATGATCAGTTACGTGAGCAGTGTATGATCAGCCACGTGATCAGTGCATGGTCAGACACGTGAACAGTGTATGATCAGCCACGTGATCAGTGCATGATATCCAAGTGATCAGTGCATGATCATCACGTGATCAGTGTATGATCAGCCACGTGAACAGTGCATGCTCAGTCACGTGATCAGGGCCTGCTGAGCTGCGTGATTACTGTCTGCTCATCTGCTTGACAATTGCCAGCTGAGCTGCACGATTCCTGCCTGTCATCTGCTTGACAATTGCCAGCTGTGCTGCGTAATTCCTGCCTGCTCAGCTGCTTGATTATTGCCAGCTGAGCAGCATGATTCCTCACAGCTGAGTTCCATGATTATTGCCTGCTGACTGTTTGATTCGTGCCTACTCAGCTCTTTGTTTATTGCCTCCAGAGGCACATGATCAGTGTATGATAGCAAACATGATCAGTGCATGATCAGTCACATGATCAGCGCCATTAAGTCACGTGATCACTACATGATAGTCATGTGATCAGTCCATGCTCAGTCACGGTATCAGTGCATGATCAGCCACGTGATCAGTGCATGATCAGCCAGGTGATCAGTTCATGATAGCCATGTGATCAGTGCATGATCAGTCACGTGATCAGTGCATGATCAGGCAGGTGATCAGTGCATGATCAGTCACGTGATCAGTGCATGATCAGTCACGTGATCAGTGCATGATCAGTCACGTGATCAGTGCATGATCAGCCACGTGATCAGTGCATGATCAGCCACGTGATCAGTGCATGATCAGTCACGTGATCAGTGCATGATCAGTCACGTGACCAGTACATGGTAGCTACGTGATCATTGCATGATCAGCCACGTGAGCAGTGCATGATAGCCACGTGATCAGTGCATGATCAGTCACGTGATCAGTGCATGATCAGTCGTGATCAGTGCATGATCAGTCACGTGATCAGTGCATGATCAATTACGTGATCAGTGCATGATCAGTCACGTGACCAGTACATGGTAGCTACGTGATCATTGCATGATCAGCCACGTGATCAGTGCATGATAGCCACGTGATCAGTGCATGATCAGTCACGTGATCAGTGCATGATCATCCACGTGATCAGTGCATGATCAGTCACGTGATCAGTGCATGATATAGACGTGATCAGTGCATGATCAGTCACGTGATCAGTGCATGATCAGCCACGTGATCAGTGCATGATAGCCAGTTAATGAGTGCATGATAGCCAGATGATCAGTGCATGATCAGTCACGTGATCAGTGTATGATCAGCCACGTGATCAGTGCATGATAGCCACTGATCAGTGCATGATCAGCCACGTGATCAGTGCATGATCAGTTACGTGAGCAGTGCATGATCAGCCACGTGATCAGTGCATGGTCAGACACGTGAACAGTGTATGATCAGCCACGTGATCAGTGCATGATAGCCACGTGATCAGTGCATGATCAGTCACGTGATCAGTGTATGATCAGCCACGTGAACAGTGCATGCTCAGTCACGTGATCTGGGCCTGCTGAGCTGCGTGATTACTGTCTGCTCATCTGCTTGACAATTGCCAGCTGAGCTGCACGATTCCTGCCTGTCATCTGCTTGACAATTGCCAGCTGTGCTGCGTAATTCCTGCCTGCTCAGCTGCTTGATTATTGCCAGCTGAGCAGCATGATTCCTCACAGCTGAGTTCCATGATTATTGCCTGCTGACTGTTTGATTCGTGCCTACTCAGCTCTTTGTTTATTGCCTCCAGAGGCACATGATCAGTGTATGATAGCAAACATGATCAGCGCATGATCAGTCACATGATCAGCGCCATTAAGTCACGTGATCACTACATGATAGTCATGTGATCAGTCCATGCTCAGTCACGGTATCAGTGCATGATCAGCCACGTGATCAGTGCATGATCAGCCACGTGATCAGTGCATGATAGCCACGTGATCAGTGCATGATCAGTCACGTGATCAGTGCATGACCAGGCACGTGATCAGTGCATGATCAGCCACGTGATCAGTGCATGATAGCCACGTGATCAGTGCATGATCAGTCACCTGATGGGTGTATGATCAGTCACGTGACCAGTACATGGTAGCTACATGATCATTGCATGATCAGCCACGTGAGTAGTGCATGATAGCCACGTGATCAGTGCATGATCAGTCACGTGATCAGTGCATGATCAGTCACGTGATCAGTGCATGATAAGTCACGTGATCAGTGCATGATCAATTACGTGATCAGTGCATGATCAGTCACGTGATCAGTGCATGATAGCTACGTGATCAGTGCATGATCAGCCACGTGATCAGTGCATGATAGCCACGTGATCAGTGCATGATCAGTCACATGATCAGTGCATGATCATCCACGTGATCAGTGCATGATCAGTCACGTGATCAGTGCATGATATAGACGTGATCAGTGCATGATCAGTCACGTGATCAGTGCATGATCAGCCACGTGATCAGTGCATGATAGCCAGTGAATCAGTGCATGATAGCCAGTGATCAGTGCATGATCAGTCACGTGATCAGTGCATGATCAGCCACGTGATCAGTGCATGATAGCCACTGATCAGTGCATGATCAGCCACGTGATCAGTGCATGATCAGTTACGTGATCAGTGCATGATCAGCCACGTGATCAGTGCATGATCAGCCACGTGATCAGTGCATGATCAGCCACGTGATCAGTGCATGATAGCCACGTGATCAGTGCATGATCAGTTACGTGATCAGTGTATGATCAGCCACGTGATCAGTGCATGATAGCCACGTGATCAGTGCATGATCAGTCACGTGATCAGTGTATGATCAGCCACGTGAACAGTGCATGCTCAGTCACGTGATCAGGGCCTGCTGAGCTGCGTGATTACTGTCTGCTCATCTGCTTGACAATTGCCAGCTGAGCTGCACGATTCCTGCCTGTCATCTGCTTGACAATTGCCAGCTGTGCTGCGTAATTCCTGCCTGCTCAGCTGCTTGATTATTGCCAGCTGAGCAGCATGATTCCTCACAGCTGAGTTCCATGATTATTGCCTGCTGACTGTTTGATTCGTGCCTACTCAGCTCTTTGTTTATTGCCTCCAGAGGCACATGATCAGTGTATGATAGCAAACATGATCAGCGCATGATCAGTCACATGATCAGCGCCATTAAGTCACGTGATCACTACATGATAGTCATGTGATCAGTCCATGCTCAGTCACGGTATCAGTGCATGATCAGCCACGTGATCAGTGCATGATCAGCCACGTGATCAGTGCATGATCAGCCACGTGATCAGTGCATGATCAGTCACGTGATCAGTGCATGATCAGGCACGTGATCAGTGCATGATCAGCCACGTGATCAGTGCATGATAGCCACGTGATCAGTGCATGATCAGTCACCTGATGGGTGTATGATCAGTCACGTGACCAGTACATGGTAGCTACATGATCATTGCATGATCAGCCACGTGAGTAGTGCATGATAGCCACGTGATCAGTGCATGATCAGTCACGTGATCAGTGCATGATCAGTCACGTGATCAGTGCATGATCAGTCACGTGATCAGTGCATGATCAGCCACGTGATCAGTGCATGATCAGTCACGTGATCAGTGCATGATAGCTACGTGATCAGTGCATGATCAGCCACGTGATCAGTGCATGATAGCCACGTGATCAGTGCATGATCAGTCACGTGATCAGTGCATGATCATCCACGTGATCAGTGCATGATCAGTCACGTGATCAGTGCATGATATAGACGTGATCAGTGCATGATCAGTCACGTGATCAGTGCATGATCAGCCACGTGATCAGTGCATGATAGCCAGTGATCAGTGCATGATAGCCAGTGATCAGTGCATGATCAGTCACGTGATCAGTGCATGATCAGCCACGTGATCAGTGCATGATCAGCCACGTGATCAGTGCATGATCAGCCACGTGATCAGTGCATGATCAGTCACGTGATCAGTGCATGATCAGTCACGTGATCAGTGCATGTAGCTACGTGATCAGTGCATGATCAGCCACGTGATCAGTGCATGATAGCCACGTGATCAGTGCATGATCAGCCACGTGATCAGTGCATGATCAGTCACGTGATCAGTACATGGTAGCTACGTGATCATTGCATGATCAGCCACGTGATCAGTGCATGATAGCCACGTGATCAGTGCATGATCAGTCACATGATCAGTGCATGATCATCCGTGATCAGTGCATGATCAGTCACGTGATCAGTGCATGATATAGACGTGATCAGTGCATGATCAGTCACGTGATCAGTGCATGATCAGCCACGTGATCAGTGCATGATAGCCAGTGATCAGTGCATGATAGCCAGTGATCAGTGCATGATCAGTCACGTGATCAGTGCATGATCAGCCACGTAATCAGTGCATGATCAGCCACGTGATCAGTGCATGATCAGCCACGTGATCAGTGCATGATCAGTTACGTGAGCAGTGTATGATCAGCCACGTGATCAGTGCATGGTCAGACACGTGAACAGTGTATGATCAGCCACGTGATCAGTGCATGATAGCCACGTGATCAGTGCATGATCAGTCACGTGATCAGTGTATGATCAGCCACGTGAACAGTGCATGCTCAGTCACGTGATCTGGGCCTGCTGAGCTGCGTGATTACTGTCTGCTCATCTGCTTGACAATTGCCAGCTGAGCTGCACGATTCCTGCCTGTCATCTGCTTGACAATTGCCAGCTGTGCTGCGTAATTCCTGCCTGCTCAGCTGCTTGATTATTGCCAGCTGAGCAGCATGATTCCTCACAGCTGAGTTCCATGATTATTGCCTGCTGACTGTTTGATTCGTGCCTACTCAGCTCTTTGTTTATTGCCTCCAGAGGCACATGATCAGTGTATGATAGCAAACATGATCAGCGCATGATCAGTCACATGATCAGCGCCATTAAGTCACGTGATCACTACATGATAGTCATGTGATCAGTCCATGCTCAGTCACGGTATCAGTGCATGATCAGCCACGTGATCAGTGCATGATCAGCCACGTGATCAGTTCATGATAGCCATGTGATCAGTGCATGATTTGTCACGTGATCAGTGCATGACCAGGCACGTGATCAGTGCATGATCAGCCACGTGATCAGTGCATGATAGCCACGTGATCAGTGCATGATCAGTCACCTGATGGGTGTATGATCAGTCACGTGACCAGTACATGGTAGCTACATGATCATTGCATGATCAGCCACGTGAGTAGTGCATGATAGCCACGTGATCAGTGCATGATCAGTCACGTGATCAGTGCATGATCAGTCACGTGAACAGTGCATGATAAGTCACGTGATCAGTGCATGATCAATTACGTGATCAGTGCATGATCAGTCACGTGATCAGTACATGGTAGCTACGTGATCAGTGCATGATCAGCCACGTGATCAGTGCATGATAGCCACGTGATCAGTGCATGATCAGTCGCATGATCAGTGTATGATCATCCACGTGATCAGTGCATGGGCAGTCATGTGATCAGTGCATGATATAGACGTGATCAGTGCATGATCAGTCACGTGATCAGTGCATGATCAGCCACGTGATCAGTGCATGATAGCCAGTGAATGAGTGCATGATAGCCAGTGATCAGTGCATGATCAGTCACGTGATCAGTGCATGATCAGCCACGTGATCAGTGCATGATAGCCACTGATCAGTGCATGATCAGCCACGTGATCAGTGCATGATCAGTCACGTGATCAGTGCATGATCAGCCACGTGATCAGTGCATGATCAGCCACGTGATCAGTGCATGATCAGCCACGTGATCAGTGCATGATCAGCCACGTGATCAGTGCATGATCAGTCACGTGATCAGTGCATGATGAGCTGCGTGATCAGTCTGATCATCTGCATGATCAATTGCCAGCTGAGCTGCATGATCCTGCCTGTCATCTGCTTGACAATGATCAGCTGTGCTGCGTGATTCCTGTCTGCTCATCTGCTTGACAATTGCCAGCTGAGCTGCACGATTCCTGCCTGTCATCTGCTTGACAATTATCAGCTGTGCTGCGTAATTCCTGCCTGCTCAGCTGCTTGATTATTGCCAGCTGAGCAGCATGATTCCTCACAGCTGAGTTCCATGATTATTGCCTGCTGACTGTTTGATTCGTGCCTACTCAGCTCTTTGTTTATTGCCTCCAGAGGCACATGATCAGTGTATGATAGCAAACATGATCAGTGCATGATCAGTCACATGATCAGCGCCATTAAGTCACGTGATCACTACATGATAGTCATGTGATCAGTCCATGCTCAGTCACGGTATCAGTGCATGATCAGCCACGTGATCAGTGCATGATCAGCCACGTGATCAGTGCATGATAGCTACGTGATCAGTGCATGATTTGTCACGTGATCAGTGCATGACCAGGCAGGTGATCAGTGCATGATCAGCCACGTGATCAGTGCATGATAGCCACGTGATCAGTGCATGATCAGTCACCTGATGGGTGTATGATCAGTCACGTGACCAGTACATGGTAGCTACATGATCATTGCATGATCAGCCACGTGAGTAGTGCATGATAGCCACGTGATCAGTGCATGATCAGTCACGTGATCAGTGCATGATCAGTCACGTGATCAGTGCATGATAAGTCACGTGATCAGTGCATGATCAATTACGTGATCAGTGCATGATCAGTCACGTGATCAGTACATGGTAGCTACGTGATCATTGCATGATCAGCCACGTGATCAGTGCATGATAGCCACGTGATCAGTGCATGATCAGTCACATGATCAGTGTATGATCATCCACGTGATCAGTGCATGGGCAGTCACGTGATCAGTGCATGATATAGACGTGATCAGTGCATGATCAGTCACGTGATCAGTGCATGATCAGCCACGTGATCAGTGCATGATAGCCAGTGATCAGTGCATGATAGCCAGTGATCAGTGCATGATCAGTCACGTGATCAGTGCATGATCAGCCACGTGATCAGTGCATGATAGCCACGTGATCAGTGCATGATCAGCCACGTGATCAGTGCATGATCAGTCACGTGATCAGTGCATGATCAGCCACGTGATCAGTGCATGATCAGACACGTGATCAGTGCATGATCAGCCACGTGATCAGTGCATGATAGCCACGTGATCAGTGCATGATCAGTTACGTGAGCAGTGTATGATCAGCCACGTGATCAGTGCATGATAGCCACGTGATCAGTGCATGATCAGTCACGTGATCAGTGTATGATCAGCCACGTGAACAGTGCATGCTCAGTCACGTGATCTGGGCCTGCTGAGCTGCGTGATTACTGTCTGCTCATCTGCTTGACAATTGCCAGCTGAGCTGCACGATTCCTGCCTGTCATCTGCTTGACAATTGCCAGCTGTGCTGCGTAATTCCTGCCTGCTCAGCTGCTTGATTATTGCCAGCTGAGCAGCATGATTCCTCACAGCTGAGTTCCATGATTATTGCCTGCTGACTGTTTGATTCGTGCCTACTCAGCTCTTTGTTTATTGCCTCCAGAGGCACATGATCAGTGTATGATAGCAAACATGATCAGCGCATGATCAGTCACATGATCAGCGCCATTAAGTCACGTGATCACTACATGATAGTCATGTGATCAGTCCATGCTCAGTCACGGTATCAGTGCATGATCAGCCACGTGATCAGTGCATGATCAGCCACGTGATCAGTTCATGATAGCCACGTGATCAGTGCATGATTTGTCACGTGATCAGTGCATGACCAGGCACGTGATCAGTGCATGATCAGCCACGTGATCAGTGCATGATAGCCACGTGATCAGTGCATGATCAGTCACCTGATGGGTGTATGATCAGTCACGTGACCAGTACATGGTAGCTACATGATCATTGCATGATCAGCCACGTGAGTAGTGCATGATAGCCACGTGATCAGTGCATGATCAGTCACGTGATCAGTGCATGATCAGTCACGTGATCAGTGCATGATAAGTCACGTGATCAGTGCATGATCAGCCACGTGATCAGTGCATGATCAGTCACGTGATCAGTGCATGATAGCTACGTGATCAGTGCATGATCAGCCACGTGATCAGTGCATGATAGCCACGTGATCAGTGCATGATCAGTCACATGATCAGTGCATGATCATCCGTGATCAGTGCATGATCAGTCACGTGATCAGTGCATGATATAGACGTGATCAGTGCATGATCAGTCACGTGATCAGTGCATGATCAGCCACGTGATCAGTGCATGATAGCCAGTGATCAGTGCATGATAGCCAGTGATCAGTGCATGATCAGTCACGTGATCAGTGCATGATCAGCCACGTGATCAGTGCATGATAGCCACTGATCAGTGCATGATCAGCCACGTGATCAGTGCATGATCAGTTACGTGATCAGTGCATGATCAGTCACGTGATCAGTGCATGTAGCTACGTGATCAGTGCATGATCAGCCACGTGATCAGTGCATGATAGCCACGTGATCAGTGCATGATCAGCCACGTGATCAGTGCATGATCAGTCACGTGACCAGTACATGGTAGCTACGTGATCATTGCATGATCAGCCACGTGAGCAGTGCATGATAGCCACGTGATCAGTGCATGATCAGTCACATGATCAGTGCATGATCATCCACGTGATCAGTGCATGATCAGTCACGTGATCAGTGCATGATATAGACGTGATCAGTGCATGATCAGTCACGTGATCAGTGCATGATCAGCCACGTGATCAGTGCATGATAGCCAGTTGATGAGTGCATGATAGCCAGTGATCAGTGCATGATCAGTCACGTGATCAGTGTATGATCAGCCACGTGATCAGTGCATGATAGCCACTGATCAGTGCATGATCAGCCACGTGATCAGTGCATGATCAGTTACGTGAGCAGTGTATGATCAGCCACGTGATCAGTGCATGGTCAGACACGTGAACAGTGTATGATCAGCCACGTGATCAGTGCATGATAGCCACGTGATCAGTGCATGATCAGTCACGTGATCAGTGTATGATCAGCCACGTGAACAGTGCATGCTCAGTCACGTGATCTGGGCCTGCTGAGCTGCGTGATTACTGTCTGCTCATCTGCTTGACAATTGCCAGCTGAGCTGCACGATTCCTGCCTGTCATCTGCTTGACAATTATCAGCTGTGCTGCGTAATTCCTGCCTGCTCAGCTGCTTGATTATTGCCAGCTGAGCAGCATGATTCCTCACAGCTGAGTTCCATGATTATTGCCTGCTGACTGTTTGATTCGTGCCTACTCAGCTCTTTGTTTATTGCCTCCAGAGGCACATGATCAGTGTATGATAGCAAACATGATCAGCGCATGATCAGTCACATGATCAGCGCCATTAAGTCACGTGATCACTACATGATAGTCATGTGATCAGTCCATGCTCAGTCACGGTATCAGTGCATGATCAGCCACGTGATCAGTGCATGATCAGCCACGTGATCAGTTCATGATAGCCACGTGATCAGTGCATGATCAGTCACGTGATCAGTGCATGACCAGGCAGGTGATCAGTGCATGATCAGCCACGTGATCAGTGCATGATAGCCACGTGATCAGTGCATGATCAGTCACCTGATGGGTGTATGATCAGTCACGTGACCAGTACATGGTAGCTACATGATCATTGCATGATCAGCCACGTGAGTAGTGCATGATAGCCACGTGATCAGTGCATGATCAGTCACGTGATCAGTGCATGATCAGTCACGTGATCAGTGCATGATAAGTCACGTGATCAGTGCATGATCAGCCACGTGATCAGTGCATGATCAGTCACGTGATCAGTACATGGTAGCTACGTGATCATTGCATGATCAGCCACGTGAGCAGTGCATGATAGCCACGTGATCAGTGCATGATCAGTCACATGATCAGTGTATGATCATCCGGGTGATCAGTGCATGATCAGTCACGTGATCAGTGCATGATATAGACGTGATCAGTGCATGATCAGTCACGTGATCAGTGCATGATCAACCACGTGATCAGTGCATGATAGCCAGTGAATCAGTGCATGATAGCCAGATGATCAGTGCATGATCAGTCACGTGATCAGTGCATGATCAGCCACGTGATCAGTGCATGATAGCCACGTGATCAGTGCATGATCAGCCACGTGATCAGTGCATGATCAGTTACGTGATCAGTGCATGATCAGCCACGTGATCAGTGCATGATCAGACACGTGATCAGTGCATGATCAGCCACGTGATCAGTGCATGATAGCCACGTGATCAGTGCATGATCAGTTACGTGAGCAGTGTATGATCAGCCACGTGATCAGTGCATGATAGCCACGTGATCAGTGCATGATCAGTCACGTGATCAGTGTATGATCAGCCACGTGAACAGTGCATGCTCAGTCACGTGATCTGGGCCTGCTGAGCTGCGTGATTACTGTCTGCTCATCTGCTTGACAATTGCCAGCTGAGCTGCACGATTCCTGCCTGTCATCTGCTTGACAATTATCAGCTGTGCTGCGTAATTCCTGCCTGCTCAGCTGCTTGATTATTGCCAGCTGAGCAGCATGATTCCTCACAGCTGAGTTCCATGATTATTGCCTGCTGACTGTTTGATTCGTGCCTACTCAGCTCTTTGTTTATTGCCTCCAGAGGCACATGATCAGTGTATGATAGCAAACATGATCAGCGCATGATCAGTCACATGATCAGCGCCATTAAGTCACGTGATCACTACATGATAGTCATGTGATCAGTCCATGCTCAGTCACGGTATCAGTGCATGATCAGCCACGTGATCAGTGCATGATCAGCCACGTGATCAGTTCATGATAGCCACGTGATCAGTGCATGATTTGTCACGTGATCAGTGCATGACCAGGCACGTGATCAGTGCATGATCAGCCACGTGATCAGTGCATGATAGCCACGTGATCAGTGCATGATCAGTCACCTGATGGGTGTATGATCAGTCACGTGACCAGTACATGGTAGCTACATGATCATTGCATGATCAGCCACGTGAGTAGTGCATGATAGCCACGTGATCAGTGCATGATCAGTCACGTGATCAGTGCATGATCAGTCACGTGATCAGTGCATGATAAGTCACGTGATCAGTGCATGATCAATTACGTGATCAGTGCATGATCAGTCACGTGATCAGTGCATGATAGCTACGTGATCAGTGCATGATCAGCCACGTGATCAGTGCATGATAGCCACGTGATCAGTGCATGATCAGTCACATGATCAGTGCATGATCAGCCACGTGATCAGTGCATGATCAGTCACGTGATCAGTGCATGATATAGACGTGATCAGTGCATGATCAGTCACGTGATCAGTGCATGATCAGCCACGTGATCAGTGCATGATAGCCAGTGATCAGTGCATGATAGCCAGTGATCAGTGCATGATCAGTCACGTGATCAGTGCATGATCAGCCACGTGATCAGTGCATGATAGCCACTGATCAGTGCATGATCAGCCACGTGATCAGTGCATGATCAGTCACGTGATCAGTGCATGATCAGTCACGTGATCAGTGCATGTAGCTACGTGATCAGTGCATGATCAGCCACGTGATCAGTGCATGATAGCCACGTGATCAGTGCATGATCAGCCACGTGATCAGTGCATGATCAGTCACGTGATCAGTGCATGGTAGCTACGTGATCAGTGCATGATCAGCCACGTGATCAGTGCATGATAGCCACGTGATCAGTGCATGATCAGTCACATGATCAGTGCATGATCATCCGTGATCAGTGCATGATCAGTCACGTGATCAGTGCATGATATAGACGTGATCAGTGCATGATCAGTCACGTGATCAGTGCATGATCAGCCACGTGATCAGTGCATGATAGCCAGTGATCAGTGCATGATAGCCAGTGATCAGTGCATGATCAGTCACGTGATCAGTGTATGATCAGCCACGTGATCAGTGCATGATCAGCCACGTGATCAGTGCATGATCAGCCACGTGATCAGTGCATGATCAGTTACGTGAGCAGTGTATGATCAGCCACGTGATCAGTGCATGGTCAGACACGTGAACAGTGTATGATCAGCCACGTGATCAGTGCATGATAGCCACGTGATCAGTGCATGATCAGTCACGTGATCAGTGTATGATCAGCCACGTGAACAGTGCATGCTCAGTCACGTGATCTGGGCCTGCTGAGCTGCGTGATTACTGTCTGCTCATCTGCTTGACAATTGCCAGCTGAGCTGCACGATTCCTGCCTGTCATCTGCTTGACAATTGCCAGCTGTGCTGCGTAATTCCTGCCTGCTCAGCTGCTTGATTATTGCCAGCTGAGCAGCATGATTCCTCACAGCTGAGTTCCATGATTATTGCCTGCTGACTGTTTGATTCGTGCCTACTCAGCTCTTTGTTTATTGCCTCCAGAGGCACATGATCAGTGTATGATAGCAAACATGATCAGCGCATGATCAGTCACATGATCAGCGCCATTAAGTCACGTGATCACTACATGATAGTCATGTGATCAGTCCATGCTCAGTCACGGTATCAGTGCATGATCAGCCACGTGATCAGTGCATGATCAGCCACGTGATCAGTTCATGATAGCCATGATCAGTGCATGATCAGTCACGTGATCAGTGCATGACCAGGCAGGTGATCAGTGCATGATCAGCCACGTGATCAGTGCATGATAGCCACGTGATCAGTGCATGATCAGTCACCTGATGGGTGTATGATCAGTCACGTGACCAGTACATGGTAGCTACATGATCATTGCATGATCAGCCACGTGAGTAGTGCATGATAGCCACGTGATCAGTGCATGATCAGTCACGTGATCAGTGCATGATCAGTCACGTGAACAGTGCATGATAGTCACGTGATCAGTGCATGATCAGCCACGTGATCAGTGCATGATCAGTCACGTGACCAGTGCATGATAGCTACGTGATCAGTGCATGATCAGCCACGTGATCAGTGCATGATAGCCACGTGATCAGTGCATGATCAGTCACATGATCAGTGTATGATCATCCGGGTGATCAGTGCATGATCAGTCATGTGATCAGTGCATGATATAGACGTGATCAGTGCATGATCAGTCACGTGATCAGTGCATGATCAGCCACGTGATCAGTGCATGATAGCCAGTGAATGAGTGCATGATAGCCAGATGATCAGTGCATGATCAGTCACGTGATCAGTGCATGATCAGCCACGTGATCAGTGCATGATAGCCACTGATCAGTGCATGATCAGCCACGTGATCAGTGCATGATCAGTTACGTGATCAGTGTATGATCAGCCACGTGATCAGTGCATGATCAGACACGTGATCAGTGCATGATCAGCCACGTGATCAGTGCATGATAGCCACGTGATCAGTGCATGATCAGTTACGTGAGCAGTGTATGATCAGCCACGTGATCAGTGCATGATAGCCACGTGATCAGTGCATGATCAGTCACGTGATCAGTGTATGATCAGCCACGTGAACAGTGCATGCTCAGTCACGTGATCTGGGCCTGCTGAGCTGCGTGATTACTGTCTGCTCATCTGCTTGACAATTGCCAGCTGAGCTGCACGATTCCTGCCTGTCATCTGCTTGACAATTATCAGCTGTGCTGCGTAATTCCTGCCTGCTCAGCTGCTTGATTATTGCCAGCTGAGCAGCATGATTCCTCACAGCTGAGTTCCATGATTATTGCCTGCTGACTGTTTGATTCGTGCCTACTCAGCTCTTTGTTTATTGCCTCCAGAGGCACATGATCAGTGTATGATAGCAAACATGATCAGCGCATGATCAGTCACATGATCAGCGCCATTAAGTCACGTGATCACTACATGATAGTCATGTGATCAGTCCATGCTCAGTCACGGTATCAGTGCATGATCAGCCACGTGATCAGTGCATGATCAGCCACGTGATCAGTTCATGATAGCCACGTGATCAGTGCATGATCAGTCACGTGATCAGTGCATGACCAGGCACGTGATCAGTGCATGATCAGCCACGTGATCAGTGCATGATAGCCACGTGATCAGTGCATGATCAGTCACCTGATGGGTGTATGATCAGTCACGTGACCAGTACATGGTAGCTACATGATCATTGCATGATCAGCCACGTGAGTAGTGCATGATAGCCACGTGATCAGTGCATGATCAGTCACGTGATCAGTGCATGATCAGTCACGTGATCAGTGCATGATAAGTCACGTGATCAGTGCATGATCAGCCACGTGATCAGTGCATGATCAGTCACGTGACAGTACATGATAGCTACGTGATCATTGCATGATCAGCCACGTGATCAGTGCATGATAGCCACGTGATCAGTGCATGATCAGTCGTGATCAGTGTATGATCATCCGGGTGATCAGTGCATGATCAGTCATGTGATCAGTGCATGATATAGACGTGATCAGTGCATGATCAGTCACGTGATCAGTGTATGATCAGCCACGTGATCAGTGCATGATAGCCAGTGAATGAGTGCATGATAGCCAGATGATCAGTGCATGATCAGTCACGTGATCAGTGCATGATCAGCCACGTGATCAGTGCATGATAGCCACGTGATCAGTGCATGATCAGCCACGTGATCAGTGCATGATCAGTTACGTGATCAGTGCATGATCAGCCACGTGATCAGTGCATGATCAGCCACGTGATCAGTGCATGATCAGCCACGTGATCAGTGCATGATAGCCACGTGATCAGTGCATGATCAGTTACGTGAGCAGTGTATGATCAGCCACGTGATCAGTGCATGATAGCCACGTGATCAGTGCATGATCAGTCACGTGATCAGTGTATGATCAGCCACGTGAACAGTGCATGCTCAGTCACGTGATCAGGGCCTGCTGAGCTGCGTGATTACTGTCTGCTCATCTGCTTGACAATTGCCAGCTGAGCTGCACGATTCCTGCCTGTCATCTGCTTGACAATTGCAGCTGTGCTGCGTAATTCCTGCCTGCTCAGCTGCTTGATTATTGCCAGCTGAGCAGCATGATTCCTCACAGCTGAGTTCCATGATTATTGCCTGCTGACTGTTTGATTCGTGCCTACTCAGCTCTTTGTTTATTGCCTCCAGAGGCACATGATCAGTGTATGATAGCAAACATGATCAGCGCATGATCAGTCACATGATCAGCGCCATTAAGTCACGTGATCACTACATGATAGTCATGTGATCAGTCCATGCTCAGTCACGGTATCAGTGCATGATCAGCCACGTGATCAGTGCATGATCAGCCACGTGATCAGTGCATGATAGCCACGTGATCAGTGCATGATTTGTCACGTGATCAGTGCATGACCAGGCAGGTGATCAGTGCATGATCAGCCACGTGATCAGTGCATGATAGCCACGTGATCAGTGCATGATCAGTCACCTGATGGGTGTATGATCAGTCACGTGACCAGTACATGGTAGCTACATGATCATTGCATGATCAGCCACGTGAGTAGTGCATGATAGCCACGTGATCAGTGCATGATCAGTCACGTGATCAGTGCATGATCAGTCACGTGAACAGTGCATGATAAGTCACGTGATCAGTGCATGATCAGCCACGTGATCAGTGCATGATCAGTCACGTGATCAGTGCATGATAGCTACGTGATCAGTGCATGATCAGCACGTGATCAGTGCATGATAGCCACGTGATCAGTGCATGATCAGTCACATGATCAGTGCATGATCATCCACGTGATCAGTGCATGATCAGTCATGTGATCAGTGCATGATATAGACGTGATCAGTGCATGATCAGTCACGTGATCAGTGCATGATCAGCCACGTGATCAGTGCATGATAGCCAGTGAATCAGTGCATGATAGCCAGTGATCAGTGCATGATCAGTCACGTGATCAGTGCATGATCAGCCACGTGATCAGTGCATGATAGCCACGTGATCAGTGCATGATCAGCCACGTGATCAGTGCATGATCAGTCACGTGATCAGTGCATGATCAGTCACGTGATCAGTGCATGTAGCTACGTGATCAGTGCATGATCAGCCACGTGATCAGTGCATGATAGCCACGTGATCAGTGCATGATCAGCCACGTGATCAGTGCATGATCAGTCACGTGACCAGTACATGGTAGCTACGTGATCAGTGCATGATCAGCCACGTGAGCAGTGCATGATAGCCACGTGATCAGTGCATGATCAGTCACGTGATCAGTGCATGATCATCCACGTGATCAGTGCATGATCAGTCACGTGATCAGTGCATGATATCACGTGATCAGTGCATGATCAGTCACGTGATCAGTGCATGATCAGCCACGTGATCAGTGCATGATAGCCACGTGATCAGTGCATGATAGCCAGTGATCAGTGCATGATCAGTCACGTGATCAGTGCATGATCAGCCACGTGATCAGTGCATGATAGCCACTGATCAGTGCATGATCAGCCACGTGATCAGTGCATGATCAGCCACGTGATCAGTGCATGATCAGCCACGTGATCAGTGCATGATCAGCCACGTGATCAGTGCATGATCAGCCACGTGATCAGTGCATGATCAGCCACGTGATCAGTGCATGATCAGTCACGTGATCAGTGTATGATCAGCCACGTGATCAGTGCATGATAGCCACGTGATCAGTGCATGATCAGTCACGTGATCAGTGTATGATCAGCCACGTGAACAGTGCATGCTCAGTCACGTGATCTGGGCCTGCTGAGCTGCGTGATTACTGTCTGCTCATCTGCTTGACAATTGCCAGCTGAGCTGCACGATTCCTGCCTGTCATCTGCTTGACAATTATCAGCTGTGCTGCGTAATTCCTGCCTGCTCAGCTGCTTGATTATTGCCAGCTGAGCAGCATGATTCCTCACACCTGAGTTCCATGATTATTGCCTGCTGACTGTTTGATTCGTGCCTACTCAGCTCTTTGTTTATTGCCTCCAGAGGCACATGATCAGTGTATGATAGCAAACATGATCAGTGCATGATCAGTCACATGATCAGCGCCATTAAGTCACGTGATCACTACATGATAGTCATGTGATCAGTCCATGCTCAGTCACGGTATCAGTGCATGATCAGCCACGTGATCAGTGCATGATCAGCCACGTGATCAGTGCATGATAGCCACGTGATCAGTGCATGATCAGTCACGTGATCAGTGCATGACCAGGCACGTGATCAGTGCATGATCAGCCACGTGATCAGTGCATGATAGCCACGTGATCAGTGCATGATCAGTCACCTGATGGGTGTATGATCAGTCACGTGACCTGTACATGGTAGCTACATGATCATTGCATGATCAGCCACGTGAGTAGTGCATGATAGCCACGTGATCAGTGCATGATCAGTCACGTGATCAGTGCATGATCAGTCACGTGATCAGTGCATGATAGTCACGTGATCAGTGCATGATCAGCCACGTGATCAGTGCATGATCAGTCACGTGATCAGTGCATGATAGCTACGTGATCAGTGCATGATCAGCCACGTGATCAGTGCATGATAGCCACGTGATCAGTGCATGATAGCCACGTGATCAGTGCATGATCAGTCACGTGATCAGTGCATGATAGCACGTGATCAGTGCATGATCAGCCACGTGATCAGTGCATGATAGCCACGTGATCAGTGCATGATCAGTCACATGATCAGTGCATGATCATCCACGTGATCAGTGCATGATCAGTCACGTGATCAGTGCATGATATAGACGTGATCAGTGCATGATCAGTCACGTGATCAGTGCATGATCAGCCACGTGATCAGTGCATGATAGCCAGTGATCAGTGCATGATAGCCAGTGATCAGTGCATGATCAGTCACGTGATCAGTGCATGATCAGCCACGTGATCAGTGCATGATAGCCACGTGATCAGTGCATGATCAGCCACGTGATCAGTGCATGATCAGTCACGTGATCAGTGCATGATCAGCCACGTGATCAGTGCATGATCAGCCACGTGATCAGTGCATGATCAGCCACGTGATCAGTGCATGATAGCCACGTGATCAGTGCATGATCAGTCACGTGAGCAGTGTATGATCAGCCACGTGATCAGTGCATGATAGCCACGTGATCAGTGCATGATCAGTCACGTGATCAGTGTATGATCAGCCACGTGAACAGTGCATGCTCAGTCACGTGATCTGGGCCTGCTGAGCTGCGTGATTACTGTCTGCTCATCTGCTTGACAATTGCCAGCTGAGCTGCACGATTCCTGCCTGTCATCTGCTTGACAATTGCCAGCTGTGCTGCGTAATTCCTGCCTGCTCAGCTGCTTGATTATTGCCAGCTGAGCAGCATGATTCCTCACAGCTGAGTTCCATGATTATTGCCTGCTGACTGTTTGATTCGTGCCTACTCAGCTCTTTGTTTATTGCCTCCAGAGGCACATGATCAGTGTATGATAGCAAACATGATCAGTGCATGATCAGTCACATGATCAGCGCCATTAAGTCACGTGATCACTACATGATAGTCATGTGATCAGTCCATGCTCAGTCACGGTATCAGTGCATGATCAGCCACGTGATCAGTGCATGATCAGCCACGTGATCAGTTCATGATCAGCCACGTGATCAGTGCATGATCAGTCACGTGATCAGTGCATGACCAGGCAGGTGATCAGTGCATGATCAGCCACGTGATCAGTGCATGATAGCCACGTGATCAGTGCATGATCAGTCACCTGATGGGTGTATGATCAGTCACGTGACCAGTACATGGTAGCTACATGATCATTGCATGATCAGCCACGTGAGTAGTGCATGATAGCCACGTGATCAGTGCATGATCAGTCACGTGATCAGTGCATGATCAGTCACGTGATCAGTGCATGATAAGTCACGTGATCAGTGCATGATCAGCCACGTGATCAGTGCATGATCAGTCACGTGATCAGTGCATGGTAGCTACGTGATCATTGCATGATCAGCCACGTGATCAGTGCATGATAGCCACGTGATCAGTGCATGATCAGTCACATGATCAGTGTATGATCATCCACGTGATCAGTGCATGATCAGTCATGTGATCAGTGCATGATATAGACGTGATCAGTGCATGATCAGTCACGTGATCAGTGCATGATCAGCCACGTGATCAGTGCATGATAGCCAGTGATCAGTGCATGATAGCCAGATGATCAGTGCATGATCAGTCACGTGATCAGTGCATGATCAGCCACGTGATCAGTGCATGATAGCCACGTGATCAGTGCATGATCAGCCACGTGATCAGTGCATGATCAGTCACGTGATCAGTGCATGATCAGCCACGTGATCAGTGCATGATCAGCCACGTGATCAGTGCATGATCAGCCACGTGATCAGTGCATGATAGCCACGTGATCAGTGCATGATCAGTTACGTGATCAGTGTATGATCAGCCACGTGATCAGTGCATGATAGCCACGTGATCAGTGCATGATCAGTCACGTGATCAGTGTATGATCAGCCACGTGAACAGTGCATGCTCAGTCACGTGATCTGGGCCTGCTGAGCTGCGTGATTACTGTCTGCTCATCTGCTTGACAATTGCCAGCTGAGCTGCACGATTCCTGCCTGTCATCTGCTTGACAATTGCCAGCTGTGCTGCGTAATTCCTGCCTGCTCAGCTGCTTGATTATTGCCAGCTGAGCAGCATGATTCCTCACAGCTGAGTTCCATGATTATTGCCTGCTGACTGTTTGATTCGTGCCTACTCAGCTCTTTGTTTATTGCCTCCAGAGGCACATGATCAGTGTATGATAGCAAACATGATCAGCGCATGATCAGTCACATGATCAGCGCCATTAAGTCACGTGATCACTACATGATAGTCATGTGATCAGTCCATGCTCAGTCACGGTATCAGTGCATGATCAGCCACGTGATCAGTGCATGATCAGCCACGTGATCAGTGCATGATAGCCACGTGATCAGTGCATGATCAGTCACGTGATCAGTGCATGATCAGGCACGTGATCAGTGCATGATCAGCCACGTGATCAGTGCATGATAGCCACGTGATCAGTGCATGATCAGTCACCTGATGGGTGTATGATCAGTCACGTGACCAGTACATGGTAGCTACATGATCATTGCATGATCAGCCACGTGAGTAGTGCATGATAGCCACGTGATCAGTGCATGATCAGTCACGTGATCAGTGCATGATCAGTCACGTGATCAGTGCATGATAGTCACGTGATCAGTGCATGATCAGCCACGTGATCAGTGCATGATCAGTCACGTGATCAGTGCATGATAGCTACGTGATCAGTGCATGATCAGCCACGTGATCAGTGCATGATAGCCACGTGATCAGTGCATGATCAGTCACGTGATCAGTGTATGATCATCCACGTGATCAGTGCATGATCAGTCACGTGATCAGTGCATGATATAGACGTGATCAGTGCATGATCAGTCACGTGATCAGTGCATGATCAGCCACGTGATCAGTGCATGATAGCCAGTGATCAGTGCATGATAGCCAGTGATCAGTGCATGATCAGTCACGTGATCAGTGCATGATCAGCCACGTGATCAGTGCATGATAGCCACGTGATCAGTGCATGATCAGCCACGTGATCAGTGCATGATCAGTTACGTGATCAGTGCATGATCAGTCACGTGATCAGTATATGTAGCTACGTGATCATTGCATGACAGCCACGTGATCAGTGCATGATAGCCACGTGATCAGTGCATGATCAGTTCCGTGAGCAGTGTATGATCAGCCACGTGATCAGTGCATGAGTGCCACGTGATCAGTGCATGATATGTCACGTGACAGTGTGTGATCAGCCACGTGATCAGTGCATGATCAGCCACGTGATCAGTGCATGATCAGCCACGTGATCAGTGCATGATCAGTCACGTGATCAGTGCATGATCAGCCACGTGATCAGTGCATGATCAGCCACGTGATCAGTGCATGATCAGCCACGTGATCAGTGCATGATCAGTCACGTGATCAGTGCATGATAGCTACGTGATCAGTGCATGATCAGCCACGTGATCAGTGCATGATAGCCACGTGATCAGTGCATGATCAGTCACGTGATCAGTGCATGATCAGTCACGTGATCAGTGCATGATCAGTCACGTGATCAGTGCATGATCAATTACGTGATCAGTGCATGATCAGTCACGTGATCAGTGCATGATAGCTACGTGATCATTGCATGATCAGCCACGTGATCAGTGCATGATAGCCACGTGATCAGTGCATGATCAGTCACGTGATCAGTGTATGATCATCCACGTGATCAGTGCATGATCAGTCACGTGATCAGTGCATGATATACGTGATCAGTGCATGATCAGTCACGTGATCAGTGCATGATCAGCCACGTGATCAGTGCATGATAGCCAGTGATCAGTGCATGATAGCCAGTGATCAGTGCATGATCAGTCACGTGATCAGTGCATGATCAGCCACGTGATCAGTGCATGATAGCCACTGATCAGTGCATGATCAGCCACGTGATCAGTGCATGATCAGTCACGTGATCAGTGCATGATCAGCCACGTGATCAGTGCATGATCAGTCACGTGATCAGTGCATGATCAGCCACGTGATCAGTGCATGATAGCCACGTGATCAGTGCATGATCAGTCACGTGATCAGTGCATGATCAGCCACGTGATCAGTGCATGATAGCCACGTGATCAGTGCATGATCAGTCACGTGATCAGTGCATGATCAGCCACGTGATCAGTGCATGATCAGTCACGTGATCAGTGCATGATCAGTCACGTGATCAGTGCATGATCAGCCACGTGATCAGTGCATGATCAGCCACGTGATCAGTGCATGATCAGTCACGTGATCAGTGCATGATCAGTCACGTGATCAGTGCATGATAGCTACGTGATCAGTGCATGATCAGCCACGTGATCAGTGCATGATAGCCACGTGATCAGTGCATGATCAGTCACGTGATCAGTGCATGATCAGTCACGTGATCAGTGCATGATCAGTCACGTGATCAGTGCATGATCAATTACGTGATCAGTGCATGATCAGTCACGTGATCAGTACATGGTAGCTACGTGATCAGTGCATGATCAGCCACGTGATCAGTGCATGATAGCCACGTGATCAGTGCATGATCAGTCACATGATCAGTGCATGATCATCCGTGATCAGTGCATGATCAGTCATGTGATCAGTGCATGATATAGACGTGATCAGTGCATGATCAGTCACGTGATCAGTGCATGATCAGCCACGTGATCAGTGCATGATAGCCAGTGATCAGTGCATGATAGCCAGTGATCAGTGCATGATCAGTCACGTGATCAGTGCATGATCAGCCACGTGATCAGTGCATGATCAGCCACGTGATCAGTGCATGATCAGCCACGTGATCAGTGCATGATCAGTTACGTGAGCAGTGTATGATCAGCCACGTGATCAGTGCATGGTCAGACACGTGAACAGTGTATGATCAGCCACGTGATCAGTGCATGATAGCCACGTGATCAGTGCATGATCAGTCACGTGATCAGTGTATGATCAGCCACGTGAACAGTGCATGCTCAGTCACGTGATCTGGGCCTGCTGAGCTGCGTGATTACTGTCTGCTCATCTGCTTGACAATTGCCAGCTGAGCTGCACGATTCCTGCCTGTCATCTGCTTGACAATTGCCAGCTGTGCTGCGTAATTCCTGCCTGCTCAGCTGCTTGATTATTGCCAGCTGAGCAGCATGATTCCTCACAGCTGAGTTCCATGATTATTGCCTGCTGACTGTTTGATTCGTGCCTACTCAGCTCTTTGTTTATTGCCTCCAGAGGCACATGATCAGTGTATGATAGCAAACATGATCAGCGCATGATCAGTCACATGATCAGCGCCATTAAGTCACGTGATCACTACATGATAGTCATGTGATCAGTCCATGCTCAGTCACGGTATCAGTGCATGATCAGCCACGTGATCAGTGCATGATCAGCCACGTGATCAGTGCATGATCAGCCACGTGATCAGTGCATGATCAGTCACGTGATCAGTGCATGACCAGGCACGTGATCAGTGCATGATCAGCCACGTGATCAGTGCATGATAGCCACGTGATCAGTGCATGATCAGTCACCTGATGGGTGTATGATCAGTCACGTGACCAGTACATGGTAGCTACATGATCATTGCATGATCAGCCACGTGAGTAGTGCATGATAGCCACGTGATCAGTGCATGATCAGTCACGTGATCAGTGCATGATCAGTCACGTGATCAGTGCATGATAAGTCACGTGATCAGTGCATGATCAATTACGTGATCAGTGCATGATCAGTCACGTGATCAGTGCATGATAGCCACGTGATCAGTGCATGATCAGCCACGTGATCAGTGCATGATAGCCACGTGATCAGTGCATGATCAGTCGTGATCAGTGCATGATCATCCGTGATCAGTGCATGATCAGTCACGTGATCAGTGCATGATATAGACGTGATCAGTGCATGATCAGTCACGTGATCAGTGCATGATCAGCCACGTGATCAGTGCATGATAGCCAGTGATGAGTGCATGATAGCCAGTGATCAGTGCATGATCAGTCACGTGATCAGTGCATGATCAGCCACGTGATCAGTGCATGATAGCCACTGATCAGTGCATGATCAGCCACGTGATCAGTGCATGATCAGTCACGTGATCAGTGCATGATCAGCCACGTGATCAGTGCATGATCAGCCACGTGATCAGTGCATGATCAGCCACGTGATCAGTGCATGATAGCCACGTGATCAGTGCATGATCAGACGTGATCAGTGTATGATCAGCCACGTGATCAGTGCATGATAGCCACGTGATCAGTGCATGATCAGTCACGTGATCAGTGTATGATCAGCCACGTGAACAGTGCATGCTCAGTCACGTGATCTGGGCCTGCTGAGCTGCGTGATTACTGTCTGCTCATCTGCTTGACAATTGCCAGCTGAGCTGCACGATTCCTGCCTGTCATCTGCTTGACAATTGCCAGCTGTGCTGCGTAATTCCTGCCTGCTCAGCTGCTTGATTATTGCCAGCTGAGCAGCATGATTCCTCACAGCTGAGTTCCATGATTATTGCCTGCTGACTGTTTGATTCGTGCCTACTCAGCTCTTTGTTTATTGCCTCCAGAGGCACATGATCAGTGTATGATAGCAAACATGATCAGCGCATGATCAGTCACATGATCAGCGCCATTAAGTCACGTGATCACTACATGATAGTCATGTGATCAGTCCATGCTCAGTCACGGTATCAGTGCATGATCAGCCACGTGATCAGTGCATGATCAGCCACGTGATCAGTGCATGATAGCCACGTGATCAGTGCATGATCAGTCACGTGATCAGTGCATGACCAGGCACGTGATCAGTGCATGATCAGCCACGTGATCAGTGCATGATAGCCACGTGATCAGTGCATGATCAGTCACCTGATGGGTGTATGATCAGTCACGTGACCAGTACATGGTAGCTACATGATCATTGCATGATCAGCCACGTGAGTAGTGCATGATAGCCACGTGATCAGTGCATGATCAGTCACGTGATCAGTGCATGATCAGTCACGTGATCAGTGCATGATAAGTCACGTGATCAGTGCATGATCAGCCACGTGATCAGTGCATGATCAGTCACGTGATCAGTGCATGATAGCACGTGATCAGTGCATGATCAGCCACGTGATCAGTGCATGATAGCCACGTGATCAGTGCATGATCAGTCACATGATCAGTGCATGATCATCCACGTGATCAGTGCATGATCAGTCATGATCAGTGCATGATAGACGTGATCAGTGCATGATCAGTCACGTGATCAGTGCATGATCAGCCACGTGATCAGTGCATGATAGCCAGTGATCAGTGCATGATAGCCAGTGATCAGTGCATGATCAGTCACGTGATCAGTGCATGATCAGCCACGTGATCAGTGCATGATAGCCACGTGATCAGTGCATGATCAGCCACGTGATCAGTGCATGATCAGTCACGTGATCAGTGCATGATCAGTCACGTGATCAGTGCATGTAGCTACGTGATCAGTGCATGATCAGCCACGTGATCAGTGCATGATAGCCACGTGATCAGTGCATGATCAGCCACGTGATCAGTGCATGATCAGTCACGTGATCAGTGCATGGTAGCTACGTGATCATTGCATGATCAGCCACGTGATCAGTGCATGATAGCCACGTGATCAGTGCATGATCAGTCACATGATCAGTGCATGATCATCCACGTGATCAGTGCATGATCAGTCACGTGATCAGTGCATGATAGCACGTGATCAGTGCATGATCAGTCACGTGATCAGTGCATGAAGTCACGTGATCAGTGCATGATAGTCATGTGATCAGTGCATGATCAGTCACGTGATCAGTGCATGATCAGCCACGTGATCAGTGCATGATCAGCCACGTGATCAGTGCATGATAGCCACGTGATCAGTGCATGATCAGTCACGTGATCAGTGCATGATCAGGCACGTGATCAGTGCATGATCAGCCACGTGATCAGTGCATGATAGCCACGTGATCAGTGCATGATCAGTCACGTGATCAGTGCATGATCAGTCACGTGACCAGTACATGATAGCTACATGATCAGTGCATGATCAGCCACGTGATCAGTGCATGATAGCCACGTGATCAGTGCATGATCAGTCACGTGATCAGTGCATGATCAGTCACGTGATCAGTGCATGATCAGTCACGTGATCAGTGCATGATCAATTACGTGATCAGTGCATGATCAGTCACGTGATCAGTACATGATAGCTACGTGATCAGTGCATGATCAGCCACGTGATCAGTGCATGATAGCCACGTGATCAGTGCATGATCAGTCACATGATCAGTGCATGATCATCCACGTGATCAGTGCATGATCAGTCACGTGATCAGTGCATGATATAGACGTGATCAGTGCATGATCAGTCACGTGATCAGTGCATGATCAGCCACGTGATCAGTGCATGATAGCCAGTGATCAGTGCATGATAGCCACGTGATCAGTGCATGATCAGTCACGTGATCAGTGCATGATCAGCCACGTGATCAGTGCATGATAGCCACGTGATCAGTGCATGATCAGCCACGTGATCAGTGCATGATCAGTCACGTGATCAGTGCATGATCAGCCACGTGATCAGTGCATGATCAGCCACGTGATCAGTGCATGATCAGCCACGTGATCAGTGCATGATCAGCCACGTGATCAGTGCATGATCAGACACGTGATCAGTGTATGATCAGCCACGTGATCAGTGCATGATAGCCACGTGATCAGTGCATGATCAGTCACGTGATCAGTGTATGATCAGCCACGTGAACAGTGCATGCTCAGTCACGTGATCTGGGCCTGCTGAGCTGCGTGATTACTGTCTGCTCATCTGCTTGACAATTGCCAGCTGAGCTGCACGATTCCTGCCTGTCATCTGCTTGACAATTGCCAGCTGTGCTGCGTAATTCCTGCCTGCTCAGCTGCTTGATTATTGCCAGCTGAGCAGCATGATTCCTCACACCTGAGTTCCATGATTATTGCCTGCTGACTGTTTGATTCGTGCCTACTCAGCTCTTTGTTTATTGCCTCCAGAGGCACATGATCAGTGTATGATAGCAAACATGATCAGCGCATGATCAGTCACATGATCAGCGCCATTAAGTCACGTGATCACTACATGATAGTCATGTGATCAGTCCATGCTCAGTCACGGTATCAGTGCATGATCAGCCACGTGATCAGTGCATGATCAGCCACGTGATCAGTGCATGATCAGCCACGTGATCAGTGCATGATCAGTCACGTGATCAGTGCATGATCAGGCACGTGATCAGTGCATGATCAGCCACGTGATCAGTGCATGATAGCCACGTGATCAGTGCATGATCAGTCACCTGATGGGTGTATGATCAGTCACGTGACCAGTACATGGTAGCTACATGATCATTGCATGATCAGCCACGTGAGTAGTGCATGATAGCCACGTGATCAGTGCATGATCAGTCACGTGATCAGTGCATGATCAGTCACGTGATCAGTGCATGATCAGTCACGTGATCAGTGCATGATCAGCCACGTGATCAGTGCATGATCAGTCACGTGATCAGTGCATGATAGCCACGTGATCAGTGCATGATCAGCCACGTGATCAGTGCATGATAGCCACGTGATCAGTGCATGATCAGTCACGTGATCAGTGCATGATCATCCACGTGATCAGTGCATGATCAGTCACGTGATCAGTGCATGATAGACGTGATCAGTGCATGATCAGTCACGTGATCAGTGCATGATCAGCCACGTGATCAGTGCATGATAGCCAGTGATCAGTGCATGATAGCCAGTGATCAGTGCATGATCAGTCACGTGATCAGTGCATGATCAGCCACGTGATCAGTGCATGATAGCCACGTGATCAGTGCATGATCAGCCACGTGATCAGTGCATGATCAGTCACGTGATCAGTGCATGATCAGTCACGTGATCAGTGCATGTAGCTACGTGATCAGTGCATGATCAGCCACGTGATCAGTGCATGATAGCCACGTGATCAGTGCATGATCAGCCACGTGATCAGTGCATGATCAGTCACGTGATCAGTGCATGATAGCTACGTGATCATTGCATGATCAGCCACGTGATCAGTGCATGATAGCCACGTGATCAGTGCATGATCAGTCACGTGATCAGTGCATGATCAGCCACGTGATCAGTGCATGATCAGTCACGTGATCAGTGCATGATCAGCCACGTGATCAGTGCATGATCAGCCACGTGATCAGTGCATGATCAGCCACGTGATCAGTGCATGATAGCCACGTGATCAGTGCATGATCAGTCACGTGATCAGTGTATGATCAGCCACGTGATCAGTGCATGATAGCCACGTGATCAGTGCATGATCAGTCACGTGATCAGTGTATGATCAGCCACGTGAACAGTGCATGCTCAGTCACGTGATCAGGGCCTGCTGAGCTGCGTGATTACTGTCTGCTCATCTGCTTGACAATTGCCAGCTGAGCTGCACGATTCCTGCCTGTCATCTGCTTGACAATTGCCAGCTGTGCTGCGTAATTCCTGCCTGCTCAGCTGCTTGATTATTGCCAGCTGAGCAGCATGATTCCTCACAGCTGAGTTCCATGATTATTGCCTGCTGACTGTTTGATTCGTGCCTACTCAGCTCTTTGTTTATTGCCTCCAGAGGCACATGATCAGTGTATGATAGCAAACATGATCAGTCACATGATCAGCGCCATTAAGTCACGTGATCACTACATGATAGTCATGTGATCAGTCCATGCTCAGTCACGGTATCAGTGCATGATCAGCCACGTGATCAGTGCATGATCAGCCACGTGATCAGTGCATGATAGCCACGTGATCAGTGCATGATCAGTCACGTGATCAGTGCATGATCAGTCACGTGATCAGTGCATGATCAGCCACGTGATCAGTGCATGATAGCCACGTGATCAGTGCATGATCAGCCACGTGATCAGTGCATGATCAGTCACGTGATCAGTGCATGATCAGCCACGTGATCAGTGCATGATCAGCCACGTGATCAGTGCATGACAGCCACGTGATCAGTGCATGATCAGTCACGTGATCAGTGCATGATAGCCACGTGATCAGTGCATGATCAGTCACGTGATCAGTGTATGATCAGCCACGTGAACAGTGCATGCTCAGTCACGTGATCAGGGCCTGCTGAGCTGCGTGATTACTGTCTGCTCATCTGCTTGACAATTGCCAGCTGAGCTGCACGATTCCTGCCTGTCATCTGCTTGACAATTGCCAGCTGTGCTGCATAATTCCTGCCTGCTCAGCTGCTTGATTATTGCCAGCTGAGCAGCATGATTCCTCAGAGCTGAGTTCCATGATTATTGCCTGCTGATTCCTGCCTACTCAGCTCTTTGTTCATTGCCTCCAGAGGCACATGATCAGTGTATGACAGAAACATGATCAGCACATGATCAGTCACATGATCAGTGCATGATAAGCCACGTGATCAGTGCATGATCAGTCACGTGATCAGTGCATGATCAGTCACGTGATCAGTGCATGATAGCTGCGTGATCAGTGCATGATCAGCCACGTGATCAGTGCATGATCAGTCACGTGATCAGTGCATGATCAGCCACGTGATCAGTGCATGATCAGTCACGTGATCAGTGCATGATAGCCACGTGATCAGTGCATGATCAGCCACGTGATCAGTGCATGATCAGCCACGTGATCAGTGCATGATAGCCACGTGATCAGTGCATGATCAGCCACGTGATCAGTGCATGATAGCCACGTGATCAGTGCATGATCAGTCACGTGATCAGTGTGTGATCAGCCACGTGATCAGTGCATGATATCCACGTGATCAGTGCATGATAGCCACGTGATCAGTGCATGATCAGTCACGTGATCAGTGCATGATCAGTCACGTGATCAGTGTGATCAGCCACGTGATCAGTGCATGATCAGCCACGTGATCAGTGCATGATCAATTACGTGATCAGTGCATGATCAGTCACGTGACCAGTACATGATAGCTACGTGATCATTGCATGATCAGCCACGTGATCAGTGCATGATAGCCACGTGATCAGTGCATGATCAGTCACGTGATCAGTGCATGATCAGCCACGTGATCAGTGCATGATGCCACGTGATCAGTGCATGATCAGTCACGTGATCAGTGTGATCAGCCACGTGATCAGTGCATGATCAGCCACGTGATCAGTGCATGATCAGTTACGTGATCAGTGCATGATCAGTCACGTGACCAGTACATGTTGCTACGTGATCAGTGCATGATCAGCCACGTGATCAGTGCATGATAGCCACGTGATCAGTGCATGATCAGTCACGTGATCAGTGCATGATCAGTCACGTGATCAGTGCATGATCAGCCACGTGATCAGTGCATGATCAGTCACGTGACCAGTGCATGGTAGCTACGTGATCATTGCATGACAGCCACGTGATCAGTGCATGATAGCCACGTGATCAGTGCATGATCAGCCACGTGATCAGTGCATGATAGCCACGTGATCAGTGCATGATCAGTCACGTGATCAGTGTGTGATCAGTGTATGATCAGCCACGTGATCAGTGCATGATCAGTCACGTGATCAGTGCATGATGAGCTGCGTGATTACTGTCTGCTCATCTGCTTGACAATTGCCAGCTGAGCTGCACGATTCCTGCCTGTCATCTGCTTGACAATTGCCAGCTGTGCTGTGTAATTCCTGCCTGCTCAGCTGCTTGATCATTGCCAGCTGAGCAGCATGATTCACGTGATAGTGCATGCTCAGTCACGTGATCAGTGCCTGCTGAGCTGCGTGATTACTGTCTGCTCATCTGCTTGACAATTGCCAGCTGTGCTGCGTAATTCCTGCCTGATCAGCTGCTTGATTATTGCCAGCTGAGCAGCATGATTCCTCACAGCTGAGTTCCATGATTAGTGCCTGCTGACTGTTTGATTCGTGCCTACTCAGCTCTTTGTTTATTGCCTCCAGAGGCACATGATCAGTGTATGATAGCAAACATGATCAGTGCATGATCAGTCACATGATCAGTGCCATTAAGTCACGTGATCAGTGCATGATAGTCATGTGATCAGTGCATGATCAGTCACGGTATCAGTGCATGATCAGCCACGTGATCAGTGCATGATCAGCCACGTGATCAGTGCATGATAGCCACGTGATCAGTGCATGATCAGTCACGTGATCAGTGCATGATCAGCCACGTGATCAGTGCATGATCAGTCACGTGATCAGTGCATGATCAGTCACGTGATCAGTACATGGTAGCTACATGATCAGTGCATGATCAGCCACGTGATCAGTGCATGATAGCCACGTGATCAGTGCATGATCAGTCACGTGATCAGTGCATGATCAGTCACGTGATCAGTGCATGATCAGCCACGTGATCAGTGCATGATCAGCCACGTGATCAGTGCATGATCATTACGTGATCAGTGCATGATCAGTCACGTGATCAGTGCATGATAGCTACGTGATCAGTGCATGATCAGCCACGTGATCAGTGCATGATAGCCACGTGATCAGTGCATGATCAGTCACGTGATCAGTGCATGATCAGTCACGTGATCAGTGCATGATCAGTCACGTGATCAGTGCATGATCAGCCACGTGATCAGTGCATGATCAGCCACGTGATCAGTGCATGATATGTCACGTGACAGGTGTGTGATCAGCCACGTGACAGTGCATGTTCAGCCACGTGATCAGTGCATGATAGCCACGTGATCAGTGCATGATCAGTTACGTGAGCAGTGTATGATCAGCCACGTGATCAGTGCATGGTCAGACACGTGAACAGTGTATGATCAGCCACGTGATCAGTGCATGATATCCAAGTGATCAGTGCATGATCAATCACGTGATCAGTGTATGATCAGCCACGTGAACAGTGCATGCTCAGTCACGTGATCAGGGCCTGCTGAGCTGCGTGATTACTGTCTGCTCATCTGCTTGACAATTGCCAGCTGAGCTGCACGATTCCTGCCTGTCATCTGCTTGACAATTGCCAGCTGTGCTGCGTAATTCCTGCCTGCTCAGCTGCTTGATTATTGCCAGCTGAGCAGCATGATTCCTCACAGCTGAGTTCCATGATTATTGCCTGCTGACTGTTTGATTCGTGCCTACTCAGCTCTTTGTTTATTGCCTCCAGAGGCACATGATCAGTGTATGATAGCAAACATGATCAGCGCATGATCAGTCACATGATCAGCGCCATTAAGTCACGTGATCACTACATGATAGTCATGTGATCAGTCCATGCTCAGTCACGGTATCAGTGCATGATCAGCCACGTGATCAGTGCATGATCTGTCACATGATTAGTGTATGATCATCCACGTGATCAGTGCATGGGCAGTCATGTGATCAGTGCATGATATAGACGTGATCAGTGCATGATCAGTCTCGTGATCAGTGCATGATAGCCACGTGATCAGTGCATGATCAGTCACCTGATGGGTGTATGATCATTCACGTGACCTGTACATGGTAGCTACATGATCATTGCATGATCAGCCACGTGAGTAGTGCATGATAGCCACGTGATCACTGCATGATCAGTCACGTGATCAGTGCATGATCAGTCATGTGACCAGTACATGGTAGCTGCGTGATCATGCATGATCAGCCACGTGAGCAGTGCATGATAGCCACGTGATCAGTGCATGATCAGTCACGTGATCAGTGCATGATCAGTCACGTGATCAGTGCATGATCAGCCACGTGATCAGTGCATGATCAGTCACGTGATCAGTGCATGATCAGTCACGTGACAGTACATGATAGCTACGTGATCAGTGCATGATCAGCCACGTGATCAGTGCATGATAGCCACGTGATCAGTGCATGATCAGTCACGTGATCAGTGCATGATCAGTCATGTATCAGTGCATGATCAGCCACGTGATCAGTGCATGATCAGCCACGTGATCAGTGCATGATAGCCACGTGATCAGTGCATGATCAGTCACGTGATCAGTGCATGATCAGTCACGTGATCAGTGCATGATCAGTCACGTGATCAGTGCATGATCAGCCACGTGATCAGTGCATGATCAATTACGTGATCAGTGCATGATCAGTCACGTGATCAGTGCATGATAGCTACGTGATCAGTGCATGATCAGCCACGTGATCAGTGCATGATAGCCACGTGATCAGTGCATGATCAGTCACGTGATCAGTGCATGATCAGTCACGTGATCAGTGCATGATCAGTCACGTGATCAGTGCATGATCAGTCACGTGATCAGTGCATGATCAGTCACGTGATCAGTGCATGATAGCTACGTGATCAGTGCATGATCAGCCACGTGATCAGTGCATGATAGCCACGTGATCAGTGCATGATCAGTCACGTGATCAGTGCATGATCATCCACGTGATCAGTGCATGATCAGCCACGTGATCAGTGCATGATGTAGACGTGATCAGTGCATGATCAGTCACGTGATCAGTGCATGATCAGCCACGTGATCAGTGCATGATAGCCACGTGATCAGTGCATGATAGCCAGTGATCAGTGCATGATCAGTCACGTGATCAGTGCATGATCAGCCACGTGATCAGTGCATGATAGCCACGTGATCAGTGCATGATCAGTCACGTGATCAGTGCATGATCAGTCACGTGATCAGTGCATGATCATTTACGTGATCTGCATGATCAGTCACGTGACCAGTATATGGTAGCTACGTGATCATTCCATGACAGCCACGTGAGCAGTGCATGATAGCCACGTGATGTGTGCATGATCAGTTACGTGAGCAGAGTATGATCAGCCACGTGATCAGTGCATGAGTGCCACGTGATCAGTGCATGATATGTCACGTGACAGGTGTGTGATCAGCCACGTGAACAGTGCATGATCAGCCACGTGATCAGTGCATGATAGCCACGTGATCAGTGCATGATCAGTTACGTGAGCAGTGTATGATCAGCCACGTGATCAGTGCATGGTCAGACACGTGAACAGTGTATGATCAGCCACGTGATCAGTGCATGATATCCAAGTGATCAGTGCATGATCATCACGTGATCAGTGTATGATCAGCCACGTGAACAGTGCATGCTCAGTCACGTGATCAGGGCCTGCTGAGCTGCGTGATTACTGTCTGCTCATCTGCTTGACAATTGCCAGCTGAGCTGCACGATTCCTGCCTGTCATCTGCTTGACAATTGCCAGCTGTGCTGCGTAATTCCTGCCTGCTCAGCTGCTTGATTATTGCCAGCTGAGCAGCATGATTCCTCACAGCTGAGTTCCATGATTATTGCCTGCTGACTGTTTGATTCGTGCCTACTCAGCTCTTTGTTTATTGCCTCCAGAGGCACATGATCAGTGTATGATAGCAAACATGATCAGCGCATGATCAGTCACATGATCAGCGCCATTAAGTCACGTGATCACTACATGATAGTCATGTGATCAGTCCATGCTCAGTCACGGTATCAGTGCATGATCAGCCACGTGATCAGTGCATGATCAGCCACGTGATCAGTGCATGATAGCCATGTGATCAGTGCATGATCAGTCACGTGATCAGTGCATGATCAGGCACGTGATCAGTGCATGATCAGTCACCTGATGGGTGCATGATCAGTCACGTGACCAGTACATGGTAGCTACATGATCATTGCATGATCAGCCACGTGAGTAGTGCATGATAGCCACGTGATCAGTGCATGATCAGTCACGTGATCAGTGCATGATCAGTCATGTGATCAGTGCATGATCAGGCACGTGATCAGTGCATGATCAGCCACGTGATCAGTGCATGATAGCCACGTGATCAGTGCATGATCAGTCACGTGATCAGTGCATGATCAGTCACGTGATCAGTGCATGATCAGCCACGTGATCAGTGCATGATCAGCCACGTGATCAGTGCATGATCATTACGTGATCAGTGCATGATCAGTCACGTGATCAGTGCATGGTAGCTACGTGATCAGTGCATGATCAGCCACGTGATCAGTGCATGATAGCCACGTGATCAGTGCATGATCAGTACGTGATCAGTGCATGATCAGTCACGTGATCAGTGCATGATCAGTCACGTGATCAGTGCATGATCAGTCACGTGATCAGTGCATGATCAGCCACGTGATCAGTGCATGATAGCCACGTGATCAGTGCATGATCAGTCACGTGATCAGTGCATGATCAGTCACGTGATCAGTGCATGATCAGCCACGTGATCAGTGCATGATCAGTCACGTGATAGTGCATGATCAGCCACGTGATCAGTGCATGATATCAGTGCATGAGCCACGTGATCAGTGCATGATAGCCACGTGATCAGTGCATGATCAGTCACGTGATCGTGTGTGATCAGCCACGTGATCAGTGCATGATATCAGTGCATGAGAGCCACGTGATCAGTGCATGATAGCCACGTGATCAGTGCATGATCAGTCACGTGATCAGTGCATGATCAGCCACGTGATCAGTGCATGATATCAGTGCATGAGAGCCACGTGATCAGTGCATGATAGCCACGTGATCAGTGCATGATCAGTCACGTGATAGTGCATGATCAGCCACGTGATCAGTGCATGATATCAGTGCATGAGAGCCACGTGATCAGTGCATGATAGCCACGTGATCAGTGCATGATAGCCACGTGATCAGTGCATGATAGTCACGTGATCAGTGCATGATCAGTCACGTGATCAGTGCATGATCAGCCACGTGATCAGTGCATGATCAGCCACGTGATCAGTGCATGATCAGCCACGTGATCAGTGCATGATCAGTCACGTGATCAGTGCATGATAGCTACGTGATCAGTGCATGATCAGCCACGTGATCAGTGCATGATAGCCACGTGATCAGTGCATGATCAGCCACGTGATCAGTGCATGATCAGTCACGTGATCAGTGCATGATCAGTCACGTGATCAGTGTATGATCAGCCACGTGAACAGTGCATGCTCAGTCACGTGATCAGGGCCTGCTGAGCTGCGTGATTACTGTCTGCTCATCTGCTTGACAATTGCCAGCTGAGCTGCACGATTCCTGCCTGTCATCTGCTTGACAATTGCCAGCTGTGCTGCGTAATTCCTGCCTGCTCAGCTGCTTGATTATTGCCAGCTGAGCAGCATGATTCCTCACAGCTGAGTTCCATGATTATTGCCTGCTGACTGTTTGATTCGTGCCTACTCAGCTCTTTGTTATTGCCTCCAGAGGCACATGATCAGTGTATGATAGCAAACATGATCAGCGCATGATCAGTCACATGATCAGCGCCATTAAGTCACGTGATCAGTACATGATAGTCATGTGATCAGTCCATGCTCAGTCACGGTATCAGTGCATGATCAGCCACGTGATCAGTGCATGATCAGCCACGTGATCAGTGCATGATAGCCATGATCAGTGCATGATCAGTCACGTGATCAGTGCATGATCAGCCACGTGATCAGTGCATGATCAGTCACCTGATGGGTGTATGATCAGTCACGTGACAGTACATGGTAGCTACATGATCATTGCATGATCAGCCACGTGAGTGCATGATAGCCACGTGATCAGTGCATGATCAGTCACGTGATCAGTGCATGATCAGTCATGTGATCAGTGCATGATCAGGCACGTGATCAGTGCATGATCAGCCACGTGATCAGTGCATGATAGCCACGTGATCAGTGCATGATCAGTCACGTGATCAGTGCATGATCAGTCACGTGATCAGTGCATGATCAGCCACGTGATCAGTGCATGATCAGCCACGTGATCAGTGCATGATCATTACGTGATCAGTGCATGATCAGTCACGTGACCAGTGCATGGTAGCACGTGATCAGTGCATGATCAGCCACGTGATCAGTGCATGATAGCCACGTGATCAGTGCATGATCAGTCACGTGATCAGTGCATGATCAGTCACGTGATCAGTGCATGATCAGTCACGTGATCAGTGCATGATCAGTCACGTGATCAGTGCATGATCAGCCACGTGATCAGTGCATGATAGCCACGTGATCAGTGCATGATCAGTCACGTGATCAGTGCATGATCAGTCACGTGATCAGTGCATGATCAGCCACGTGATCAGTGCATGATCAGTCACGTGATCAGTGCATGATCAGCCACGTGATCAGTGCATGATATCAGTGCATGATCAGCCACGTGATCAGTGCATGATAGCCACGTGATCAGTGCATGATCAGTCACGTGATCGTGTGTGATCAGCCACGTGATCAGTGCATGATATCAGTGCATGATAGCCACGTGATCAGTGCATGATAGTCACGTGATCAGTGCATGATCAGTCACGTGATCGTGTGTGATCAGCCACGTGATCAGTGCATGATATCAGTGCATGATCAGCCACGTGATCAGTGCATGATAGCCACGTGATCAGTGCATGATCAGTCACGTGATAGTGTGTGATCAGCCACGTGATCAGTGCATGATATCAGTGCATGAGAGCCACGTGATCAGTGCATGATCAGTCACGTGATCAGTGCATGATCAGTCACGTGATAGTGCATGATCAGCCACGTGATCAGTGCATGATATCAGTGCATGAGAGCCACGTGATCAGTGCATGATAGCCACGTGATCAGTGCATGATCAGTCACGTGATAGTGCATGATCAGCCACGTGATCAGTGCATGATATCAGTGCATGAGAGCCACGTGATCAGTGCATGATCAGCCACGTGATCAGTGCATGATAGTCACGTGATCAGTGCATGATCAGTCACGTGATCAGTGCATGATCAGCCACGTGATCAGTGCATGATCAGCCACGTGATCAGTGCATGATCAGCCACGTGATCAGTGCATGATCAGTCACGTGATCAGTGCATGATAGCTACGTGATCAGTGCATGATCAGCCACGTGATCAGTGCATGATCAGCCACGTGATCAGTGCATGATCAGCCACGTGATCAGTGCATGATCATCACGTGATCAGTGCATGATCAGTCACGTGATCAGTGTATGATCAGCCACGTGAACAGTGCATGCTCAGTCACGTGATCAGGGCCTGCTGAGCTGCGTGATTACTGTCTGCTCATCTGCTTGACAATTGCCAGCTGAGCTGCACGATTCCTGCCTGTCATCTGCTTGACAATTGCCAGCTGTGCTGCGTAATTCCTGCCTGCTCAGCTGCTTGATTATTGCCAGCTGAGCAGCATGATTCCTCACAGCTGAGTTCCATGATTATTGCCTGCTGACTGTTTGATTCGTGCCTACTCAGCTCTTTGTTTATTGCCTCCAGAGGCACATGATCAGTGTATGATAGCAAACATGATCAGCGCATGATCAGTCACATGATCAGCGCCATTAAGTCACGTGATCACTACATGATAGTCATGTGATCAGTCCATGCTCAGTCACGGTATCAGTGCATGATCAGCCACGTGATCAGTGCATGATCTGTCACATGATTAGTGTATGATCATCCACGTGATCAGTGCATGGGCAGTCATGTGATCAGTGCATGATATAGACGTGATCAGTGCATGATCAGTCGTGATCAGTGCATGATAGCCACGTGATCAGTGCATGATCAGTCACCTGATGGGTGTATGATCATTCACGTGACCTGTACATGGTAGCTACATGATCATTGCATGATCAGCCACGTGAGTAGTGCATGATAGCCACGTGATCACTGCATGATCAGTCACGTGATCAGTGCATGATCAGTCATGTGACCAGTACATGGTAGCTGCGTGATCATGCATGATCAGCCACGTGAGCAGTGCATGATAGCCACGTGATCAGTGCATGATCAGACACGTGATCAGTGCATGATCAGTCACGTGATCAGTGCATGATCAGCCACGTGATCAGTGCATGACCAGGCACGTGATCAGTGTATGATCAGCCACGTGATCAGTGCATGATAGCCACGTGATCAGTGCATGATCAGTCACGTGATCAGTGCATGATCAGTTACGTGATCAGTGCATGATCAGCCACGTGATCAGTGCATGATCAGCCACGTGATCAGTGCATGATCAATTACGTGATCAGTGCATGATCAGTCACGTGATCAGTGCATGATAGCTACGTGATCAGTGCATGATCAGCCACGTGATCAGTGCATGATAGCCACGTGATCAGTGCATGATAGCCACGTGATCAGTGCATGATCAGCCACGTGATCAGTGCATGATCAGTCACGTGATCAGTGCATGATCAGTCACGTGATCAGTGCATGATCAGTCACGTGATCAGTGCATGATCAGCACGTGATCAGTGCATGATCAGTCACGTGATCAGTGCATGATAGCTACGTGATCAGTGCATGATCAGCCACGTGATCAGTGCATGATAGCCACGTGATCAGTGCATGATCAGTCACGTGATCAGTGCATGATCAGTCACGTGATCAGTGCATGATCAGTCACGTGATCAGTGCATGATCAGTCACGTGATCAGTGCATGATCAGTCACGTGATCAGTGCATGATAGCTACGTGATCAGTGCATGATCAGCCACGTGATCAGTGCATGATAGCCACGTGATCAGTGCATGATCAGTCACATGATCAGTGCATGATCATCCACGTGATCAGTGCATGATCAGCCACGTGATCAGTGCATGATATCACGTGATCAGTGCATGATCAGTCACGTGATCAGTGCATGATCAGCCACGTGATCAGTGCATGATAGCCACGTGATCAGTGCATGATAGCCAGTGATCAGTGCATGATCAGTCACGTGATCAGTGCATGATCAGCCACGTGATCAGTGCATGATAGCCACGTGATCAGTGCATGATCAGTCACGTGATCAGTGCATGATCAGTCACGTGATCAGTGCATGATCAGCCACGTGATCAGTGCATGATCAGCCACGTGATCAGTGCATGATCAGTCACGTGATCAGTGCATGATCAGCCACGTGATCAGTGCATGATCAGTCACGTGATCAGTGCATGATCAGTGATCAGTGCATGATAGCCACGTGATCAGTGCATGATCAGTCACGTGATCAGTGCATGATCAGTCACGTGATCAGTGCATGATAGCCACGTGATCAGTGCATGATCAGCCACGTGATCAGTGCATGATAGCCACGTGATCAGTGCATGATCAGCCACGTGATCAGTGCATGATCAGCCACGTGATCAGTGCATGATAGCCACGTGATCAGTGCATGATCAGTCACGTGATCAGTGCATGATCAGCCACGTGATCAGTGCATGATCAGTCACGTGATCAGTGCATGATAGCCACGTGATCAGTGCATGATCAGTCACGTGATCAGTGCATGATCAGTCACGTGACAGTACATGGTAGCTACGTGATCAGTGCATGATCAGCCACGTGATCAGTGCATGATAGCCACGTGATCAGTGCATGATCAGTCACGTGATCAGTGCATGATCAGCCACGTGATCAGTGCATGATAGCCACGTGATCAGTGCATGATCAGTCACGTGATCAGTGCATGATCAGCCACGTGATCAGTGCATGATCAGCCACGTGATCAGTGCATGATCAGCCACGTGATCAGTGCATGATCAGCCACGTGATCAGTGCATGATCAGCACGTGATCAGTGTATGATCAGCCACGTGATCAGTGCATGATATCCAAGTGATCAGTGCATGATCAATCACGTGATCAGTGTATGATCAGCCACGTGAACAGTGCATGCTCAGTCACGTGATCAGGGCCTGCTGAGCTGCGTGATTACTGTCTGCTCATCTGCTTGACAATTGCCAGCTGAGCTGCACGATTCCTGCCTGTCATCTGCTTGACAATTGCCAGCTGTGCTGCGTAATTCCTGCCTGCTCAGCTGCTTGATTATTGCCAGCTGAGCAGCATGATTCCTCACAGCTGAGTTCCATGATTATTGCCTGCTGACTGTTTGATTCGTGCCTACTCAGCTCTTTGTTTATTGCCTCCAGAGGCACATGATCAGTGTATGATAGCAAACATGATCAGCGCATGATCAGTCACATGATCAGCGCCATTAAGTCACGTGATCACTACATGATAGTCATGTGATCAGTCCATGCTCAGTCACGGTATCAGTGCATGATCAGCCACGTGATCAGTGCATGATCTGTCACATGATTAGTGTATGATCATCCACGTGATCAGTGCATGGGCAGTCATGTGATCAGTGCATGATAGACGTGATCAGTGCATGATCAGTCTCGTGATCAGTGCATGATAGCCACGTGATCAGTGCATGATCAGTCACCTGATGGGTGTATGATCATTCACGTGACCAGTACATGGTAGCTACATGATCAGTGCATGATCAGCCACGTGATCAGTGCATGATAGCCACGTGATCAGTGCATGATCAGTCACGTGATCAGTGCATGATCAGTCACGTGATCAGTGCATGATCAGCCACGTGATCAGTGCATGATCAGCCACGTGATCAGTGCATGATCAGTCACGTGATCAGTGCATGATAGTGCGTGATCAGTGCATGATCAGCCACGTGATCAGTGCATGATAGCCACGTGATCAGTGCATGATCAGTCACGTGATCAGTGCATGATCAGTCACGTGATCAGTGCATGGTAGCTACGTGATCAGTGCATGATCAGCCACGTGATCAGTGCATGATAGCCACGTGATCAGTGCATGATCAGTCACGTGATCAGTGCATGATCAGTCACGTGATCAGTGCATGGTAGCTGCGTGATCAGTGCATGATCAGCCACGTGATCAGTGCATGATAGCCACGTGATCAGTGCATGATCAGCCACGTGATCAGTGCATGATCAGTCACGTGATCAGTGCATGATCAGTCACGTGATCAGTGCATGATCAGCCACGTGATCAGTGCATGATCAGTCACGTGATCAGTGCATGATCAGCCACGTGATCAGTGCATGATCAGCCACGTGATCAGTGCATGATCAGTTACGTGATCAGTGCATGATCAGTCACGTGATCAGTGCATGATAGCTACGTGATCAGTGCATGATCAGCCACGTGATCAGTGCATGATAGCCACGTGATCAGTGCATGATCAGCCACGTGATCAGTGCATGATCAGTCACGTGATCAGTGCATGATCAGCCACGTGATCAGTGCATGATAGCCACGTGATCAGTGCATGATCAATTACGTGATCAGTGCATGATCAGTCACGTGATCAGTGCATGATCAGCCACGTGATCAGTGCATGATCAGTCACGTGATCAGTGCATGATCAGTCACGTGATCAGTGCATGATCAGCCACGTGATCAGTGCATGATCAGCCACGTGATCAGTGCATGATCATTACGTGATCAGTGCATGATCAGTCACGTGACCAGTACATGGTAGCTACGTGATCATTGCATGATCAGCCACGTGATCAGTGCATGATAGCCACGTGATCAGTGCATGATCAGTCACGTGATCAGTGCATGATCAGTCACGTGATCAGTGCATGATCAGTCACGTGATCAGTGCATGATCAGTCACGTGATCAGTGCATGATCAGCCACGTGATCAGTGCATGATATGTCACGTGACAGTGTGTGATCAGCCACGTGACAGTGCATGTTAGCCACGTGATCAGTGCATGATAGCCACGTGATCAGTGCATGATCAGTTACGTGAGCAGTGTATGATCAGCCACGTGATCAGTGCATGGTCAGACACGTGAACAGTGTATGATCAGCCACGTGATCAGTGCATGATATCCAAGTGATCAGTGCATGATCAATCACGTGATCAGTGTATGATCAGCCACGTGAACAGTGCATGCTCAGTCACGTGATCAGGGCCTGCTGAGCTGCGTGATTACTGTCTGCTCATCTGCTTGACAATTGCCAGCTGAGCTGCACGATTCCTGCCTGTCATCTGCTTGACAATTGCCAGCTGTGCTGCGTAATTCCTGCCTGCTCAGCTGCTTGATTATTGCCAGCTGAGCAGCATGATTCCTCACAGCTGAGTTCCATGATTATTGCCTGCTGACTGTTTGATTCGTGCCTACTCAGCTCTTTGTTTATTGCCTCCAGAGGCACATGATCAGTGTATGATAGCAAACATGATCAGCGCATGATCAGTCACATGATCAGCGCCATTAAGTCACGTGATCACTACATGATAGTCATGTGATCAGTCCATGCTCAGTCACGGTATCAGTGCATGATCAGCCACGTGATCAGTGCATGATCTGTCACATGATTAGTGTATGATCATCCACGTGATCAGTGCATGGGCAGTCATGTGATCAGTGCATGATATAGACGTGATCAGTGCATGATCAGTCTCGTGATCAGTGCATGATAGCCACGTGATCAGTGCATGATCAGTCACCTGATGGGTGTATGATCATTCACGTGACCTGTACATGGTAGCTACATGATCATTGCATGATCAGCCACGTGAGTAGTGCATGATAGCCACGTGATCAGTGCATGATCAGTCACGTGATCAGTGCATGATCAGTCATGTGACCAGTACATGGTAGCTGCGTGATCATGCATGATCAGCCACGTGATCAGTGCATGATAGCCACGTGATCAGTGCATGATCAGACACGTGATCAGTGCATGATCAGTCACGTGATCAGTGCATGATCAGCCACGTGATCAGTGCATGATCAGTCACGTGATCAGTGCATGATCAGTCACGTGATCAGTACATGATAGCTACGTGATCAGTGCATGATCAGCCACGTGATCAGTGCATGATAGCCACGTGATCAGTGCATGATCAGTCACGTGATCAGTGCATGATCAGTCATGTATCAGTGCATGATCAGGCACGTGATCAGTGCATGATCAGCCACGTGATCAGTGCATGATAGCCACGTGATCAGTGCATGATCAGTCACGTGATCAGTGCATGATCAGCCACGTGATCAGTGCATGATCAGCCACGTGATCAGTGCATGATCAATCACGTGATCAGTGCATGATCAGTCACGTGATCAGTGCATGGTAGCTACGTGATCAGTGCATGATCAGCCACGTGATCAGTGCATGATAGCCACGTGATCAGTGCATGATCAGTCACGTGATCAGTGCATGATCACCACGTGATCAGTGCATGATCAGTCACGTGATCAGTGCATGATCAGTCACGTGATCAGTGCATGATCAGTCACGTGATCAGTGCATGGTAGCTACGTGATCAGTGCATGATCAGCCACGTGATCAGTGCATGATAGCCACGTGATCAGTGCATGATCAGTCACGTGATCAGTGTATGATCATCCACGTGATCAGTGCATGATCAGCCACGTGATCAGTGCATGATGTAGACGTGATCAGTGCATGATCAGTCACGTGATCAGTGCATGATCAGCCACGTGATCAGTGCATGATAGCCACGTGATCAGTGCATGATAGCCAGTGATCAGTGCATGATCAGTCACGTGATCAGTGCATGATCAGCCACGTGATCAGTGCATGATAGCCACGTGATCAGTGCATGATCAGTCACGTGATCAGTGCATGATCAGTCACGTGAACAGTGCATGATCATTTACGTGATCTGTGCATGATCAGTCACGTGACCAGTATATGGTAGCTACGTGATCATTCCATGACGAGCCACGTGAGCAGTGCATGATAGCCACGTGATGTGTGCATGATCAGTTACGTGAGCAGAGTATGATCAGCCACGTGATCAGTGCATGAGTGCCACGTGATCAGTGCATGATATGTCACGTGACAGGTGTGTGATCAGCCACGTGAACAGTGCATGTTCAGCCACGTGATCAGTGCATGATAGCCACGTGATCAGTGCATGATCAGTTACGTGAGCAGTGTATGATCAGCCACGTGATCAGTGCATGGTCAGACACGTGAACAGTGTATGATCAGCCACGTGATCAGTGCATGATATCCAAGTGATCAGTGCATGATCATCACGTGATCAGTGTATGATCAGCCACGTGAACAGTGCATGCTCAGTCACGTGATCAGGGCCTGCTGAGCTGCGTGATTACTGTCTGCTCATCTGCTTGACAATTGCCAGCTGAGCTGCACGATTCCTGCCTGTCATCTGCTTGACAATTGCCAGCTGTGCTGCGTAATTCCTGCCTGCTCAGCTGCTTGATTATTGCCAGCTGAGCAGCATGATTCCTCACAGCTGAGTTCCATGATTATTGCCTGCTGACTGTTTGATTCGTGCCTACTCAGCTCTTTGTTTATTGCCTCCAGAGGCACATGATCAGTGTATGATAGCAAACATGATCAGCGCATGATCAGTCACATGATCAGCGCCATTAAGTCACGTGATCACTACATGATAGTCATGTGATCAGTCCATGCTCAGTCACGGTATCAGTGCATGATCAGCCACGTGATCAGTGCATGATCAGCCAGGTGATCAGTGCATGATAGCCATGTGATCAGTGCATGATCAGTCACGTGATCAGTGCATGATCAGGCACGTGATCAGTGCATGATCAGTCACCTGATGGGTGTATGATCAGTCACGTGACCAGTACATGGTAGCTACATGATCATTGCATGATCAGCCACGTGAGTAGTGCATGATAGCCACGTGATCAGTGCATGATCAGTCACGTGATCAGTGCATGATCAGTCATGTGATCAGTGCATGATCAGGCACGTGATCAGTGCATGATCAGCCACGTGATCAGTGCATGATAGCCACGTGATCAGTGCATGATCAGTCACGTGATCAGTGCATGATCAGTCACGTGATCAGTGCATGATCAGCCACGTGATCAGTGCATGATCAGCCACGTGATCAGTGCATGATCATCACGTGATCAGTGCATGATCAGTCACGTGATCAGTGCATGATAGCTACGTGATCAGTGCATGATCAGCCACGTGATCAGTGCATGATAGCCACGTGATCAGTGCATGATCAGTACGTGATCAGTGCATGATCAGTCACGTGATCAGTGCATGATCAGTCACGTGATCAGTGCATGATCAGTCACGTGATCAGTGCATGATCAGCCACGTGATCAGTGCATGATAGCCACGTGATCAGTGCATGATCAGTCACGTGATCAGTGCATGATCAGTCACGTGATCAGTGCATGATCAGCCACGTGATCAGTGCATGATCAGTCACGTGATCAGTGCATGATCAGCCACGTGATCAGTGCATGATATCAGTGCATGATCAGCCACGTGATCAGTGCATGATAGCCACGTGATCAGTGCATGATCAGTCACGTGATCAGTGCATGATCAGCCACGTGATCAGTGCATGATATCAGTGCATGAGAGCCACGTGATCAGTGCATGATAGCCACGTGATCAGTGCATGATCAGTCACGTGATAGTGCATGATCAGCCACGTGATCAGTGCATGATATCAGTGCATGAGAGCCACGTGATCAGTGCATGATAGCCACGTGATCAGTGCATGATAGCCACGTGATCAGTGCATGATAGTCACGTGATCAGTGCATGATCAGTCACGTGATAGTGTGTGATCAGCCACGTGATCAGTGCATGATCAGCCACGTGATCAGTGCATGATCAGCCACGTGATCAGTGCATGATCAGTCACGTGATCAGTGCATGATAGCTACGTGATCAGTGCATGATCAGCCACGTGATCAGTGCATGATCAGCCACGTGATCAGTGCATGATCAGCCACGTGATCAGTGCATGATCATCACGTGATCAGTGCATGATCAGTCACGTGATCAGTGTATGATCAGCCACGTGAACAGTGCATGCTCAGTCACGTGATCAGGGCCTGCTGAGCTGCGTGATTACTGTCTGCTCATCTGCTTGACAATTGCCAGCTGAGCTGCACGATTCCTGCCTGTCATCTGCTTGACAATTGCCAGCTGTGCTGCGTAATTCCTGCCTGCTCAGCTGCTTGATTATTGCCAGCTGAGCAGCATGATTCCTCACAGCTGAGTTCCATGATTATTGCCTGCTGACTGTTTGATTCGTGCCTACTCAGCTCTTTGTTTATTGCCTCCAGAGGCACATGATCAGTGTATGATAGCAAACATGATCAGCGCATGATCAGTCACATGATCAGCGCCATTAAGTCACGTGATCACTACATGATAGTCATGTGATCAGTCCATGCTCAGTCACGGTATCAGTGCATGATCAGCCACGTGATCAGTGCATGATCAGCCACGTGATCAGTGCATGATAGCCATGTGATCAGTGCATGATCAGTCACGTGATCAGTGCATGATCAGCCACGTGATCAGTGCATGATCAGTCACCTGATGGGTGTATGATCAGTCACGTGACCAGTACATGGTAGCTACATGATCATTGCATGATCAGCCACGTGAGTAGTGCATGATAGCCACGTGATCAGTGCATGATCAGTCACGTGATCAGTGCATGATCAGTCATGTGATCAGTGCATGATCAGGCACGTGATCAGTGCATGATCAGCCACGTGATCAGTGCATGATAGCCACGTGATCAGTGCATGATCAGTCACGTGATCAGTGCATGATCAGTCACGTGATCAGTGCATGATCAGCCACGTGATCAGTGCATGATCAGCCACGTGATCAGTGCATGATCATCACGTGATCAGTGCATGATCAGTCACGTGATCAGTGCATGGTAGCTACGTGATCAGTGCATGATCAGCCACGTGATCAGTGCATGATAGCCACGTGATCAGTGCATGATCAGTCACGTGATCAGTGCATGATCAGTCACGTGATCAGTGCATGATCAGTCACGTGATCAGTGCATGATCAGTCACGTGATCAGTGCATGATCAGCCACGTGATCAGTGCATGATAGCCACGTGATCAGTGCATGATCAGTCACGTGATCAGTGCATGATCAGTCACGTGATCAGTGCATGATCAGCCACGTGATCAGTGCATGATCAGTCACGTGATAGTGTGTGATCAGCCACGTGATCAGTGCATGATATCAGTGCATGAGAGCCACGTGATCAGTGCATGATAGCCACGTGATCAGTGCATGATCAGTCACGTGATAGTGTGTGATCAGCCACGTGATCAGTGCATGATATCAGTGCATGAGAGCCACGTGATCAGTGCATGATAGCCACGTGATCAGTGCATGATCAGTCACGTGATAGTGCATGATCAGCCACGTGATCAGTGCATGATATCAGTGCATGATCAGCCACGTGATCAGTGCATGATAGCCACGTGATCAGTGCATGATCAGTCACGTGATAGTGTGTGATCAGCCACGTGATCAGTGCATGATATCAGTGCATGAGAGCCACGTGATCAGTGCATGATAGCCACGTGATCAGTGCATGATAGCCACGTGATCAGTGCATGATAGTCACGTGATCAGTGCATGATCAGTCACGTGATCAGTGCATGATCAGCCACGTGATCAGTGCATGATCAGCCACGTGATCAGTGCATGATCAGCCACGTGATCAGTGCATGATCAGTCACGTGATCAGTGCATGATAGCTACGTGATCAGTGCATGATCAGCCACGTGATCAGTGCATGATCAGCCACGTGATCAGTGCATGATCAGCCACGTGATCAGTGCATGATATCACGTGATCAGTGCATGATCAGTCACGTGATCAGTGTATGATCAGCCACGTGAACAGTGCATGCTCAGTCACGTGATCAGGGCCTGCTGAGCTGCGTGATTACTGTCTGCTCATCTGCTTGACAATTGCCAGCTGAGCTGCACGATTCCTGCCTGTCATCTGCTTGACAATTGCCAGCTGTGCTGCGTAATTCCTGCCTGCTCAGCTGCTTGATTATTGCCAGCTGAGCAGCATGATTCCTCACAGCTGAGTTCCATGATTATTGCCTGCTGACTGTTTGATTCGTGCCTACTCAGCTCTTTGTTTATTGCCTCCAGAGGCACATGATCAGTGTATGATAGCAAACATGATCAGCGCATGATCAGTCACATGATCAGCGCCATTAAGTCACGTGATCACTACATGATAGTCATGTGATCAGTCCATGCTCAGTCACGGTATCAGTGCATGATCAGCCACGTGATCAGTGCATGATCTGTCACATGATTAGTGTATGATCATCCACGTGATCAGTGCATGGGCAGTCATGTGATCAGTGCATGATATAGACGTGATCAGTGCATGATCAGTCGTGATCAGTGCATGATAGCCACGTGATCAGTGCATGATCAGTCACCTGATGGGTGTATGATCATTCACGTGACCTGTACATGGTAGCTACATGATCATTGCATGATCAGCCACGTGAGTAGTGCATGATAGCCACGTGATCACTGCATGATCAGTCACGTGATCAGTGCATGATCAGTCATGTGACCAGTACATGGTAGCTGCGTGATCATGCATGATCAGCCACGTGAGCAGTGCATGATAGCCACGTGATCAGTGCATGATCAGACACGTGATCAGTGCATGATCAGTCACGTGATCAGTGCATGATCAGCCACGTGATCAGTGCATGATCAGGCACGTGATCAGTGTATGATCAGCCACGTGATCAGTGCATGATAGCCACGTGATCAGTGCATGATCAGTCACGTGATCAGTGCATGATCAGTCACGTGATCAGTGCATGATCAGCCACGTGATCAGTGCATGATCAGCCACGTGATCAGTGCATGATCAATTACGTGATCAGTGCATGATCAGTCACGTGATCAGTGCATGATAGCTACGTGATCAGTGCATGATCAGCCACGTGATCAGTGCATGATAGCCACGTGATCAGTGCATGATAGCCACGTGATCAGTGCATGATCAGCCACGTGATCAGTGCATGATCAGTCACGTGATCAGTGCATGATCAGTCACGTGATCAGTGCATGATCAGTCACGTGATCAGTGCATGATCAGCCACGTGATCAGTGCATGATCAGTCACGTGATCAGTGCATGAAGCTACGTGATCAGTGCATGATCAGCCACGTGATCAGTGCATGATAGCCACGTGATCAGTGCATGATCAGTCACGTGATCAGTGCATGATCAGTCACGTGATCAGTGCATGATCAGTCACGTGATCAGTGCATGATCAATTACGTGATCAGTGCATGATCAGTCACGTGATCAGTACATGGTAGCTACGTGATCATTGCATGATCAGCCACGTGATCAGTGCATGATAGCCACGTGATCAGTGCATGATCAGTCACATGATCAGTGTATGATCATCCACGTGATCAGTGCATGATCAGACACGTGATCAGTGCATGATATAGACGTGATCAGTGCATGATCAGTCACGTGATCAGTGCATGATCAGCCACGTGATCAGTGCATGATAGCCACGTGATCAGTGCATGATAGCCACGTGATCAGTGCATGATCAGTCACGTGATCAGTGCATGATCAGCCACGTGATCAGTGCATGATAGCCACGTGATCAGTGCATGATCAGTCACGTGATCAGTGCATGATCAGTCACGTGATCAGTGCATGATCAGCCACGTGATCAGTGCATGATCAGCCACGTGATCAGTGCATGATCAGTCACGTGATCAGTGCATGATCAGCCACGTGATCAGTGCATGATCAGTCACGTGATCAGTGCATGATCAGCCACGTGATCAGTGCATGGAGTCATGTGATCAGTGCATGATAGCCACGTGATCAGTGCATGATCAGTCACGTGATCAGTGCATGATCAGTCACGTGATCAGTGCATGATAGCCACGTGATCAGTGCATGATCAGCCACGTGATCAGTGCATGATAGCCACGTGATCAGTGCATGATCAGCCACGTGATCAGTGCATGATCAGCCACGTGATCAGTGCATGATAGCCACGTGATCAGTGCATGATCAGTCACGTGATCAGTGCATGATCAGCCACGTGATCAGTGCATGATCAGTCACGTGATCAGTGCATGATAGCCACGTGATCAGTGCATGATCAGTCACGTGATCAGTGCATGATCAGTCACGTGACCAGTACATGGTAGCTACGTGATCATTGCATGATCAGCCACGTGATCAGTGCATGATAGCCACGTGATCAGTGCATGATCAGTCACGTGATCAGTGCATGATCAGCCACGTGATCAGTGCATGATAGCCACGTGATCAGTGCATGATCAGTCACGTGATCAGTGCATGATCAGCCACGTGATCAGTGCATGATCAGCCACGTGATCAGTGCATGATCAGCCACGTGATCAGTGCATGATCAGCCACGTGATCAGTGCATGATCAGTCACGTGATCAGTGTATGATCAGCCACGTGATCAGTGCATGATATCCAAGTGATCAGTGCATGATCAATCACGTGATCAGTGTATGATCAGCCACGTGAACAGTGCATGCTCAGTCACGTGATCAGGGCCTGCTGAGCTGCGTGATTACTGTCTGCTCATCTGCTTGACAATTGCCAGCTGAGCTGCACGATTCCTGCCTGTCATCTGCTTGACAATTGCCAGCTGTGCTGCGTAATTCCTGCCTGCTCAGCTGCTTGATTATTGCCAGCTGAGCAGCATGATTCCTCACAGCTGAGTTCCATGATTATTGCCTGCTGACTGTTTGATTCGTGCCTACTCAGCTCTTTGTTTATTGCCTCCAGAGGCACATGATCAGTGTATGATAGCAAACATGATCAGCGCATGATCAGTCACATGATCAGCGCCATTAAGTCACGTGATCACTACATGATAGTCATGTGATCAGTCCATGCTCAGTCACGGTATCAGTGCATGATCAGCCACGTGATCAGTGCATGATCTGTCACATGATTAGTGTATGATCATCCACGTGATCAGTGCATGGGCAGTCATGTGATCAGTGCATGATTAGACGTGATCAGTGCATGATCAGTCTCGTGATCAGTGCATGATAGCCACGTGATCAGTGCATGATCAGTCACCTGATGGGTGTATGATCATTCACGTGACCAGTACATGGTAGCTACATGATCAGTGCATGATCAGCCACGTGATCAGTGCATGATAGCCACGTGATCAGTGCATGATCAGTCACGTGATCAGTGCATGATCAGTCACGTGATCAGTGCATGATCAGCCACGTGATCAGTGCATGATCAGCCACGTGATCAGTGCATGATCAGTCACGTGATCAGTGCATGATAGATGTGATCAGTGCATGATCAGCCACGTGATCAGTGCATGATAGCCACGTGATCAGTGCATGATCAGTCACGTGATCAGTGCATGATCAGTCACGTGATCAGTACATGGTAGCTACGTGATCAGTGCATGATCAGCCACGTGATCAGTGCATGATAGCCACGTGATCAGTGCATGATCAGTCACGTGATCAGTGCATGATCAGTCACGTGATCAGTACATGGTAGCTGTGATCTGCATGATCAGCCACGTGATCAGTGCATGATAGCCACGTGATCAGTGCATGATCAGTCACGTGATCAGTGCATGATCAGTCACGTGATCAGTGCATGATCAGCCACGTGATCAGTGCATGATCAGTCACGTGATCAGTGCATGATCAGTCACGTGATCAGTGCATGATCAGCCACGTGATCAGTGCATGATCAGTCACGTGATCAGTGCATGATCAGCCACGTGATCAGTGCATGATCAGCCACGTGATCAGTGCATGATCAATTACGTGATCAGTGCATGATCAGTCACGTGATCAGTGCATGGTAGCTACGTGATCAGTGCATGATCAGCCACGTGATCAGTGCATGATAGCCACGTGATCAGTGCATGATCAGCCACGTGATCAGTGCATGATCAGTCACGTGATCAGTGCATGATCAGCCACGTGATCAGTGCATGATAGCCACGTGATCAGTGCATGATCAATCACATGATCAGTGCATGATCAGTCACGTGATCAGTGCATGATAGCCACGTGATCAGTGCATGATCAGTCACGTGATCAGTGCATGATCAGTCACGTGATCAGTGCATGATCAGCCACGTGATCAGTGCATGATCAGCCACGTGATCAGTGCATGATCATCACGTGATCAGTGCATGATCAGTCACGTGACCAGTACATGGTAGCTACGTGATCATTGCATGATCAGCCACGTGATCAGTGCATGATAGCCACGTGATCAGTGCATGATCAGTCACGTGATCAGTGCATGATCAGTCACGTGATCAGTGCATGATCAGTCACGTGATCAGTGCATGATCAGTCACGTGATCAGTGCATGATCAGCCACGTGATCAGTGCATGATAGTCACGTGACAGTGTGTGATCAGCCACGTGACAGTGCATGTTAGCCACGTGATCAGTGCATGATAGCCACGTGATCAGTGCATGATCAGTTACGTGAGCAGTGTATGATCAGCCACGTGATCAGTGCATGGTCAGACACGTGAACAGTGTATGATCAGCCACGTGATCAGTGCATGATATCCAAGTGATCAGTGCATGATCAATCACGTGATCAGTGTATGATCAGCCACGTGAACAGTGCATGCTCAGTCACGTGATCAGGGCCTGAGCTGCGTGATTACTGTCTGCTCATCTGCTTGACAATTGCCAGCTGAGCTGCACGATTCCTGCCTGTCATCTGCTTGACAATTGCCAGCTGTGCTGCGTAATTCCTGCCTGCTCAGCTGCTTGATTATTGCCAGCTGAGCAGCATGATTCCTCACAGCTGAGTTCCATGATTATTGCCTGCTGACTGTTTGATTCGTGCCTACTCAGCTCTTTGTTTATTGCCTCCAGAGGCACATGATCAGTGTATGATAGCAAACATGATCAGCGCATGATCAGTCACATGATCAGCGCCATTAAGTCACGTGATCACTACATGATAGTCATGTGATCAGTCCATGCTCAGTCACGGTATCAGTGCATGATCAGCCACGTGATCAGTGCATGATCTGTCACATGATTAGTGTATGATCATCCACGTGATCAGTGCATGGGCAGTCATGTGATCAGTGCATGATATAGACGTGATCAGTGCATGATCAGTCACGTGATCAGTGCATGATAGCCACGTGATCAGTGCATGATCAGTCACCTGATGGGTGTATGATCATTCACGTGACCTGTACATGGTAGCTACATGATCATTGCATGATCAGCCACGTGAGTAGTGCATGATAGCCACGTGATCAGTGCATGATCAGTCACGTGATCAGTGCATGATCAGTCATGTGACCAGTACATGGTAGCTGCGTGATCATGCATGATCAGCCACGTGATCAGTGCATGATAGCCACGTGATCAGTGCATGATCAGACACGTGATCAGTGCATGATCAGTCACGTGATCAGTGCATGATCAGCCACGTGATCAGTGCATGATCAGTCACGTGATCAGTGCATGATCAGTCACGTGATCAGTGCATGATAGCTACATGATCAGTGCATGATCAGCCACGTGATCAGTGCATGATAGCCACGTGATCAGTGCATGATCAGTCACGTGATCAGTGCATGATCAGTCATGTATCAGTGCATGATCAGGCACGTGATCAGTGCATGATCAGCCACGTGATCAGTGCATGATAGCCACGTGATCAGTGCATGATCAGTCACGTGATCAGTGCATGATCAGCCACGTGATCAGTGCATGATCAGCCACGTGATCAGTGCATGATCAATCACGTGATCAGTGCATGATCAGTCACGTGATCAGTGCATGATAGCTACGTGATCAGTGCATGATCAGCCACGTGATCAGTGCATGATAGCCACGTGATCAGTGCATGATCAGTCACGTGATCAGTGCATGATCAGCCACGTGATCAGTGCATGATCAGTCACGTGATCAGTGCATGATCAGTCACGTGATCAGTGCATGATCAGTCACGTGATCAGTACATGGTAGCTACGTGATCAGTGCATGATCAGCCACGTGATCAGTGCATGATAGCCACGTGATCAGTGCATGATCAGTCACATGATCAGTGCATGATCAGCCACGTGATCAGTGCATGATCAGCCACGTGATCAGTGCATGATGTAGACGTGATCAGTGCATGATCAGTCACGTGATCAGTGCATGATCAGCCACGTGATCAGTGCATGATAGCCACGTGATCAGTGCATGATAGCCAGTGATCAGTGCATGATCAGTCACGTGATCAGTGCATGATCAGCCACGTGATCAGTGCATGATAGCCACGTGATCAGTGCATGATCAGTCACGTGATCAGTGCATGATCAGTCACGTGAACAGTGCATGATCATTTACGTGATCTGTGCATGATCAGTCACGTGACCAGTATATGGTAGCTACGTGATCATTCCATGACAGCCACGTGAGCAGTGCATGATAGCCACGTGATGTGTGCATGATCAGTTACGTGAGCAGAGTATGATCAGCCACGTGATCAGTGCATGAGTGCCACGTGATCAGTGCATGATATGTCACGTGACAGGTGTGTGATCAGCCACGTGAACAGTGCATGTTCAGCCACGTGATCAGTGCATGATAGCCACGTGATCAGTGCATGATCAGTTACGTGAGCAGTGTATGATCAGCCACGTGATCAGTGCATGGTCAGACACGTGAACAGTGTATGATCAGCCACGTGATCAGTGCATGATATCCAAGTGATCAGTGCATGATCATCACGTGATCAGTGTATGATCAGCCACGTGAACAGTGCATGCTCAGTCACGTGATCAGGGCCTGCTGAGCTGCGTGATTACTGTCTGCTCATCTGCTTGACAATTGCCAGCTGAGCTGCACGATTCCTGCCTGCTCAGCTGCTTGATTATTGCCAGCTGAGCAGCATGATTCCTCACAGCTGAGTTCCATGATTATTGCCTGCTGACTGTTTGATTCGTGCCTACTCAGCTCTTTGTTTATTGCCTCCAGAGGCACATGATCAGTGTATGATAGCAAACATGATCAGCGCATGATCAGTCACATGATCAGCGCCATTAAGTCACGTGATCACTACATGATAGTCATGTGATCAGTCCATGCTCAGTCACGGTATCAGTGCATGATCAGCCACGTGATCAGTGCATGATCAGCCACGTGATCAGTGCATGATAGCCATGTGATCAGTGCATGATCAGTCACGTGATCAGTGCATGATCAGGCACGTGATCAGTGCATGATCAGTCACCTGATGGGTGTATGATCAGTCACGTGACCAGTACATGGTAGCTACATGATCATTGCATGATCAGCCACGTGAGTAGTGCATGATAGCCACGTGATCAGTGCATGATCAGTCACGTGATCAGTGCATGATCAGTCATGTGATCAGTGCATGATCAGTCACGTGATCAGTGCATGATCAGCCACGTGATCAGTGCATGATAGCCACGTGATCAGTGCATGATCAGCCACGTGATCAGTGCATGATCAGTCACGTGATCAGTGCATGATCAGCCACGTGATCAGTGCATGATCAGCCACGTGATCAGTGCATGATCATCACGTGATCAGTGCATGATCAGTCACGTGATCAGTGCATGGTAGCTACGTGATCAGTGCATGATCAGCCACGTGATCAGTGCATGATAGCCACGTGATCAGTGCATGATCAGTACGTGATCAGTGCATGATCAGTCACGTGATCAGTGCATGATCAGTCACGTGATCAGTGCATGATCAGTCACGTGATCAGTGCATGATCAGCCACGTGATCAGTGCATGATAGCCACGTGATCAGTGCATGATCAGTCACGTGATCAGTGCATGATCAGTCACGTGATCAGTGCATGATCAGCCACGTGATCAGTGCATGATCAGTCACGTGATAGTGCATGATCAGCCACGTGATCAGTGCATGATATCAGTGCATGATCAGCCACGTGATCAGTGCATGATAGCCACGTGATCAGTGCATGATCAGTCACGTGATAGTGTGTGATCAGCCACGTGATCAGTGCATGATATCAGTGCATGACAGCCACGTGATCAGTGCATGATAGCCACGTGATCAGTGCATGATCAGTCACGTGATAGTGCATGATCAGCCACGTGATCAGTGCATGATATCAGTGCATGATCAGCCACGTGATCAGTGCATGATCAGCCACGTGATCAGTGCATGATCAGTCACGTGATCAGTGTGTGATCAGCCACGTGATCAGTGCATGATATCAGTGCATGAGAGCCACGTGATCAGTGCATGATAGCCACGTGATCAGTGCATGATAGCCACGTGATCAGTGCATGATAGTCACGTGATCAGTGCATGATCAGTCACGTGATCAGTGTGATCAGCCACGTGATCAGTGCATGATCAGCCACGTGATCAGTGCATGATCAGTCACGTGATCAGTGCATGATCAGTCACGTGATCAGTGCATGATAGCTACGTGATCAGTGCATGATCAGCCACGTGATCAGTGCATGATCAGCCACGTGATCAGTGCATGATCAGTCACGTGATCAGTGCATGATCATCACGTGATCAGTGCATGATCAGTCACGTGATCAGTGTATGATCAGCCACGTGAACAGTGCATGCTCAGTCACGTGATCAGGGCCTGCTGAGCTGCGTGATTACTGTCTGCTCATCTGCTTGACAATTGCCAGCTGAGCTGCACGATTCCTGCCTGTCATCTGCTTGACAATTGCCAGCTGTGCTGCGTAATTCCTGCCTGCTCAGCTGCTTGATTATTGCCAGCTGAGCAGCATGATTCCTCACAGCTGAGTTCCATGATTATTGCCTGCTGACTGTTTGATTCGTGCCTACTCAGCTCTTTGTTTATTGCCTCCAGAGGCACATGATCAGTGTATGATAGCAAACATGATCAGCGCATGATCAGTCACATGATCAGCGCCATTAAGTCACGTGATCAGTACATGATAGTCATGTGATCAGTCCATGCTCAGTCACGGTATCAGTGCATGATCAGCCACGTGATCAGTGCATGATCAGCCACGTGATCAGTGCATGATAGCCACGTGATCAGTGCATGATCAGTCACGTGATCAGTGCATGATCAGGCACGTGATCAGTGCATGATCAGTCACCTGATGGGTGTATGATCAGTCACGTGACCAGTACATGGTAGCTACATGATCATTGCATGATCAGCCACGTGAGTAGTGCATGATAGCCACGTGATCAGTGCATGATCAGTCACGTGATCAGTGCATGATCAGTCACGTGATCAGTGCATGATCAGGCACGTGATCAGTGCATGATCAGCCACGTGATCAGTGCATGATAGCCACGTGATCAGTGCATGATCAGTCACGTGATCAGTGCATGATCAGTCACGTGATCAGTGCATGATCAGCCACGTGATCAGTGCATGATCAGCCACGTGATCAGTGCATGATCATTACGTGATCAGTGCATGATCAGTCACGTGATCAGTGCATGGTAGCTACGTGATCAGTGCATGATCAGCCACGTGATCAGTGCATGATAGCCACGTGATCAGTGCATGATCAGTCACGTGATCAGTGCATGATCAGTCACGTGATCAGTGCATGATCAGTCACGTGATCAGTGCATGATCAGTCACGTGATCAGTGCATGATCAGCCACGTGATCAGTGCATGATAGCCACGTGATCAGTGCATGATCAGTCACGTGATCAGTGCATGATCAGTCACGTGATCAGTGCATGATCAGCCACGTGATCAGTGCATGATCAGTCACGTGATCAGTGCATGATCAGCCACGTGATCAGTGCATGATATCAGTGCATGATCAGCCACGTGATCAGTGCATGATAGCCACGTGATCAGTGCATGATCAGTCACGTGATAGTGTGTGATCAGCCACGTGATCAGTGCATGATATCAGTGCATGAGAGCCACGTGATCAGTGCATGATAGCCACGTGATCAGTGCATGATCAGTCACGTGATAGCTGTGATCAGCCACGTGATCAGTGCATGATATCAGTGCATGATCAGCCACGTGATCAGTGCATGATAGCCACGTGATCAGTGCATGATCAGTCACGTGATAGTGTGTGATCAGCCACGTGATCAGTGCATGATATCAGTGCATGATAGCCACGTGATCAGTGCATGATAGCCACGTGATCAGTGCATGATAGCCACGTGATCAGTGCATGATAGTCACGTGATCAGTGCATGATCAGTCACGTGATCAGTGCATGATCAGCCACGTGATCAGTGCATGATCAGCCACGTGATCAGTGCATGATCAGTCACGTGATCAGTGCATGATCAGTCACGTGACCAGTACATGGTAGCTACGTGATCAGTGCATGATCAGCCACGTGATCAGTGCATGATAGCCACGTGATCAGTGCATGATCAGTCACGTGATCAGTGCATGATCAGTCACGTGATCAGTGCATGATCAGTCACGTGATACGTGTGTGATCAGCCACGTGATCAGTGCATGATATCAGTGCATGAGAGCCACGTGATCAGTGCATGATAGCCACGTGATCAGTGCATGATCAGTCACGTGATAGTGTGTGATCAGCCACGTGATCAGTGCATGATATCAGTGCATGATCAGCCACGTGATCAGTGCATGATCAGCCACGTGATCAGTGCATGATCAGTCACGTGATAGTGCATGATCAGCCATGTGATCAGTGCATGATATCAGTGCATGATAGCCACGTGATCAGTGCATGATAGCCACGTGATCAGTGCATGATAGCCACGTGATCAGTGCATGATAGTCACGTGATCAGTGCATGATCAGTCACGTGATCAGTGCATGATCAGCCACGTGATCAGTGCATGATCAGCCACGTGATCAGTGCATGATCAGCCACGTGATCAGTGCATGATCAGTCACGTGATCAGTGCATGATAGCTACGTGATCAGTGCATGATCAGCCACGTGATCAGTGCATGATCAGCCACGTGATCAGTGCATGATCAGCCACGTGATCAGTGCATGATATCACGTGATCAGTGCATGATCAGTCACGTGATCAGTGTATGATCAGCCACGTGAACAGTGCATGCTCAGTCACGTGATCAGGGCCTGCTGAGCTGCGTGATTACTGTCTGCTCATCTGCTTGACAATTGCCAGCTGAGCTGCACGATTCCTGCCTGTCATCTGCTTGACAATTGCCAGCTGTGCTGCGTAATTCCTGCCTGCTCAGCTGCTTGATTATTGCCAGCTGAGCAGCATGATTCCTCACAGCTGAGTTCCATGATTATTGCCTGCTGACTGTTTGATTCGTGCCTACTCAGCTCTTTGTTTATTGCCTCCAGAGGCACATGATCAGTGTATGATAGCAAACATGATCAGCGCATGATCAGTCACATGATCAGCGCCATTAAGTCACGTGATCACTACATGATAGTCATGTGATCAGTCCATGCTCAGTCACGGTATCAGTGCATGATCAGCCACGTGATCAGTGCATGATCTGTCACATGATTAGTGTATGATCATCCACGTGATCAGTGCATGGGCAGTCATGTGATCAGTGCATGATATAGACGTGATCAGTGCATGATCAGTCGTGATCAGTGCATGATAGCCACGTGATCAGTGCATGATCAGTCACCTGATGGGTGTATGATCATTCACGTGACCTGTACATGGTAGCTACATGATCATTGCATGATCAGCCACGTGAGTAGTGCATGATAGCCACGTGATCACTGCATGATCAGTCACGTGATCAGTGCATGATCAGTCATGTGACCAGTACATGGTAGCTGCGTGATCATGCATGATCAGCCACGTGAGCAGTGCATGATAGCCACGTGATCAGTGCATGATCAGACACGTGATCAGTGCATGATCAGTCACGTGATCAGTGCATGATCAGCCACGTGATCAGTGCATGATCAGGCACGTGATCAGTGTATGATCAGCCACGTGATCAGTGCATGATAGCCACGTGATCAGTGCATGATCAGTCACGTGATCAGTGCATGATCAGTCACGTGATCAGTGCATGATCAGCCACGTGATCAGTGCATGATCAGCCACGTGATCAGTGCATGATCAATTACGTGATCAGTGCATGATCAGTCACGTGATCAGTGCATGATAGCCACGTGATCAGTGCATGATCAGCCACGTGATCAGTGCATGATAGCCACGTGATCAGTGCATGATAGCCACGTGATCAGTGCATGATCAGCCACGTGATCAGTGCATGATCAGTCACGTGATCAGTGCATGATCAGTCACGTGATCAGTGCATGATCAGTCACGTGATCAGTGTGATCATTACGTGATCAGTGCATGATCAGTCACGTGATCAGTGCATGATAGCCACGTGATCAGTGCATGATCAGCCACGTGATCAGTGCATGATAGCCACGTGATCAGTGCATGATCAGTCACGTGATCAGTGCATGATCAGCCACGTGATCAGTGCATGATCAGTCACGTGATCAGTGCATGATCAATTACGTGATCAGTGCATGATCACCACGTGATCAGTGCATGGTAGCTACGTGATCATTGCATGATCAGCCACGTGATCAGTGCATGATAGCCACGTGATCAGTGCATGATCAGTCACATGATCAGTGCATGATCAGCCACGTGATCAGTGCATGATCAGACACGTGATCAGTGCATGATATAGACGTGATCAGTGCATGATCAGTCACGTGATCAGTGCATGATCAGCCACGTGATCAGTGCATGATAGCCACGTGATCAGTGCATGATCAGCCAGTGATCAGTGCATGATCAGTCACGTGATCAGTGCATGATCAGCCACGTGATCAGTGCATGATAGCCACTGATCAGTGCATGATCAGTCACGTGATCAGTGCATGATCAGTCACGTGATCAGTGCATGATCAGCCACGTGATCAGTGCATGATCAGCCACGTGATCAGTGCATGATCAGTCACGTGATCAGTGCATGATCAGCCACGTGATCAGTGCATGATCAGCCACGTGATCAGTGCATGATCAGCCACGTGATCAGTGCATGATCAGTCATGTGATCAGTGCATGATAGCACGTGATCAGTGCATGATCAGTCCCGTGATCAGTGCATGATCAGTCACGTGATCAGTGCATGATAGCCACGTGATCAGTGCATGATCAGCCACGTGATCAGTGCATGATAGCCACGTGATCAGTGCATGATCAGCCACGTGATCAGTGCATGATCAGCCACGTGATCAGTGCATGATAGCCACGTGATCAGTGCATGATCAGTCACGTGATCAGTGCATGATCAGCCACGTGATCAGTGTGATCAGCCACGTGATCAGTGCATGATAGCCACGTGATCAGTGCATGATCAGTCACGTGATCAGTGCATGATCAGTCACGTGACAGTACATGGTAGCTACGTGATCATTGCATGATCAGCCACGTGATCAGTGCATGATAGCCACGTGATCAGTGCATGATCAGTCACGTGATCAGTGCATGATCAGCCACGTGATCAGTGCATGATAGCCACGTGATCAGTGCATGATCAGTCACGTGATCAGTGCATGATCAGCCACGTGATCAGTGCATGATCAGCCACGTGATCAGTGCATGATCAGCCACGTGATCAGTGCATGATCAGCCACGTGATCAGTGCATGATCAGTCACGTGATCAGTGTATGATCAGCCACGTGATCAGTGCATGATATCCAAGTGATCAGTGCATGATCAATCACGTGATCAGTGTATGATCAGCCACGTGAACAGTGCATGCTCAGTCACGTGATCAGGGCCTGCTGAGCTGCGTGATTACTGTCTGCTCATCTGCTTGACAATTGCCAGCTGAGCTGCACGATTCCTGCCTGTCATCTGCTTGACAATTGCCAGCTGTGCTGCGTAATTCCTGCCTGCTCAGCTGCTTGATTATTGCCAGCTGAGCAGCATGATTCCTCACAGCTGAGTTCCATGATTATTGCCTGCTGACTGTTTGATTCGTGCCTACTCAGCTCTTTGTTTATTGCCTCCAGAGGCACATGATCAGTGTATGATAGCAAACATGATCAGCGCATGATCAGTCACATGATCAGCGCCATTAAGTCACGTGATCACTACATGATAGTCATGTGATCAGTCCATGCTCAGTCACGGTATCAGTGCATGATCAGCCACGTGATCAGTGCATGATCTGTCACATGATTAGTGTATGATCATCCACGTGATCAGTGCATGGGCAGTCATGTGATCAGTGCATGATTAGACGTGATCAGTGCATGATCAGTCTCGTGATCAGTGCATGATAGCCACGTGATCAGTGCATGATCAGTCACCTGATGGGTGTATGATCATTCACGTGACCTGTACATGGTAGCTACATGATCAGTGCATGATCAGCCACGTGATCAGTGCATGATAGCCACGTGATCAGTGCATGATCAGTCACGTGATCAGTGCATGATCAGTCACGTGATCAGTGCATGATCAGCCACGTGATCAGTGCATGATCAGCCACGTGATCAGTGCATGATCAGTCACGTGATCAGTGCATGATAGCTACGTGATCAGTGCATGATCAGCCACGTGATCAGTGCATGATAGCCACGTGATCAGTGCATGATCAGTCACGTGATCAGTGCATGATCAGTCACGTGATCAGTGCATGATAGCTACGTGATCAGTGCATGATCAGCCACGTGATCAGTGCATGATAGCCACGTGATCAGTGCATGATCAGTCACGTGATCAGTGCATGATCAGTCACGTGACAGTACATGGTAGCTGCGTGATCAGTGCATGATCAGCCACGTGATCAGTGCATGATAGCCACGTGATCAGTGCATGATCAGCCACGTGATCAGTGCATGATCAGTCACGTGATCAGTGCATGATCAGCCACGTGATCAGTGCATGATCAGTCACGTGATCAGTGCATGATCAGTCACGTGATCAGTGCATGATCAGCCACGTGATCAGTGCATGATCAGTCACGTGATCAGTGCATGATCAGCCACGTGATCAGTGCATGATCAGCCACGTGATCAGTGCATGATCAGTTACGTGATCAGTGCATGATCAGCCACGTGATCAGTGCATGATAGCCACGTGATCAGTGCATGATCAGCCACGTGATCAGTGCATGATCAGTCACGTGATCAGTGCATGATCAGCCACGTGATCAGTGCATGATCAGCCACGTGATCAGTGCATGACAGTTACGTGATCAGTGCATGATCAGTCACGTGATCAGTGCATGATAGCCACGTGATCAGTGCATGATCAGTCACGTGATCAGTGCATGATCAGCCACGTGATCAGTGCATGATAGCCACGTGATCAGTGCATGATCAGTCACGTGATCAGTGTATGATCAGCCACGTGAACAGTGCATGATCAGTCACGTGATCAGTGCATGATGAGCTGCGTGATTACTGTCTGATCATCTGCGTGACAATTGCCAGCTGAGCTGCACGATTCCTGCCTGTCATCTGCTTGACAATTGCCAGCTGTGCTGTGTAATTCCTGCCTGATCAGTGCATGATCATTGCCAGTGATCAGCATGATTCACGTGAACAGTGCATGCTCAGTCACGTGATCAGGGCCTGCTGAGCTGCGTGATTACTGTCTGCTCATCTGCTTGACAATTGCCAGCTGAGCTGCACGATTCCTGCCTGTCATCTGCTTGACAATTGCCAGCTGTGCTGCGTAATTCCTGCCTGCTCAGCTGCTTGATTATTGCCAGCTGAGCAGCATGATTCCTCACAGCTGAGTTCCATGATTATTGCCTGCTGACTGTTTGATTCGTGCCTACTCAGCTCTTTGTTTATTGCCTCCAGAGGCACATGATCAGTGTATGATAGCAAACATGATCAGCGCATGATCAGTCACATGATCAGCGCCATTAAGTCACGTGATCACTACATGATAGTCATGTGATCAGTCCATGCTCAGTCACGGTATCAGTGCATGATCAGCCACGTGATCAGTGCATGATCAGCCACGTGATCAGTGCATGATAGCTATGTGATCAGTGCATGATCAGTCACGTGATCAGTGCATGATCAGCCACGTGATCAGTGCATGATCAGTCACCTGATCAGTGCATGATCAGTCACGTGACCAGTACATGGTAGCTACATGATCATTGCATGATCAGCCACGTGAGTAGTGCATGATAGCCACGTGATCAGTGCATGATCAGTCACGTGATCAGTGCATGATCAGCCACGTGATCAGTGCATGATCAGGCACGTGATCAGTGCATGATCAGCCACGTGATCAGTGCATGATAGCCACGTGATCAGTGCATGATCAGTCACGTGATCAGTGCATGATCAGTCACGTGATCAGTGCATGATCAGCCACGTGATCAGTGCATGATCAGCCACGTGATCAGTGCATGATCAGTCACGTGATCAGTATGGTAGCTACGTGATCAGTGCATGATCAGCCACGTGATCAGTGCATGATAGCCACGTGATCAGTGCATGATCAGTCACGTGATCAGTGCATGATCAGTCACGTGATCAGTGCATGATCAGTCAACTGATCAGTGCATGATCAATTACGTGATCAGTGCATGATCAGTCACGTGATCAGTGCATGGTAGCTACGTGATCAGTGCATGATCAGCCACGTGATCAGTGCATGATAGCCACGTGATCAGTGCATGATCAGTCACGTGATCAGTGTATGATCATGCACGTGATCAGTGCATGATCAGTCACGTGATCAGTGCATGATATAGACGTGATCAGTGCATGATCAGTCACGTGATCAGTGCATGATCAGCCACGTGATCAGTGCATGATAGCCACGTGATCAGTGCATGATAGCCAGTGATCAGTGCATGATCAGTCACGTGATCAGTGCATGATCAGCCACGTGATCAGTGCATGATAGCCACGTGATCAGTGCATGATCAGTCACGTGATCAGTGCATGATCAGTCACGTGATCAGTGCATGATCAGCCACGTGATCAGTGCATGATCAATCACGTGATCAGTGCATGATCAGTCACGTGATCAGTGCATGATCAGTCACGTGATCAGTGCATGATCAGTCACGTGATCAGTGCATGATCAGCCACGTGATCAGTGCATGATCAGTCACGTGATCAGTGCATGATCAGTCACGTGATCAGTGCATGATCAGCCACGTGATCAGTGCATGATCAGTCACGTGATCAGTGCATGATCAGCCACGTGATCAGTGCATGATCAGCCACGTGATCAGTGCATGATCAGCCACGTGATCAGTGCATGATCAGTCACGTGATCAGTGCATGATCAGCCACGTGATCAGTGCATGATCAGCCACGTGATCAGTGCATGATCAATTACGTGATCAGTGCATGATCAGTCACGTGATCAGTGCATGGTAGCTACGTGATCAGTGCATGATCAGCCACGTGATCAGTGCATGATAGCCACGTGATCAGTGCATGATCAGCCACGTGATCAGTGCATGATCAGTCACGTGATCAGTGCATGATCAGCCACGTGATCAGTGCATGATAGCCACGTGATCAGTGCATGACAGCACGTGATCAGTGCATGATCAGTCACGTGATCAGTGCATGATAGCCACGTGATCAGTGCATGATCAGTCACGTGATCAGTGTATGATCAGCCACGTGAACAGTGCATGCTCAGTCACGTGATCAGGGCCTGCTGAGCTGCGTGATTACTGTCTGCTCATCTGCTTGACAATTGCCAGCTGAGCTGCACGATTCCTGCCTGTCATCTGCTTGACAATTGCCAGCTGTGCTGCATAATTCCTGCCTGCTCAGCTGCTTGATTATTGCCAGCTGAGCAGCATGATTTCTCACAGCTGAGTTCCATGATTATTGCCTGACTGATTCGTGCCTACTCAGCTCTTTGTTCATTGCCTCCAGAGGCACATGATCAGTGTATGACACAAACATGATCAGCACATGATCAGTCACATGATCAGTGCATGATAAGCCACGTGATCAGTGCATGATCAATCACGTGATCAGTGCATGATCAGTCATGTGACCAGTGCATGATAGCTGCGTGATCAGTGCATGATCAGCCACGTGATCAGTGCATGATCAGTCACGTGATCAGTGCATGATCAGCCACGTGATCAGTGCATGATCAGTCACGTGATCAGTGCATGATAGCCACGTGATCAGTGCATGATCAGCCACGTGATCAGTGCATGATAGCCACGTGATCAGTGCATGATCAGCCACGTGATCAGTGCATGATAGCCACGTGATCAGTGCATGATCAGTCACGTGATAGTGTATGATCAGCCACGTGATCAGTGCATGATATCCACGTGATCAGTGCATGATAGCCACGTGATCAGTGCATGATCAGTCACGTGATCAGTGCATGATCAGTCACGTGATACGTGTGATCAGCCACGTGATCAGTGCATGATGAGCCACGTGATCAGTGCATGATCAATTACGTGATCAGTGCATGATCAGTCACGTGACCAGTACATGGTTGCTACGTGATCGTGCATGATCAGCCACGTGATCAGTGCATGATAGCCACGTGATCAGTGCATGATCAGTCACGTGATCAGTGCATGATCAGTCACGTGATCAGTGCATGATCATTTACGTGATCAGTGCATGATCAGTCACGTGACCAGTATATGGTAGCTACGTGATCATTCCATGATCAGCCACGTGATCAGTGCATGATAGCCACGTGATGTGTGCATGATCAGTCACGTGATCAGAGTATGATCAGCCACGTGATCAGTGCATGAGTGCCACGTGATCAGTGCATGATAGTCACGTGACAGTGTGTGATCAGCCACGTGATCAGTGCATGATCAGCCACGTGATCAGTGCATGATAGCCACGTGATCAGTGCATGATCAGTTACGTGATCAGTGCATGATCAGCCACGTGATCAGTGCATGGTCAGACACGTGATCAGTGTATGATCAGCCACGTGATCAGTGCATGATATCCACGTGATCAGTGCATGATCAATCACGTGATCAGTGTATGATCAGCCACGTGAACAGTGCATGCTCAGTCACGTGATCAGGGCCTGCTGAGCTGCGTGATTACTGTCTGCTCATCTGCTTGACAATTGCCAGCTGAGCTGCACGATTCCTGCCTGTCATCTGCTTGACAATTGCCAGCTGTGCTGTGTAATTCCTGCCTGCTCAGCTGCTTGATTATTGCCAGCTGAGCAGCATGATTCACGTGAATAGTGCATGATCAGTCACGTGATCAGTGCCTGCTGAGCTGCGTGATTAGTGTCTGATCATCTGCATGACAATTTCCAGCTGAGCTGCATGATCCTGCATGTCATCTGCATGACAATTGCCAGCTGTGCTGTGTGATTCCTGCATGATAGTGCATGATCATTGCCAGTGATCAGCATGATTCACGTGAATCAGTGCATGCTCAGTCACGTGATCAGGGCCTGCTGAGCTGCGTGATTACTGTCTGCTCATCTGCTTGACAATTGCCAGCTGAGCTGCACGATTCCTGCCTGTCATCTGCTTGACAATTGCCAGCTGTGCTGCGTAATTCCTGCCTGCTCAGCTGCTTGATTATTGCCAGCTGAGCAGCATGATTCCTCACAGCTGAGTTCCATGATTATTGCCTGCTGACTGTTTGATTCGTGCCTACTCAGCTCTTTGTTTATTGCCTCCAGAGGCACATGATCAGTGTATGATAGCAAACATGATCAGCGCATGATCAGTCACATGATCAGCGCCATTAAGTCACGTGATCATACATGATAGTCATGTGATCAGTCCATGCTCAGTCACGGTATCAGTGCATGATCAGCCACGTGATCAGTGCATGATCAGCCACGTGATCAGTGCATGATAGCCACGTGATCAGTGCATGATCAGTCACGTGATCAGTGCATGATCAGCCACGTGATCAGTGCATGATCAGTCACGTGATCAGTGCATGATCAGTCACGTGACCAGTACATGGTAGCTACATGATCATTGCATGATCAGCCACGTGAGTAGTGCATGATAGCCACGTGATCAGTGCATGATCAGTCACGTGATCAGTGCATGATCAGCCATGTGATCAGTGCATGATCAGGCACGTGATCAGTGCATGATCAGCCACGTGATCAGTGCATGATAGCCACGTGATCAGTGCATGATCAGTCACGTGATCAGTGCATGATCAGCCACGTGATCAGTGCATGATCAGTCACGTGATCAGTGCATGATAGCTACGTGATCAGTGCATGATCAGCCACGTGATCAGTGCATGATAGCCACGTGATCAGTGCATGATCAGTCACGTGATCAGTGCATGATCAGCCACGTGATCAGTGCATGATCAGTCACTGATCAGTGCATGATCAATTACGTGATCAGTGCATGATCAGTCACGTGATCAGTACATGGTAGCTACGTGATCAGTGCATGATCAGCCACGTGATCAGTGCATGATAGCCACGTGATCAGTGCATGATCAGTCACGTGATCAGTGTATGATCAGCACGTGATCAGTGCATGATCAGTCACGTGATCAGTGCATGATATAGACGTGATCAGTGCATGATCAGTCACGTGATCAGTGCATGATCAGCCACGTGATCAGTGCATGATAGCCACGTGATCAGTGCATGATAGCCAGTGATCAGTGCATGATCAGTCACGTGATCAGTGCATGATCAGCCACGTGATCAGTGCATGATAGCCACGTGATCAGTGCATGATCAGTCACGTGATCAGTGCATGATCAGTCACGTGATCAGTGCATGATCAGCCACGTGATCAGTGCATGATCAGCCACGTGATCAGTGCATGATCAGTCACGTGATCAGTGCATGATCAGTCACGTGATCAGTGCATGATCAGTCACGTGATCAGTGCATGATCAGCCACGTGATCAGTGCATGATCAGTCACGTGATCAGTGCATGATCAGTCACGTGATCAGTGCATGATCAGCCACGTGATCAGTGCATGATCAGTCACGTGATCAGTGCATGATCAGCCACGTGATCAGTGCATGATCAGCCACGTGATCAGTGCATGATCAGCCACGTGATCAGTGCATGATCAGTCACGTGATCAGTGCATGATCAGCCACGTGATCAGTGCATGATCAGCCACGTGATCAGTGCATGATCAGTTACGTGATCAGTGCATGATCAGTCACGTGATCAGTGCATGGTAGCCACGTGATCAGTGCATGATCAGCCACGTGATCAGTGCATGATAGCCACGTGATCAGTGCATGATCAGCCACGTGATCAGTGCATGATCAGTCACGTGATCAGTGCATGATCAGCCACGTGATCAGTGCATGATCAGCCACGTGATCAGTGCATGACAGCCACGTGATCAGTGCATGATCAGCCACGTGATCAGTGCATGATAGCCACGTGATCAGTGCATGATCAGTCACGTGATCAGTGTATGATCAGCCACGTGAACAGTGCATGCTCAGTCACGTGATCAGGGCCTGCTGAGCTGCGTGATTACTGTCTGCTCATCTGCTTGACAATTGCCAGCTGAGCTGCACGATTCCTGCCTGTCATCTGCTTGACAATTGCCAGCTGTGCTGCATAATTCCTGCCTGCTCAGCTGCTTGATTATTGCCAGCTGAGCAGCATGATTCCTCACAGCTGAGTTCCATGATTATTGCCTGACTGATTCGTGCCTACTCAGCTCTTTGTTCATTGCCTCCAGAGGCACATGATCAGTGTATGACACAAACATGATCAGCACATGATCAGTCACATGATCAGTGCATGATAAGCCACGTGATCAGTGCATGATCAGTCACGTGATCAGTGCATGATCAGTCATGTGATCAGTGCATGATAGCTGCGTGATCAGTGCATGATCAGCCACGTGATCAGTGCATGATCAGTCACGTGATCAGTGCATGATCAGCCACGTGATCAGTGCATGATCAGTCACGTGATCAGTGCATGATAGCTACGTGATCAGTGCATGATCAGCCACGTGATCAGTGCATGATAGCCACGTGATCAGTGCATGATCAGCCACGTGATCAGTGCATGATAGCCACGTGATCAGTGCATGATCAGTCACGTGATACGTGTGTGATCAGCCACGTGATCAGTGCATGATATCCACGTGATCAGTGCATGATAGCCACGTGATCAGTGCATGATTAGTCACGTGATCAGTGCATGATCAGTCACGTGATACAGTGTGATCAGCCACGTGATCAGTGCATGATGAGCCACGTGATCAGTGCATGATCAATTACGTGATCAGTGCATGATCAGTCACGTGACCAGTACATGGTTGCTACGTGATCGTGCATGATCAGCCACGTGATCAGTGCATGATAGCCACGTGATCAGTGCATGATCAGTCACGTGATCAGTGCATGATCAGTCACGTGATCAGTGCATGATCATTTACGTGATCAGTGCATGATCAGTCACGTGACCAGTATATGGTAGCTTCGTGATCATTCCATGATCAGCCACGTGATCAGTGCATGATAGCCACGTGATGTGTGCATGATCAGTCACGTGATCAGAGTATGATCAGCCACGTGATCAGTGCATGAGTGCCACGTGATCAGTGCATGATAGTCACGTGACAGTGTGTGATCAGCCACGTGATCAGTGCATGATCAGCCACGTGATCAGTGCATGATAGCCACGTGATCAGTGCATGATCAGTTACGTGATCAGTGCATGATCAGCCACGTGATCAGTGCATGGTCAGACACGTGATCAGTGTATGATCAGCCACGTGATCAGTGCATGATATCCACGTGATCAGTGCATGATCAGTCACGTGATCAGTGTATGATCAGCCACGTGAACAGTGCATGCTCAGTCACGTGATCAGGGCCTGCTGAGCTGCGTGATTACTGTCTGCTCATCTGCTTGACAATTGCCAGCTGAGCTGCACGATTCCTGCCTGTCATCTGCTTGACAATTGCCAGCTGTGCTGTGTAATTCCTGCCTGCTCAGCTGCTTGATTATTGCCAGCTGAGCAGCATGATTCACGTGATAGTGCATGATCAGTCACGTGATCAGTGCCTGCTCAGCTGCGTGATTAGTGTCTGATCATCTGCATGACAATTGCCAGATGAGCTGCATGATCCTGCATGTCATCTGCATGACAATTGCCAGCTGTGCTGTGTAATTCCTGCATGATCAGTGCATGATCATTGCCAGTGATCAGCATGATTCACGTGAATCAGTGCATGCTCAGTCACGTGATCAGGGCCTGCTGAGCTGCGTGATTACTGTCTGCTCATCTGCTTGACAATTGCCAGCTGAGCTGCACGATTCCTGCCTGTCATCTGCTTGACAATTGCCAGCTGTGCTGCGTAATTCCTGCCTGCTCAGCTGCTTGATTATTGCCAGCTGAGCAGCATGATTCCTCACAGCTGAGTTCCATGATTATTGCCTGCTGACTGTTTGATTCGTGCCTACTCAGCTCTTTGTTTATTGCCTCCAGAGGCACATGATCAGTGTATGATAGCAAACATGATCAGTGCATGATCAGTCACATGATCAGCGCCATTAAGTCACGTGATCAGTACATGATAGTCATGTGATCAGTCCATGATCAGTCACGGTATCAGTGCATGATCAGCCACGTGATCAGTGCATGATCAGCCACGTGATCAGTGCATGATAGCCACGTGATCAGTGCATGATCAGTCACGTGATCAGTGCATGATCAGCCACGTGATCAGTGCATGATCAGTCACGTGATCAGTGCATGATCAGTCACGTGACCAGTACATGGTAGCTACATGATCATTGCATGATCAGCCACGTGATAGTGCATGATAGCCACGTGATCAGTGCATGATCAGTCACGTGATCAGTGCATGATCAGCCATGTGATCAGTGCATGATCAGGCACGTGATCAGTGCATGATCAGCCACGTGATCAGTGCATGATAGCCACGTGATCAGTGCATGATCAGTCACGTGATCAGTGCATGATCAGTCACGTGATCAGTGCATGATCAGCCACGTGATCAGTGCATGATCAGCCACGTGATCAGTGCATGATCAGTCACGTGATCAGTGCATGATAGCCACGTGATCAGTGCATGATCAGCCACGTGATCAGTGCATGATAGCCACGTGATCAGTGCATGATCAGTCACGTGATCAGTGCATGATCAGTCACGTGATCAGTGCATGATCAGTCCACGTGATCAGTGCATGATCAATTACGTGATCAGTGCATGATCAGTCACGTGATCAGTGCATGGTAGCTACGTGATCAGTGCATGATCAGCCACGTGATCAGTGCATGATAGCCACGTGATCAGTGCATGATCAGTCACGTGATCAGTGTATGATCAGCACGTGATCAGTGCATGATCAGTCACGTGATCAGTGCATGATATCACGTGATCAGTGCATGATCAGTCACGTGATCAGTGCATGATCAGCCACGTGATCAGTGCATGATAGCCACGTGATCAGTGCATGATAGCCAGTGATCAGTGCATGATCAGTCACGTGATCAGTGCATGATCAGCCACGTGATCAGTGCATGATAGCCACGTGATCAGTGCATGATCAGTCACGTGATCAGTGCATGATCAGTCACGTGATCAGTGCATGATCAGCCACGTGATCAGTGCATGATCAGCCACGTGATCAGTGCATGATCAGTCACGTGATCAGTGCATGATCAGTCACGTGATCAGTGCATGATCAGTCACGTGATCAGTGCATGATCAGCCACGTGATCAGTGCATGATCAGTCACGTGATCAGTGCATGATCAGTCACGTGATCAGTGCATGATCAGCCACGTGATCAGTGCATGATCAGTCACGTGATAGTGCATGATCAGCCACGTGATCAGTGCATGATATCAGTGCATGATAGCCACGTGATCAGTGCATGATAGCCACGTGATCAGTGCATGATCAGTCACGTGATCAGTGCATGATCAGCCACGTGATCAGTGCATGATCAGCCACGTGATCAGTGCATGATCAGTCACGTGATCAGTGCATGATCAGTCACGTGATCAGTGCATGATCAGTCACGTGATCAGTGCATGGTAGCTACGTGATCAGTGCATGATCAGCCACGTGATCAGTGCATGATAGCCACGTGATCAGTGCATGATCAGTCACGTGATCAGTGCATGATCATGCACGTGATCAGTGCATGATCAGTCATGTGATCAGTGCATGATAGACGTGATCAGTGCATGATCAGTCACGTGATCAGTGCATGATCAGCCACGTGATCAGTGCATGATAGCCACGTGATCAGTGCATGATAGCCACGTGATCAGTGCATGATCAGTCACGTGATCAGTGCATGATCAGCCACGTGATCAGTGCATGATAGCCACGTGATCAGTGCATGATCAGTCACGTGATCAGTGCATGATCAGTCACGTGATCAGTGCATGATCAGCCACGTGATCAGTGCATGATCAGCCACGTGATCAGTGCATGATCAGTCACGTGATCAGTGCATGATCAGTCACGTGATCAGTGCATGATCAGTCACGTGATCAGTGCATGATCAGCCACGTGATCAGTGCATGATCAGTCACGTGATCAGTGCATGATCAGTCACGTGATCAGTGCATGATCAGCCACGTGATCAGTGCATGATCAGTCACGTGATAGTGCATGATCAGCCACGTGATCAGTGCATGATATCAGTGCATGATAGCCACGTGATCAGTGCATGATAGCCACGTGATCAGTGCATGATCAGTCACGTGATACGTGTGTGATCAGCCACGTGATCAGTGCATGATATCCACGTGATCAGTGCATGATAGCCACGTGATCAGTGCATGATAGTCACGTGATCAGTGCATGATCAGTCACGTGATAGTGTGTGATCAGCCACGTGATCAGTGCATGATCAGCCACGTGATCAGTGCATGATCAATTACGTGATCAGTGCATGATCAGTCACGTGACCAGTACATGGTTGCTACGTGATCGTTGCATGATCAGCCACGTGAGCAGTGCATGATAGCCACGTGATCAGTGCATGATCAGTCACGTGATCAGTACATGATCAGTCACGTGAACAGTGCATGATCATTTACGTGATCTGTGCATGATCAGTCACGTGACCAGTATATGGTAGCTACGTGATCATTCCATGACGAGCCACGTGAGCAGTGCATGATAGCCACGTGATGTGTGCATGATCAGTTACGTGAGCAGAGTATGATCAGCCACGTGATCAGTGCATGAGTGCCACGTGATCAGTGCATGATATGTCACGTGACAGTGTGTGATCAGCCACGTGAACAGTGCATGTTCAGCCACGTGATCAGTGCATGATAGCCACGTGATCAGTGCATGATCAGTTACGTGAGCAGTGTATGATCAGCCACGTGATCAGTGCATGGTCAGACACGTGAACAGTGTATGATCAGCCACGTGATCAGTGCATGATATCCAAGTGATCAGTGCATGATCAATCACGTGATCAGTGTATGATCAGCCACGTGAACAGTGCATGCTCAGTCACGTGATCAGGGCCTGCTGAGCTGCGTGATTACTGTCTGCTCATCTGCTTGACAATTGCCAGCTGAGCTGCACGATTCCTGCCTGTCATCTGCTTGACAATTGCCAGCTGTGCTGCGTAATTCCTGCCTGCTCAGCTGCTTGATTATTGCCAGCTGAGCAGCATGATTCCTCACAGCTGAGTTCCATGATTATTGCCTGCTGACTGTTTGATTCGTGCCTACTCAGCTCTTTGTTTATTGCCTCCAGAGGCACATGATCAGTGTATGATAGCAAACATGATCAGCGCATGATCAGTCACATGATCAGCGCCATTAAGTCACGTGATCACTACATGATAGTCATGTGATCAGTCCATGCTCAGTCACGGTATCAGTGCATGATCAGCCACGTGATCAGTGCATGATCTGTCACATGATTAGTGTATGATCATCCACGTGATCAGTGCATGGGCAGTCATGTGATCAGTGCATGATATAGACGTGATCAGTGCATGATCAGTCACGTGATCAGTGCATGATAGCCACGTGATCAGTGCATGATCAGTCACCTGATGGGTGTATGATCATTCACGTGACCTGTACATGGTAGCTACATGATCATTGCATGATCAGCCACGTGAGTAGTGCATGATAGCCACGTGATCAGTGCATGATCAGTCACGTGATCAGTGCATGATCAGTCATGTGACCAGTACATGGTAGCTGCGTGATCATGCATGATCAGCCACGTGAGCAGTGCATGATAGCCACGTGATCAGTGCATGATCAGACACGTGATCAGTGCATGATCAGTCACGTGATCAGTGCATGATCAGCCACGTGATCAGTGCATGATCAGTCACGTGATCAGTGCATGGTAGCCACGTGATCAGTGCATGATCAGCCACGTGATCAGTGCATGATAGCCACGTGATCAGTGCATGATCAGTCACGTGATCAGTGCATGATCAGCCACGTGATCAGTGCATGATCAGCCACGTGATCAGTGCATGATCAATTACGTGATCAGTGCATGATCAGTCACGTGACAGTACATGGTAGCTACGTGATCAGTGCATGATCAGCCACGTGATCAGTGCATGATAGCCACGTGATCAGTGCATGATCAGTCGTGATCAGTGCATGATCATCCACGTGATCAGTGCATGATCAGCCACGTGATCAGTGCATGATATAGACGTGATCAGTGCATGATCAGTCACGTGATCAGTGCATGATCAGCCACGTGATCAGTGCATGATAGCCAGTGATCAGTGCATGATCAGTCACGTGATCAGTGCATGATCAGCCACGTGATCAGTGCATGATAGCCACGTGATCAGTGCATGATCAGTCACGTGATCAGTGCATGATCAGTCACGTGATCAGTGCATGATCAGCCACGTGATCAGTGCATGATCAGCCACGTGATCAGTGCATGATCAGTTACGTGATCAGTGCATGATCAGCCACGTGATCAGTGCATGATCAGTCACGTGATCAGTGCATGATCAGCCACGTGATCAGTGCATGATCAGTCATGTGATCAGTGCATGATAGCCACGTGATCAGTGCATGATCAGTCCCGTGATCAGTGCATGATCAGTCACGTGATCAGTGCATGATAGCCACGTGATCAGTGCATGATCAGCCACGTGATCAGTGCATGATAGCCACGTGATCAGTGCATGATCAGCCACGTGATCAGTGCATGATCAGCCACGTGATCAGTGCATGATAGCCACGTGATCAGTGCATGATCAGTCACGTGATCAGTGCATGATCAGCCACGTGATCAGTGCATGATCAGCCACGTGATCAGTGCATGATAGCCACGTGATCAGTGCATGATCAGTCACGTGATCAGTGCATGATCAGTCACGTGACAGTACATGGTAGCTACGTGATCATTGCATGATCAGCCACGTGATCAGTGCATGATAGCCACGTGATCAGTGCATGATCAGTCACGTGATCAGTGCATGATCAGCCACGTGATCAGTGCATGATAGCCACGTGATCAGTGCATGATCAGTCACGTGATCAGTGCATGATCAGCCACGTGATCAGTGCATGATCAGCCACGTGATCAGTGCATGATCAGCCACGTGATCAGTGCATGATCAGCCACGTGATCAGTGCATGATCAGTCACGTGATCAGTGTATGATCAGCCACGTGATCAGTGCATGATATCCAAGTGATCAGTGCATGATCAATCACGTGATCAGTGTATGATCAGCCACGTGAACAGTGCATGCTCAGTCACGTGATCAGGGCCTGCTGAGCTGCGTGATTACTGTCTGCTCATCTGCTTGACAATTGCCAGCTGAGCTGCACGATTCCTGCCTGTCATCTGCTTGACAATTGCCAGCTGTGCTGCGTAATTCCTGCCTGCTCAGCTGCTTGATTATTGCCAGCTGAGCAGCATGATTCCTCACAGCTGAGTTCCATGATTATTGCCTGCTGACTGTTTGATTCGTGCCTACTCAGCTCTTTGTTTATTGCCTCCAGAGGCACATGATCAGTGTATGATAGCAAACATGATCAGTGCATGATCAGTCACATGATCAGCGCCATTAAGTCACGTGATCACTACATGATAGTCATGTGATCAGTCCATGCTCAGTCACGGTATCAGTGCATGATCAGCCACGTGATCAGTGCATGATCTGTCACATGATTAGTGTATGATCATCCACGTGATCAGTGCATGGGCAGTCATGTGATCAGTGCATGATTAGACGTGATCAGTGCATGATCAGTCTCGTGATCAGTGCATGATAGCCACGTGATCAGTGCATGATCAGTCACCTGATGGGTGTATGATCATTCACGTGACCAGTACATGGTAGCTACATGATCAGTGCATGATCAGCCACGTGATCAGTGCATGATAGCCACGTGATCAGTGCATGATCAGCCACGTGATCAGTGCATGATCAGTCACGTGATCAGTGCATGATCAGTCACGTGATCAGTGCATGATAGCCACGTGATCAGTGCATGATCAGCCACGTGATCAGTGCATGATAGCCACGTGATCAGTGCATGATCAGTCACGTGATCAGTGCATGATCAGTCACGTGATCAGTGCATGATAGCCACGTGATCAGTGCATGATCAGCCACGTGATCAGTGCATGATAGCCACGTGATCAGTGCATGATCAGTCACGTGATCAGTGCATGATCAGTCACGTGATCAGTGCATGGTAGCTACGTGATCAGTGCATGATCAGCCACGTGATCAGTGCATGATAGCCACGTGATCAGTGCATGATCAGCCACGTGATCAGTGCATGATCAGTCACGTGATCAGTGCATGATCAGCCACGTGATCAGTGCATGATCAGTCACGTGATCAGTGCATGATCAGTCACGTGATCAGTGCATGATCAGCCACGTGATCAGTGCATGATCAGTCACGTGATCAGTGCATGATCAGCCACGTGATCAGTGCATGATCAGCCACGTGATCAGTGCATGATCAGTTACGTGATCAGTGCATGATCAGTCACGTGATCAGTGCATGGTAGCCACGTGATCAGTGCATGATCAGCCACGTGATCAGTGCATGATAGCCACGTGATCAGTGCATGATCAGCCACGTGATCAGTGCATGATCAGTCACGTGATCAGTGCATGATCAGCCACGTGATCAGTGCATGATCAGCCACGTGATCAGTGCATGACAGCACGTGATCAGTGCATGATCAGCCACGTGATCAGTGCATGATAGCCACGTGATCAGTGCATGATCAGTCACGTGATCAGTGTATGATCAGCCACGTGAACAGTGCATGCTCAGTCACGTGATCAGGGCCTGCTGAGCTGCGTGATTACTGTCTGCTCATCTGCTTGACAATTGCCAGCTGAGCTGCACGATTCCTGCCTGTCATCTGCTTGACAATTGCCAGCTGTGCTGCGTAATTCCTGCCTGCTCAGCTGCTTGATTATTGCCAGCTGAGCAGCATGATTCCTCACAGCTGAGTTCCATGATTATTGCCTGACTGATTCGTGCCTACTCAGCTCTTTGTTCATTGCCTCCAGAGGCACATGATCAGTGTATGACACAAACATGATCAGCACATGATCAGTCACATGATCAGTGCATGATAAGCCACGTGATCAGTGCATGATCAGTCACGTGATCAGTGCATGATCAGTCATGTGATCAGTGCATGATAGCTGCGTGATCAGTGCATGATCAGCCACGTGATCAGTGCATGATCAGTCACGTGATCAGTGCATGATCAGCCACGTGATCAGTGCATGATCAGTCACGTGATCAGTGCATGATAGCTACGTGATCAGTGCATGATCAGCCACGTGATCAGTGCATGATAGCCACGTGATCAGTGCATGATCAGCCACGTGATCAGTGCATGATAGCCACGTGATCAGTGCATGATCAGTCACGTGATACGTGTGTGATCAGCCACGTGATCAGTGCATGATATCCACGTGATCAGTGCATGATAGCCACGTGATCAGTGCATGATTAGTCACGTGATCAGTGCATGATCAGTCACGTGATACAGTGTGATCAGCCACGTGATCAGTGCATGATGAGCCACGTGATCAGTGCATGATCAATTACGTGATCAGTGCATGATCAGTCACGTGACCAGTACATGGTTGCTACGTGATCGTGCATGATCAGCCACGTGAGCAGTGCATGATAGCCACGTGATCAGTGCATGATCAGTCACGTGATCAGTGCATGATCAGTCACGTGATCAGTGCATGATCATTTACGTGATCAGTGCATGATCAGTCACGTGACCAGTATATGGTAGCTTCGTGATCATTCCATGACGAGCCACGTGAGCAGTGCATGATAGCCACGTGATGTGTGCATGATCAGTCACGTGATCAGAGTATGATCAGCCACGTGATCAGTGCATGAGTGCCACGTGATCAGTGCATGATATGTCACGTGACAGTGTGTGATCAGCCACGTGAACAGTGCATGATCAGCCACGTGATCAGTGCATGATAGCCACGTGATCAGTGCATGATCAGTTACGTGATCAGTGCATGATCAGCCACGTGATCAGTGCATGGTCAGACACGTGAACAGTGTATGATCAGCCACGTGATCAGTGCATGATATCCACGTGATCAGTGCATGATCAATCACGTGATCAGTGTATGATCAGCCACGTGAACAGTGCATGCTCAGTCACGTGATCAGGGCCTGCTGAGCTGCGTGATTACTGTCTGCTCATCTGCTTGACAATTGCCAGCTGAGCTGCACGATTCCTGCCTGTCATCTGCTTGACAATTGCCAGCTGTGCTGTGTAATTCCTGCCTGCTCAGCTGCTTGATTATTGCCAGCTGAGCAGCATGATTCACGTGATAGTGCATGATCAGTCACGTGATCAGTGCCTGCTGAGCTGCGTGATTAGTGTCTGATCATCTGCATGACAATTGCCAGCTGAGCTGCATGATCCTGCATGTCATCTGCATGACAATTGCCAGCTGTGCAGTGTAATTCCTGCATGATCAGTGCATGATCATTGCCAGTGATCAGCATGATTCACGTGAATCAGTGCATGCTCAGTCACGTGATCAGGGCCTGCTGAGCTGCGTGATTACTGTCTGCTCATCTGCTTGACAATTGCCAGCTGAGCTGCACGATTCCTGCCTGTCATCTGCTTGACAATTGCCAGCTGTGCTGCGTAATTCCTGCCTGCTCAGCTGCTTGATTATTGCCAGCTGAGCAGCATGATTCCTCACAGCTGAGTTCCATGATTATTGCCTGCTGACTGTTTGATTCGTGCCTACTCAGCTCTTTGTTTATTGCCTCCAGAGGCACATGATCAGTGTATGATAGCAAACATGATCAGCGCATGATCAGTCACATGATCAGCGCCATTAAGTCACGTGATCAGTACATGATAGTCATGTGATCAGTCCATGATCAGTCACGGTATCAGTGCATGATCAGCCACGTGATCAGTGCATGATCAGCCACGTGATCAGTGCATGATAGCCACGTGATCAGTGCATGATCAGTCACGTGATCAGTGCATGATCAGCCACGTGATCAGTGCATGATCAGTCACGTGATCAGTGCATGATCAGTCACGTGACCAGTACATGGTAGCTACGTGATCATTGCATGATCAGCCACGTGATAGTGCATGATAGCCACGTGATCAGTGCATGATCAGTCACGTGATCAGTGCATGATCAGCCACGTGATCAGTGCATGATCAGCCACGTGATCAGTGCATGATCAGCCACGTGATCAGTGCATGATAGCCACGTGATCAGTGCATGATCAGTCACGTGATCAGTGCATGATCAGTCACGTGATCAGTGCATGATCAGCCACGTGATCAGTGCATGATCAGCCACGTGATCAGTGCATGATCAGTCACGTGATCAGTGCATGATAGCTACGTGATCAGTGCATGATCAGCCACGTGATCAGTGCATGATAGCCACGTGATCAGTGCATGATCAGTCACGTGATCAGTGCATGATCAGTCACGTGATCAGTGCATGATCAGTCCACTGATCAGTGCATGATCAATTACGTGATCAGTGCATGATCAGTCACGTGATCAGTGCATGATAGCTACGTGATCAGTGCATGATCAGCCACGTGATCAGTGCATGATAGCCACGTGATCAGTGCATGATCAGTCACATGATCAGTGTATGATCATGCGTGATCAGTGCATGATCAGTCACGTGATCAGTGCATGATATAGACGTGATCAGTGCATGATCAGTCACGTGATCAGTGCATGATCAGCCACGTGATCAGTGCATGATAGCCACGTGATCAGTGCATGATAGCCAGTGATCAGTGCATGATCAGTCACGTGATCAGTGCATGATCAGCCACGTGATCAGTGCATGATAGCCACGTGATCAGTGCATGATCAGTCACGTGATCAGTGCATGATCAGTCACGTGATCAGTGCATGATCAGCCACGTGATCAGTGCATGATCAGCCACGTGATCAGTGCATGATCAGTCACGTGATCAGTGCATGATCAGCCACGTGATCAGTGCATGATCAGTCACGTGATCAGTGCATGATCAGTCACGTGATCAGTGCATGATCAGTCACGTGATCAGTGCATGATCAGTCACGTGATCAGTGCATGATCAGCCACGTGATCAGTGCATGATCAGTCACGTGATCAGTGCATGATCAGTCACGTGATCAGTGCATGATCAGCCACGTGATCAGTGCATGATCAGTCACGTGATCAGTGCATGATCAGCCACGTGATCAGTGCATGATCAGCCACGTGATCAGTGCATGATCAGTCACGTGATCAGTGCATGATCAGCCACGTGATCAGTGCATGATCAGCCACGTGATCAGTGCATGATCAGTCACGTGATCAGTGCATGATCAGTCACGTGATCAGTGCATGGTAGCCACGTGATCAGTGCATGATCAGCCACGTGATCAGTGCATGATAGCCACGTGATCAGTGCATGATCAGCCACGTGATCAGTGCATGATCAGTCACGTGATCAGTGCATGATCAGCCACGTGATCAGTGCATGATAGCCACGTGATCAGTGCATGACAGTCACGTGATCAGTGCATGATCAGCCACGTGATCAGTGCATGATAGCCACGTGATCAGTGCATGATCAGTCACGTGATCAGTGTATGATCAGCCACGTGAACAGTGCATGCTCAGTCACGTGATCAGGGCCTGCTGAGCTGCGTGATTACTGTCTGCTCATCTGCTTGACAATTGCCAGCTGAGCTGCACGATTCCTGCCTGTCATCTGCTTGACAATTGCCAGCTGTGCTGCATAATTCCTGCCTGCTCAGCTGCTTGATTATTGCCAGCTGAGCAGCATGATTCCTCACAGCTGAGTTCCATGATTATTGCCTGACTGATTCGTGCCTACTCAGCTCTTTGTTCATTGCCTCCAGAGGCACATGATCAGTGTATGACAGAAACATGATCAGCACATGATCAGTCACATGATCAGTGCATGATAAGCCACGTGATCAGTGCATGATCAGTCACGTGATCAGTGCATGATCAGTCATGTGATCAGTGCATGATAGCTGCGTGATCAGTGCATGATCAGCCACGTGATCAGTGCATGATCAGTCACGTGATCAGTGCATGATCAGCCACGTGATCAGTGCATGATCAGTCACGTGATCAGTGCATGATAGCTACGTGATCAGTGCATGATCAGCCACGTGATCAGTGCATGATAGCCACGTGATCAGTGCATGATCAGCCACGTGATCAGTGCATGATAGCCACGTGATCAGTGCATGATCAGTCACGTGATACGTGTGTGATCAGCCACGTGATCAGTGCATGATATCCACGTGATCAGTGCATGATAGCCACGTGATCAGTGCATGATTAGTCACGTGATCAGTGCATGATCAGTCACGTGATACAGTGTGATCAGCCACGTGATCAGTGCATGATGAGCCACGTGATCAGTGCATGATCAATTACGTGATCAGTGCATGATCAGTCACGTGACCAGTACATGGTTGCTACGTGATCGTGCATGATCAGCCACGTGAGCAGTGCATGATAGCCACGTGATCAGTGCATGATCAGTCACGTGATCAGTGCATGATCAGTCACGTGATCAGTGCATGATCATTTACGTGATCAGTGCATGATCAGTCACGTGACCAGTATATGGTAGCTTCGTGATCATTCCATGACGAGCCACGTGAGCAGTGCATGATAGCCACGTGATGTGTGCATGATCAGTCACGTGATCAGAGTATGATCAGCCACGTGATCAGTGCATGAGTGCCACGTGATCAGTGCATGATATGTCACGTGACAGTGTGTGATCAGCCACGTGAACAGTGCATGATCAGCCACGTGATCAGTGCATGATAGCCACGTGATCAGTGCATGATCAGTTACGTGATCAGTGTATGATCAGCCACGTGATCAGTGCATGGTCAGACACGTGAACAGTGTATGATCAGCCACGTGATCAGTGCATGATATCCACGTGATCAGTGCATGATCAATCACGTGATCAGTGTATGATCAGCCACGTGAACAGTGCATGCTCAGTCACGTGATCAGGGCCTGCTGAGCTGCGTGATTACTGTCTGCTCATCTGCTTGACAATTGCCAGCTGAGCTGCACGATTCCTGCCTGTCATCTGCTTGACAATTGCCAGCTGTGCTGTGTAATTCCTGCCTGCTCAGCTGCTTGATTATTGCCAGCTGAGCAGCATGATTCACGTGATAGTGCATGATCAGTCACGTGATCAGTGCCTGCTGAGCTGCGTGATTAGTGTCTGATCATCTGCTTGACAATTGCCAGATGAGCTGCATGATCCTGCATGTCATCTGCATGACAATTGCCAGCTGTGCTGTGTATTCCTGCATGATCAGTGCATGATGATTGCCAGTGATCAGCATGATTCACGTGAACAGTGCATGCTCAGTCACGTGATCAGGGCCTGCTGAGCTGCGTGATTACTGTCTGCTCATCTGCTTGACAATTGCCAGCTGAGCTGCACGATTCCTGCCTGTCATCTGCTTGACAATTGCCAGCTGTGCTGCGTAATTCCTGCCTGCTCAGCTGCTTGATTATTGCCAGCTGAGCAGCATGATTCCTCACAGCTGAGTTCCATGATTATTGCCTGCTGACTGTTTGATTCGTGCCTACTCAGCTCTTTGTTTATTGCCTCCAGAGGCACATGATCAGTGTATGATAGCAAACATGATCAGCGCATGATCAGTCACATGATCAGTGCCATTAAGTCACGTGATCAGTACATGATAGTCATGTGATCAGTCCATGATCAGTCACGGTATCAGTGCATGATCAGCCACGTGATCAGTGCATGATCAGCCACGTGATCAGTGCATGATAGCCACGTGATCAGTGCATGATCAGTCACGTGATCAGTGCATGATCAGCCACGTGATCAGTGCATGATCAGTCACGTGATCAGTGCATGATCAGTCACGTGACCAGTACATGGTAGCTACGTGATCATTGCATGATCAGCCACGTGAGTAGTGCATGATAGCCACGTGATCAGTGCATGATCAGTCACGTGATCAGTGCATGATCAGCCATGTGATCAGTGCATGATCAGGCACGTGATCAGTGCATGATCAGCCACGTGATCAGTGCATGATAGCCACGTGATCAGTGCATGATCAGTCACGTGATCAGTGCATGATCAGTCACGTGATCAGTGCATGATCAGCCACGTGATCAGTGCATGATCAGCCACGTGATCAGTGCATGATCAGTCACGTGATCAGTGCATGATAGCTACGTGATCAGTGCATGATCAGCCACGTGATCAGTGCATGATAGCCACGTGATCAGTGCATGATCAGTCACGTGATCAGTGCATGATCAGTCACGTGATCAGTGCATGATAGCTACGTGATCAGTGCATGATCAGCCACGTGATCAGTGCATGATAGCCACGTGATCAGTGCATGATCAGTCACGTGATCAGTGCATGATCAGCCACGTGATCAGTGCATGATCAGTCACGTGATCAGTGCATGATCAGCCACGTGATCAGTGCATGATAGCCACGTGATCAGTGCATGATCAGTCACGTGATCAGTGCATGATCAGTCACGTGATCAGTGCATGATCAGTCACGTGATCAGTGCATGATCAATTACGTGATCAGTGCATGATCAGTCACGTGATCAGTGCATGATAGCTACGTGATCATTGCATGATCAGCCACGTGATCAGTGCATGATAGCCACGTGATCAGTGCATGATCAGTCACGTGATCAGTGCATGATCAGCACGTGATCAGTGCATGATCAGTCACGTGATCAGTGCATGATAGCACGTGATCAGTGCATGATCAGTCACGTGATCAGTGCATGATCAGCCACGTGATCAGTGCATGATAGCCACGTGATCAGTGCATGATAGCCACGTGATCAGTGCATGATCAGTCACGTGATCAGTGCATGATCAGCCACGTGATCAGTGCATGATAGCCACGTGATCAGTGCATGATCAGTCACGTGATCAGTGCATGATCAGTCACGTGATCAGTGCATGATCAGCCACGTGATCAGTGCATGATCAGCCACGTGATCAGTGCATGATCAGTCACGTGATCAGTGCATGATCAGTCACGTGATCAGTGCATGATCAGTCACGTGATCAGTGCATGATCAGCCACGTGATCAGTGCATGATCAGTCACGTGATCAGTGCATGATCAGTCACGTGATCAGTGCATGATCAGCCACGTGATCAGTGCATGATCAGTCACGTGATCAGTGCATGATCAGCCACGTGATCAGTGCATGATATCAGTGCATGATAGCCACGTGATCAGTGCATGATAGCCACGTGATCAGTGCATGATCAGTCACGTGATCAGTGCATGATCAGCCACGTGATCAGTGCATGATCAGCCACGTGATCAGTGCATGATCAGTCACGTGATCAGTGCATGATCAGTCACGTGATCAGTGCATGATCAGTCACGTGATCAGTGCATGATAGCTACGTGATCAGTGCATGATCAGCCACGTGATCAGTGCATGATAGCCACGTGATCAGTGCATGATCAGTCACGTGATCAGTGTATGATCAGCACGTGATCAGTGCATGATCAGTCATGTGATCAGTGCATGATATAGACGTGATCAGTGCATGATCAGTCACGTGATCAGTGCATGATCAGCCACGTGATCAGTGCATGATAGCCACGTGATCAGTGCATGATAGCCAGTGATCAGTGCATGATCAGTCACGTGATCAGTGCATGATCAGCCACGTGATCAGTGCATGATCAGCCACTGATCAGTGCATGATCAGTCACGTGATCAGTGCATGATCAGTCACGTGATCAGTGCATGATCAGCCACGTGATCAGTGCATGATCAGCCACGTGATCAGTGCATGATCAGTCACGTGATCAGTGCATGATCAGTCACGTGATCAGTGCATGATCAGTCACGTGATCAGTGCATGATCAGCCACGTGATCAGTGCATGATCAGTCACGTGATCAGTGCATGATCAGTCACGTGATCAGTGCATGATCAGCCACGTGATCAGTGCATGATCAGTCACGTGATCAGTGCATGATCAGCCACGTGATCAGTGCATGATATCAGTGCATGATCAGCCACGTGATCAGTGCATGATAGCCACGTGATCAGTGCATGATCAGTCACGTGATACGTGTGTGATCAGCCACGTGATCAGTGCATGATATCCACGTGATCAGTGCATGATAGCCACGTGATCAGTGCATGATAGTCACGTGATCAGTGCATGATCAGTCACGTGATACAGTGTGATCAGCCACGTGATCAGTGCATGATGAGCCACGTGATCAGTGCAGGATCAATTACGTGATCAGTGCATGATCAGTCACGTGACCAGTACATGGTTGCTACGTGATCGTTGCATGATCAGCCACGTGAGCAGAGCATGATAGCCACGTGATCAGTGCATGATCAGTCACGTGATCAGTACATGATCAGTCACGTGAACAGTGCATGATCATTTACGTGATCTGTGCATGATCAGTCACGTGACCAGTATATGGTAGCTACGTGATCATTCCATGACGAGCCACGTGAGCAGTGCATGATAGCCACGTGATGTGTGCATGATGAGTTACGTGAGCAGAGTATGATCAGCCACGTGATCAGTGCATGAGTGCCACGTGATCAGTGCATGATATGTCACGTGACAGGTGTGTGATCAGCCACGTGAACAGTGCATGTTCAGCCACGTGATCAGTGCATGATAGCCACGTGATCAGTGCATGATCAGTTACGTGAGCAGTGTATGATCAGCCACGTGATCAGTGCATGGTCAGACACGTGAACAGTGTATGATCAGCCACGTGATCAGTGCATGATATCCAAGTGATCAGTGCATGATCAATCACGTGATCAGTGTATGATCAGCCACGTGAACAGTGCATGCTCAGTCACGTGATCAGGGCCTGCTGAGCTGCGTGATTACTGTCTGCTCATCTGCTTGACAATTGCCAGCTGAGCTGCACGATTCCTGCCTGTCATCTGCTTGACAATTGCCAGCTGTGCTGCGTAATTCCTGCCTGCTCAGCTGCTTGATTATTGCCAGCTGAGCAGCATGATTCCTCACAGCTGAGTTCCATGATTATTGCCTGCTGACTGTTTGATTCGTGCCTACTCAGCTCTTTGTTTATTGCCTCCAGAGGCACATGATCAGTGTATGATAGCAAACATGATCAGCGCATGATCAGTCACATGATCAGCGCCATTAAGTCACGTGATCACTACATGATAGTCATGTGATCAGTCCATGCTCAGTCACGGTATCAGTGCATGATCAGCCACGTGATCAGTGCATGATCTGTCACATGATTAGTGTATGATCATCCACGTGATCAGTGCATGGGCAGTCATGTGATCAGTGCATGATATAGACGTGATCAGTGCATGATCAGTCTCGTGATCAGTGCATGATAGCCACGTGATCAGTGCATGATCAGTCACCTGATGGGTGTATGATCATTCACGTGACCTGTACATGGTAGCTACATGATCATTGCATGATCAGCCACGTGAGTAGTGCATGATAGCCACGTGATCACTGCATGATCAGTCACGTGATCAGTGCATGATCAGTCATGTGACCAGTACATGGTAGCTGCGTGATCATCGCATGATCAGCCACGTGAGCAGTGCATGATAGCCACGTGATCAGTGCATGATCAGACACGTGATCAGTGCATGATCAGTCACGTGATCAGTGCATGATCAGCCACGTGATCAGTGCATGATCAGTCACGTGATCAGTGCATGATCAGCCACGTGATCAGTGCATGATCAGCCACGTGATCAGTGCATGATCAATTACGTGATCAGTGCATGATCAGTCACGTGATCAGTACATGGTAGCTACGTGATCATTGCATGATCAGCCACGTGATCAGTGCATGATAGCCACGTGATCAGTGCATGATCAGCCACGTGATCAGTGCATGATCAGCCACGTGATCAGTGCATGATCAGTCACGTGATCGTGTGTGATCAGCCACGTGATCAGTGCATGATAGCCACGTGATCAGTGCATGATAGCCACGTGATCAGTGCATGATCAGCCACGTGATCAGTGCATGATCAGTCACGTGATCAGTGTGATCAGCCACGTGATCAGTGCATGATGAGCCACGTGATCAGTGCATGATCAATTACGTGATCAGTGCATGATCAGTCACGTGACCAGTGCATGGTTGCTACGTGATCAGTGCATGATCAGCCACGTGATCAGTGCATGATAGCCACGTGATCAGTGCATGATCAGTCACGTGATCAGTGCATGATCAGTCACGTGATCAGTGCATGATCAGCCACGTGATCAGTGCATGATCAGTCACGTGACCAGTATATGGTAGCTACGTGATCATTGCATGACAGCCACGTGATCAGTGCATGATAGCCACGTGATGTGTGCATGATCAGTGACGTGACCAGAGTATGATCAGCCACGTGATCAGTGCATGAGTGCCACGTGATCAGTGCATGATATGTCACGTGACAGGTGTGTGATCAGCCACGTGATCAGTGCATGATCAGCCACGTGATCAGTGCATGATAGCCACGTGATCAGTGCATGATCAGTTACGTGATCAGTGTATGATCAGCCACGTGATCAGTGCATGATCAGACACGTGATCAGTGCATGATCAGCCACGTGATCAGTGCATGATATCCACGTGATCAGTGCATGATCAGTCACGTGATCAGTGCATGATCAGCCACGTGATCAGTGCATGATCAGTCACGTGATCAGTGCATGATCAGTCACGTGATCAGTGCATGATCAGCCACGTGATCAGTGCATGATCAATTACGTGATCAGTGCATGATCAGTCACGTGATCAGTGCATGATCAGTCACGTGATCAGTGCATGATCAGTCACGTGATCAGTGCATGATCAGCCACGTGATCAGTGCATGATCAGTCACGTGATCAGTGCATGATCAGTCACGTGATCAGTGCATGATCAGCCACGTGATCAGTGCATGATCAGTCACGTGATCAGTGCATGATCAGCCACGTGATCAGTGCATGATATCAGTGCATGATCAGCCACGTGATCAGTGCATGATAGCCACGTGATCAGTGCATGATCAGTCACGTGATACGTGTGTGATCAGCCACGTGATCAGTGCATGATATCCACGTGATCAGTGCATGATAGCCACGTGATCAGTGCATGATAGTCACGTGATCAGTGCATGATCAGTCACGTGATACAGTGTGATCAGCCACGTGATCAGTGCATGATGAGCCACGTGATCAGTGCAGGATCAATTACGTGATCAGTGCATGATCAGTCACGTGACCAGTACATGGTTGCTACGTGATCGTTGCATGATCAGCCACGTGAGCAGAGCATGATAGCCACGTGATCAGTGCATGATCAGTCACGTGATCAGTACATGATCAGTCACGTGAACAGTGCATGATCATTTACGTGATCTGTGCATGATCAGTCACGTGACCAGTATATGGTAGCTACGTGATCATTCCATGACGAGCCACGTGAGCAGTGCATGATAGCCACGTGATGTGTGCATGATGAGTTACGTGAGCAGAGTATGATCAGCCACGTGATCAGTGCATGAGTGCCACGTGATCAGTGCATGATATGTCACGTGACAGGTGTGTGATCAGCCACGTGAACAGTGCATGTTCAGCCACGTGATCAGTGCATGATAGCCACGTGATCAGTGCATGATCAGTTACGTGAGCAGTGTATGATCAGCCACGTGATCAGTGCATGGTCAGACACGTGAACAGTGTATGATCAGCCACGTGATCAGTGCATGATATCCAAGTGATCAGTGCATGATCAATCACGTGATCAGTGTATGATCAGCCACGTGAACAGTGCATGCTCAGTCACGTGATCAGGGCCTGCTGAGCTGCGTGATTACTGTCTGCTCATCTGCTTGACAATTGCCAGCTGAGCTGCACGATTCCTGCCTGTCATCTGCTTGACAATTGCCAGCTGTGCTGCGTAATTCCTGCCTGCTCAGCTGCTTGATTATTGCCAGCTGAGCAGCATGATTCCTCACAGCTGAGTTCCATGATTATTGCCTGCTGACTGTTTGATTCGTGCCTACTCAGCTCTTTGTTTATTGCCTCCAGAGGCACATGATCAGTGTATGATAGCAAACATGATCAGCGCATGATCAGTCACATGATCAGCGCCATTAAGTCACGTGATCACTACATGATAGTCATGTGATCAGTCCATGCTCAGTCACGGTATCAGTGCATGATCAGCCACGTGATCAGTGCATGATCTGTCACATGATTAGTGTATGATCATCCACGTGATCAGTGCATGGGCAGTCATGTGATCAGTGCATGATATAGACGTGATCAGTGCATGATCAGTCTCGTGATCAGTGCATGATAGCCACGTGATCAGTGCATGATCAGTCACCTGATGGGTGTATGATCATTCACGTGACCTGTACATGGTAGCTACATGATCATTGCATGATCAGCCACGTGAGTAGTGCATGATAGCCACGTGATCAGTGCATGATCAGTCACGTGATCAGTGCATGATCAGTCATGTGACCAGTACATGGTAGCTGCGTGATCATGCATGATCAGCCACGTGAGCAGTGCATGATAGCCACGTGATCAGTGCATGATCAGACACGTGATCAGTGCATGATCAGTCACGTGATCAGTGCATGATCAGCCACGTGATCAGTGCATGATCAGTCACGTGATCAGTGCATGATCAGCCACGTGATCAGTGCATGATCAGCCACGTGATCAGTGCATGATCAGTTACGTGATCAGTGCATGATCAGTCACGTGACCAGTACATGGTAGCTACGTGATCAGTGCATGATCAGCCACGTGATCAGTGCATGATAGCCACGTGATCAGTGCATGATCAGCCACGTGATCAGTGCATGATCAGTCACGTGATCAGTGCATGATCAGCCACGTGATCAGTGCATGATAGCCACGTGATCAGTGCATGACAATTACGTGATCAGTGCATGATCAATCACGTGATCAGTGCATGATAGCCACGTGATCAGTGCATGATCAGTCACGTGATCAGTGTGTGATCAGCCACGTGAACAGTGCATGCTCAGTCACGTGATCAGGGCCTGCTGAGCTGCGTGATTACTGTCTGCTCATCTGCTTGACAATTGCCAGCTGAGCTGCACGATTCCTGCCTGTCATCTGCTTGACAATTGCCAGCTGTGCTGCATAATTCCTGCCTGCTCATCTGCTTGATTATTGCCAGCTGAGCAGCATGATTTCTCACAGCTGAGTTCCATGATTATTGCCTGACTGATTCGTGCCTACTCAGCTCTTTGTTCATTGCCTCCAGAGGCACATGATCAGTGTATGACAGAAACATGATCAGCACATGATCAGTCACATGATCAGTGCATGATAAGCCACGTGATCAGTGCATGATCAGTCACGTGATCAGTGCATGATCAGTCATGTGATCAGTGCATGGTAGCTGCGTGATCAGTGCATGATCAGCCACGTGATCAGTGCATGATCAGTCACGTGATCAGTGCATGATCAGCCACGTGATCAGTGCATGATCAGTCACGTGATCAGTGCATGATAGCTACGTGATCAGTGCATGATCAGCCACGTGATCAGTGCATGATAGCCACGTGATCAGTGCATGATCAGCCACGTGATCAGTGCATGATAGCCACGTGATCAGTGCATGATCAGTCACGTGATACGTGTGTGATCAGCCACGTGATCAGTGCATGATATCCACGTGATCAGTGCATGATAGCCACGTGATCAGTGCATGATTAGTCACGTGATCAGTGCATGATCAGTCACGTGATACAGTGTGATCAGCCACGGATCAGTGCATGATGAGCCACGTGATCAGTGCAGGATCAATTACGTGATCAGTGCATGATCAGTCACGTGACCAGTACATGGTTGCTACGTGATCATTGCATGATCAGCCACGTGAGCAGAGCATGATAGCCACGTGATCAGTGCATGATCAGTCACGTGATCAGTACATGATCAGTCACGTGAACAGTGCATGATCATTTACGTGATCTGTGCATGATCAGTCACGTGACCAGTATATGGTAGCTTCGTGATCATTCCATGACGAGCCACGTGAGCAGTGCATGATAGCCACGTGATGTGTGCATGATCAGTTACGTGAGCAGAGTATGATCAGCCACGTGATCAGTGCATGAGTGCCACGTGATCAGTGCATGATATGTCACGTGACAGGTGTGTGATCAGCCACGTGAACAGTGCATGTTCAGCCACGTGATCAGTGCATGATAGCCACGTGATCAGTGCATGATCAGTTACGTGAGCAGTGTATGATCAGCCACGTGATCAGTGCATGGTCAGACACGTGAACAGTGTATGATCAGCCACGTGATCAGTGCATGATATCCAAGTGATCAGTGCATGATCAATCACGTGATCAGTGTATGATCAGCCACGTGAACAGTGCATGCTCAGTCACGTGATCAGGGCCTGCTGAGCTGCGTGATTACTGTCTGCTCATCTGCTTGACAATTGCCAGCTGAGCTGCACGATTCCTGCCTGTCATCTGCTTGACAATTGCCAGCTGTGCTGCGTAATTCCTGCCTGCTCAGCTGCTTGATTATTGCCAGCTGAGCAGCATGATTCCTCACAGCTGAGTTCCATGATTATTGCCTGCTGACTGTTTGATTCGTGCCTACTCAGCTCTTTGTTTATTGCCTCCAGAGGCACATGATCAGTGTATGATAGCAAACATGATCAGCGCATGATCAGTCACATGATCAGCGCCATTAAGTCACGTGATCACTACATGATAGTCATGTGATCAGTCCATGCTCAGTCACGGTATCAGTGCATGATCAGCCACGTGATCAGTGCATGATCAGCCACGTGATCAGTGCATGATAGCTATGTGATCAGTGCATGATCAGTCACGTGATCAGTGCATGATCAGGCACGTGATCAGTGCATGATCAGTCACCTGATGGGTGTATGATCAGTCACGTGACCAGTACATGGTAGCTACATGATCATTGCATGATCAGCCACGTGAGTAGTGCATGATAGCCACGTGATCAGTGCATGATCAGTCACGTGATCAGTGCATGATCAGCCATGTGATCAGTGCATGATCAGGCACGTGATCAGTGCATGATCAGCCACGTGATCAGTGCATGATAGCCACGTGATCAGTGCATGATCAGTCACGTGATCAGTGCATGATCAGTCACGTGATCAGTGCATGATCAGCCACGTGATCAGTGCATGATCAGTCACGTGATCAGTGCATGATCAGTCACGTGATCAGTGCATGATCAGTCACGTGATCAGTGCATGGTAGCTACGTGATCAGTGCATGATCAGCCACGTGATCAGTGCATGATAGCCACGTGATCAGTGCATGATCAGTCACGTGATCAGTGCATGATCAGCCACGTGATCAGTGCATGATCAGTCACGTGATCAGTGCATGATATCACGTGATCAGTGCATGATCAGTCACGTGATCAGTGCATGATCAGCCACGTGATCAGTGCATGATAGCCACGTGATCAGTGCATGATAGCCAGTGATCAGTGCATGATCAGTCACGTGATCAGTGCATGATCAGCCACGTGATCAGTGCATGATAGCCACGTGATCAGTGCATGATCAGTCACGTGATCAGTGCATGATCAGTCACGTGATCAGTGCATGATCAGCCACGTGATCAGTGCATGATCAACGTGATCAGTGCATGATCAGTCACGTGATCAGTGCATGATCAGTCACGTGATCAGTGCATGATCAGTCACGTGATCAGTGCATGACAGCCACGTGATCAGTGCATGATCAGTCACGTGATCAGTGCATGATCAGTCACGTGATCAGTGCATGATCAGCCACGTGATCAGTGCATGATCAGTCACGTGATAGTGCATGATCAGCCACGTGATCAGTGCATGATATCAGTGCATGATAGCCACGTGATCAGTGCATGATCAGTCACGTGATAGTGCATGATCAGCCACGTGATCAGTGCATGATAGCCACGTGATCAGTGCATGATAGTCACGTGATCAGTGCATGATCAGTCACGTGATAGTGTGTGATCAGCCACGTGATCAGTGCATGATGAGCCACGTGATCAGTGCATGATCAATTACGTGATCAGTGCATGATCAGTCACGTGACAGTGCATGGTTCCTACGTGATCGTGCATGATCAGCCACGTGATCAGTGCATGATAGCCACGTGATCAGTGCATGATCAGTCACGTGATCAGTGCATGATCAGTCACGTGATCAGTGCATGATCATTTACGTGATCAGTGCATGATCAGTCACGTGATCAGTATATGGTAGCTACGTGATCATTGCATGACAGCCACGTGATCAGTGCATGATAGCCACGTGATCAGTGCATGATCAGTTACGTGATCAGTGTATGATCAGCCACGTGATCAGTGCATGAGTGCCACGTGATCAGTGCATGATAGTCACGTGACAGTGTGTGATCAGCCACGTGATCAGTGCATGATCAGCCACGTGATCAGTGCATGATAGCCACGTGATCAGTGCATGATCAGTACGTGATCAGTGCATGATCAGCCACGTGATCAGTGCATGATCAGACACGTGATCAGTGCATGATCAGCCACGTGATCAGTGCATGATAGCCACGTGATCAGTGCATGATCAGTCACGTGATCAGTGCATGATCAGTCACGTGACCAGTGCATGGTAGCTGCGTGATCAGTGCATGATCAGCCACGTGATCAGTGCATGATAGCCACGTGATCAGTGCATGATCAGTCACGTGATCAGTGCATGATCAGTCACGTGATCAGTGCATGATCAGTCACGTGATCAGTGCATGATCAGTCACGTGATCAGTGCATGATCAGTCACGTGATCAGTGCATGATAGCCACGTGATCAGTGCATGATCAGCCACGTGATCAGTGCATGATCAGCCACGTGATCAGTGCATGATCAGTCACGTGATCAGTGCATGATAGCTACGTGATCAGTGCATGATCAGCCACGTGATCAGTGCATGATAGCCACGTGATCAGTGCATGATCAGTCACGTGATCAGTGCATGATCAGCCACGTGATCAGTGCATGATCAGTCACGTGATCAGTGCATGATCAGCCACGTGATCAGTGCATGATAGCCACGTGATCAGTGCATGATAGCCACGTGATCAGTGCATGATCAGTCACGTGATCAGTGCATGATCAGCCACGTGATCAGTGCATGATAGCCACGTGATCAGTGCATGATCAGTCACGTGATCAGTGCATGATCAGTCACGTGATCAGTGCATGATCAGCCACGTGATCAGTGCATGATCAGCCACGTGATCAGTGCATGATCAGCCACGTGATCAGTGCATGATAGCCACGTGATCAGTGCATGATCAGTCACGTGATCAGTGCATGATCAGTCACGTGATCAGTGCATGATCAGTCACGTGATCAGTGCATGATCAGCCACGTGATCAGTGCATGATAGCCACGTGATCAGTGCATGATCAGTCACGTGATGTGTGTGATCAGCCACGTGATCAGTGCATGATCAGCCACGTGATCAGTGCATGATAGCCACGTGATCAGTGCATGATATGTCACGTGACAGGTGTGTGATCAGCCACGTGAACAGTGCATGTTCAGCCACGTGATCAGTGCATGATAGCCACGTGATCAGTGCATGATCAGTTACGTGAGCAGTGTATGATCAGCCACGTGATCAGTGCATGGTCAGACACGTGAACAGTGTATGATCAGCCACGTGATCAGTGCATGATATCCAAGTGATCAGTGCATGATCAATCACGTGATCAGTGTATGATCAGCCACGTGAACAGTGCATGCTCAGTCACGTGATCAGGGCCTGCTGAGCTGCGTGATTACTGTCTGCTCATCTGCTTGACAATTGCCAGCTGAGCTGCACGATTCCTGCCTGTCATCTGCTTGACAATTGCCAGCTGTGCTGCGTAATTCCTGCCTGCTCAGCTGCTTGATTATTGCCAGCTGAGCAGCATGATTCCTCACAGCTGAGTTCCATGATTATTGCCTGCTGACTGTTTGATTCGTGCCTACTCAGCTCTTTGTTTATTGCCTCCAGAGGCACATGATCAGTGTATGATAGCAAACATGATCAGCGCATGATCAGTCACATGATCAGCGCCATTAAGTCACGTGATCACTACATGATAGTCATGTGATCAGTCCATGCTCAGTCACGGTATCAGTGCATGATCAGCCACGTGATCAGTGCATGATCTGTCACATGATTAGTGTATGATCATCCACGTGATCAGTGCATGGGCAGTCATGTGATCAGTGCATGATATAGACGTGATCAGTGCATGATCAGTCTCGTGATCAGTGCATGATAGCCACGTGATCAGTGCATGATCAGTCACCTGATGGGTGTATGATCATTCACGTGACCTGTACATGGTAGCTACATGATCATTGCATGATCAGCCACGTGAGTAGTGCATGATAGCCACGTGATCACTGCATGATCAGTCACGTGATCAGTGCATGATCAGTCATGTGACCAGTACATGGTAGCTGCGTGATCATGCATGATCAGCCACGTGAGCAGTGCATGATAGCCACGTGATCAGTGCATGATCAGTCACGTGATCAGTGCATGATCAGTCACGTGATCAGTGCATGATCAGCCACGTGATCAGTGCATGATCAGCCACGTGATCAGTGCATGATCAGCCACGTGATCAGTGCATGATCAGTCACGTGATCAGTGCATGATCAGTCACGTGATCAGTGCATGATCAGCCACGTGATCAGTGCATGATCAGCCACGTGATCAGTGCATGATCAATTACGTGATCAGTGCATGATCAGTCACGTGACCAGTACATGGTAGCTACGTGATCATTGCATGATCAGCCACGTGATCAGTGCATGATAGCCACGTGATCAGTGCATGATCAGTCACGTGATCAGTGCATGATCAGTCACGTGATCAGTGCATGATCAGCCACGTGATCAGTGCATGTCAGTCATGTATCAGTGCATGATAGCCCGTGATCAGTGCATGATCAGTCCCGTGATCAGTGCATGATCAGCCACGTGATCAGTGCATGATAGCCACGTGATCAGTGCATGATCAGTCACGTGATCAGTGCATGATCAGTCACGTGATCAGTGTGTGATCAGCCACGTGAACAGTGCATGCTCAGTCACGTGATCAGGCCTGCTGAGCTGCGTGATTACTGTCTGCTCATCTGCTTGACAATTGCCAGCTGAGCTGCACGATTCCTGCCTGTCATCTGCTTGACAATTGCCACCTGTGCTGCATAATTCCTGCCTGCTCAGCTGCTTGATTATTGCCAGCTGAGCAGCATGATTTCTCAGAGTGAGTTCCATGATTATAGCCTGCTGACTGATTCGTGCCTACTCAGCTCTATGTTCATTGCCTCCAGAGGCACATGATCAGTGTATGACACCAAACATGATCAGCACATGATCAGTCACATGATCAGTGCATGATAAGCCACGTGATCAGTGCATGATCAGTCATGTGATCAGTGCATGATCAGTCATGTGATCAGTGCATGATAGCCACGTGATCAGTGCATGATCAGCCACGTGATCAGTGCATGATAGCCACGTGATCAGTGCATGATCAGTCACGTGATCAGTGCATGATCAGTCACGTGATCAGTGTATGATCAGCCACGTGATCAGTGCATGATCAGTCACGTGATCAGGGCCTGCTGAGCTGCGTGATTACTGTCTGCTCATCTGCTTGACAATTGCCAGCTGAGCTGCACGATTCCTGCCTGTCATCTGCTTGACAATTGCCACCTGTGCTGCGTAATTCCTGCCTGATCATCTACTTGATTATTGCCAGCTGAGCAGCATGATTTCTCAGAGGTGAGTTCCATGATTATAGCCTGCTGACTGATTCCTGCCTACTCAGCTCTATGTTCATTGCCTCCAGAGGCACATGATCAGTGTATGACACCAAACATGATCAGTGCATGATCAGTCACATGATCAGTGCATGATCAGCCACGTGATCAGTGCATGATCAGTCACGTGATCAGTGCATGATCAGTCACGTGACCAGTACATGGTAGCTACGTGATCATTGCATGATCAGCCACGTGATCAGTGCATGATAGCCACGTGATCAGTGCATGATAGCCACGTGATCAGTGCATGATCAGTCACGTGATCGTGTGATCAGCCACGTGATCAGTGCATGATATCCACGTGATCAGTGCATGATAGCCACGTGATCAGTGCATGATAGCCACGTGATCAGTGCATGATCAGTCACGTGATCAGTGTGATCAGCCACGTGATCAGTGCATGATCAATTACGTGATCAGTGCATGATCAGTCACGTGACCAGTACATGGTTGCTACGTGATCGTTGCATGATCAGCCACGTGAGCAGTGCATGATAGCCACGTGATCAGTGCATGATCAGTCACGTGATCAGTACATGATCAGTCACGTGAACAGTGCATGATCATTTACGTGATCTGTGCATGATCAGTCACGTGACCAGTATATGGTAGCTACGTGATCATTCCATGACGAGCCACGTGAGCAGTGCATGATAGCCACGTGATGTGTGCATGATCAGTTACGTGAGCAGAGTATGATCAGCCACGTGATCAGTGCATGAGTGCCACGTGATCAGTGCATGATATGTCACGTGACAGGTGTGTGATCAGCCACGTGAACAGTGCATGTTCAGCCACGTGATCAGTGCATGATAGCCACGTGATCAGTGCATGATCAGTTACGTGAGCAGTGTATGATCAGCCACGTGATCAGTGCATGGTCAGACACGTGAACAGTGTATGATCAGCCACGTGATCAGTGCATGATATCCAAGTGATCAGTGCATGATCATCACGTGATCAGTGTATGATCAGCCACGTGAACAGTGCATGCTCAGTCACGTGATCAGGGCCTGCTGAGCTGCGTGATTACTGTCTGCTCATCTGCTTGACAATTGCCAGCTGAGCTGCACGATTCCTGCCTGTCATCTGCTTGACAATTGCCAGCTGTGCTGCGTAATTCCTGCCTGCTCAGCTGCTTGATTATTGCCAGCTGAGCAGCATGATTCCTCACAGCTGAGTTCCATGATTATTGCCTGCTGACTGTTTGATTCGTGCCTACTCAGCTCTTTGTTTATTGCCTCCAGAGGCACATGATCAGTGTATGATAGCAAACATGATCAGCGCATGATCAGTCACATGATCAGCGCCATTAAGTCACGTGATCACTACATGATAGTCATGTGATCAGTCCATGCTCAGTCACGGTATCAGTGCATGATCAGCCACGTGATCAGTGCATGATCTGTCACATGATTAGTGTATGATCATCCACGTGATCAGTGCATGGGCAGTCATGTGATCAGTGCATGATATAGACGTGATCAGTGCATGATCAGTCTCGTGATCAGTGCATGATAGCCACGTGATCAGTGCATGATCAGTCACCTGATGGGTGTATGATCATTCACGTGACCTGTACATGGTAGCTACATGATCATTGCATGATCAGCCACGTGATAGTGCATGATAGCCACGTGATCAGTGCATGATCAGTCACGTGATCAGTGCATGATCAGTCACGTGATCAGTGCATGATCAGTCACGTGATCAGTGCATGATCAGCCACGTGATCAGTGCATGATCAGTCACGTGATCAGTGCATGATATAGACGTGATCAGTGCATGATCAGTCACGTGATCAGTGCATGATCAGCCACGTGATCAGTGCATGATCAGCCACGTGATCAGTGCATGATAGCCACGTGATCAGTGCATGATCAGTCACGTGATCAGTGCATGATCAGCCACGTGATCAGTGCATGATAGCCACGTGATCAGTGCATGATCAGTCACGTGATCAGTGCATGATCAGTCACGTGATCAGTGCATGATCAGTCACGTGATCAGTGCATGATAGCCACGTGATCAGTGCATGATCAGTCACGTGATCAGTGCATGATCAGCCACGTGATCAGTGCATGATCAGTCACGTGATCAGTGCATGATCAGCCACGTGATCAGTGCATGATAGCCACGTGATCAGTGCATGATCAGTCACGTGATCAGTGCATGATCAGCCACGTGATCAGTGCATGATCAGTCACGTGATCAGTGCATGATCAGACGTGATCAGTGCATGATCAGTCACGTGATCAGTGCATGATCAGCCACGTGATCAGTGCATGATAGCCACGTGATCAGTGCATGATAGCCACGTGATCAGTGCATGATCAGTCACGTGATCAGTGCATGATCAGCCACGTGATCAGTGCATGATAGCCACGTGATCAGTGCATGATCAGTCACGTGATCAGTGCATGATCAGTCACGTGATCAGTGCATGATCAGCCACGTGATCAGTGCATGATCAGTCACGTGATCAGTGCATGATCAGACGTGATCAGTGCATGATCAGTCACGTGATCAGTGCATGATCAGCCACGTGATCAGTGCATGATCAGTCACGTGATCAGTGCATGATCAGCCACGTGATCAGTGCATGATAGCCACGTGATCAGTGCATGATCAGCCACGTGATCAGTGCATGATCAGTCACGTGATCAGTGCATGATCAGTCACGTGATCAGTGCATGATCAGCCACGTGATCAGTGCATGATCAGTCATGTGATCAGTGCATGATAGTGCCATGATCAGTGCATGATCAGTCACGTGATCAGTGCATGATCAGCCACGTGATCAGTGCATGATAGCCACGTGATCAGTGCATGATCAGTCACGTGATCAGTGCATGATAGCCACGTGATCAGTGCATGACAGTCACGTGATCAGTGCATGATCAGTCACGTGATCAGTGCATGATAGCCACGTGATCAGTGCATGATCAGTCACGTGATCAGTGCATGATCAGTCACGTGACCAGTGCATGGCTACGTGATCAGTGCATGATCAGCCACGTGATCAGTGCATGATAGCCACGTGATCAGTGCATGATCAGTCACGTGATCAGTGCATGATCAGTCACGTGATCAGTGCATGATCAGCCACGTGATCAGTGCATGATAGCCACGTGATCAGTGCATGATCAGTCACGTGATCAGTGCATGATCAGCCACGTGATCAGTGCATGATCAGCCACGTGATCAGTGCATGATCAGCCACGTGATCAGTGCATGATAGCCACGTGATCAGTGCATGATCAGTCACGTGATCAGTGCATGATCAGCCACGTGATCAGTGCATGATCAGCCACGTGATCAGTGCATGATCAGTCACGTGATCAGTGCATGATCAGTCACGTGACCAGTACATGATAGCTACGTGATCAGTGCATGATCAGCCACGTGATCAGTGCATGATAGCCACGTGATCAGTGCATGATCAGTCACGTGATCAGTGCATGATCAGTCACGTGATCAGTGCATGATCAGCCACGTGATCAGTGCATGATCAATTACGTGATCAGTGCATGATCAGTCACGTGATCAGTGCATGGCAGCCACGTGATCAGTGCATGATCAGCCACGTGATCAGTGCATGATAGCCACGTGATCAGTGCATGATCAGTCACGTGATCAGTGCATGATCAGCCACGTGATCAGTGCATGATCAGCCACGTGATCAGTGCATGATCAGCCACGTGATCAGTGCATGATAGCCACGTGATCAGTGCATGATCAATCACGTGATCAGTGTATGATCAGCCACGTGAACAGTGCATGCTCAGTCACGTGATCAGGGCCTGCTGAGCTGCGTGATTACTGTCTGCTCATCTGCTTGACAATTGCCAGCTGAGCTGCACGATTCCTGCCTGTCATCTGCTTGACAATTGCCAGCTGTGCTGCGTAATTCCTGCCTGCTCAGCTGCTTGATTATTGCCAGCTGAGCAGCATGATTCCTCACACCTGAGTTCCATGATTATTGCCTGCTGACTGTTTGATTCGTGCCTACTCAGCTCTTTGTTTATTGCCTCCAGAGGCACATGATCAGTGTATGATAGCAAACATGATCAGCGCATGATCAGTCACATGATCAGCGCCATTAAGTCACGTGATCACTACATGATAGTCATGTGATCAGTCCATGCTCAGTCACGGTATCAGTGCATGATCAGCCACGTGATCAGTGCATGATCAGCCACGTGATCAGTGCATGATCAGTCACGTGATCAGTGCATGATACCTGCGTGATCAGTGCATGATCAGCCACGTGATCAGTGCATGATCAGTCACGTGATCAGTGCATGATCAGCCACGTGATCAGTGCATGATCAGTCACGTGATCAGTGCATGATCAGCCACGTGATCAGTGCATGATAGCCACGTGATCAGTGCATGATCAGCCACGTGATCAGTGCATGATCAGCCACGTGATCAGTGCATGATCAGTCACGTGATCAGTGCATGATCAGCCACGTGATCAGTGCATGATCAGTCACGTGATCAGTGCATGATCAGCCACGTGATCAGTGCATGATAGCCACGTGATCAGTGCATGATAGCCACGTGATCAGTGCATGATCAGTCACGTGATCAGTGTGATCAGCCACGTGATCAGTGCATGATAGCCACGTGATCAGTGCATGATCAGCCACGTGATCAGTGCATGATCAGTCACGTGATCAGTGCATGATCAGTCACGTGATCAGTGCATGATCAGTCACGTGATCAGTGCATGATCAGCCACGTGATCAGTGCATGATAGCCACGTGATCAGTGCATGATCAGTCACGTGATCAGTGCATGATCAGTCACGTGATCAGTGCATGATCAGCCACGTGATCAGTGCATGATCAGCCACGTGATCAGTGCATGATCAGCCACGTGATCAGTGCATGATCAGCCACGTGATCAGTGCATGATCAGTCACGTGATCAGTGCATGATCAGTCACGTGATCAGTGCATGATAGCCACGTGATCAGTGCATGATCAGCCACGTGATCAGTGCATGACAGCCACGTGATCAGTATGATCAGCCACGTGATCAGTGCATGATCAGCCACGTGATCAGTGCATGATCAGCCACGTGATCAGTGCATGATCAGCCACGTGATCAGTGCATGATCAGCCACGTGATCAGTGCATGATCAATTACGTGATCAGTGCATGATCAGTCACGTGACCAGTACATGGTAGCTACGTGATCATTGCATGATCAGCCACGTGATCAGTGCATGATAGCCACGTGATCAGTGCATGATCAGCCACGTGATCAGTGCATGATCAGTCACGTGATCAGTGCATGATCAGTCACGTGATCAGTGCATGATCATCACGTGATCAGTGCATGTCAGTCATGTATCAGTGCATGATAGCACGTGATCAGTGCATGATCAGTCCCGTGATCAGTGCATGATCAGCCACGTGATCAGTGCATGATAGCCACGTGATCAGTGCATGATCAGTCACGTGATCAGTGCATGATCAGCCACGTGATCAGTGCATGATCAGCCACGTGATCAGTGCATGACAATCACGTGATCAGTGCATGATCAGTCACGTGATCAGTGTATGATCAGCCACGTGAACAGTGCATGCTCAGTCACGTGATCAGGGCCTGCTGAGCTGCGTGATTACTGTCTGCTCATCTGCTTGACAATTGCCAGCTGAGCTGCACGATTCCTGCCTGTCATCTGCTTGACAATTGCCAGCTGTGCTGCATAATTCCTGCCTGCTCATCTGCTTGATTATTGCCAGCTGAGCAGCATGATTTCTCACAGCTGAGTTCCATGATTATTGCCTGCTGACTGATTCGTGCCTACTCAGCTCTTTGTTCATTGCCTCCAGAGGCACATGATCAGTGTATGATAGCAAACATGATCAGCGCATGATCAGTCACATGATCAGTGCATGATAAGCCACGTGATCAGTGCATGATCAGTCATGTGATCAGTGCATGATCAGTCACGTGATCAGTGCATGGTAGCTGCGTGATCAGTGCATGATCAGCCACGTGATCAGTGCATGATTCCACGTGATCAGTGCATGATCAGTCACGTGATCAGTGCATGATCAGCCACGTGATCAGTGCATGATCAGCCACGTGATCAGTGCATGATCAGTCACGTGATCAGTGCATGATCAGCCACGTGATCAGTGCATGATCAGCCACGTGATCAGTGCATGATAGCCACGTGATCAGTGCATGATCAGTCGTGATCAGTGCATGATCAGCCACGTGATCAGTGCATGATCAGTCACGTGATCAGTGCATGATCAGCCACGTGATCAGTGCATGATAGCCACGTGATCAGTGCATGATCAGTCACGTGATCAGTGCATGATCAGTCACGTGATCAGTGCATGATCAGCCACGTGATCAGTGCATGATCAGTCACGTGATCAGTGCATGATAGCTACGTGATCAGTGCATGATCAGCCACGTGATCAGTGCATGATAGCCACGTGATCAGTGCATGATCAGCCACGTGATCAGTGCATGATCAGCCACGTGATCAGTGCATGATCAGTCACGTGATCAGTATGATCAGCCACGTGATCAGTGCATGATAGCCACGTGATCAGTGCATGATCAGTCACGTGATCAGTGCATGATCAGCCACGTGATCAGTGCATGATCAGTCACGTGATCAGTATGATCAGCCACGTGATCAGTGCATGATAGCCACGTGATCAGTGCATGATCAGCCACGTGATCAGTGCATGATCAGTCACGTGATCAGTGCATGATCAGTCACGTGATCAGTGCATGATACCTGTGATCATGCATGATCAGTCACGTGATAGTGTGTGATCAGCCACGTGATCAGTGCATGATATCAGTGCATGATAGCCACGTGATCAGTGCATGATAGCCACGTGATCAGTGCATGATCAGTCACGTGATACGTGTGTGATCAGCCACGTGATCAGTGCATGATAGCCACGTGATCAGTGCATGATAGCCACGTGATCAGTGCATGATCAGTCACGTGATCAGTGCATGATCAGTCACGTGATAGTGTGTGATCAGCCACGTGATCAGTGCATGATCAGCCACGTGATCAGTGCATGATCAGCCACGTGATCAGTGCATGATCAGTCACGTGATCAGTGCATGATCAGTCACGTGATCAGTGCATGATCATTTACGTGATCAGTGCATGATCAGTCACGTGACCAGTATATGGTAGCTACGTGATCATTCCATGACAGCCACGTGAGCAGTGCATGATAGCCACGTGATGTGTGCATGATCAGTTACGTGAGCAGTGTATGATCAGCCACGTGATCAGTGCATGAGTGCCACGTGATCAGTGCATGATATGTCACGTGACAGTGTGTGATCAGCCACGTGAACAGTGCATGTTCAGCCACGTGATCAGTGCATGATAGCCACGTGATCAGTGCATGATCAGTTACGTGATCAGTGTATGATCAGCCACGTGATCAGTGCATGGTCAGACACGTGAACAGTGTATGATCAGCCACGTGATCAGTGCATGATATCCACGTGATCAGTGCATGATCAATCACGTGATCAGTGTATGATCAGCCACGTGAACAGTGCATGCTCAGTCACGTGATCAGGGCCTGCTGAGCTGCGTGATTACTGTCTGCTCATCTACTTGATTATTGCCAGCTGAGCAGCATGATTTCTCAGAGCTGAGTTCCATGATTATTGCCTGCTGACTGATTCCTGCCTACTCAGCTCTGTGTTCATTGCCTCCAGAGGCACATGATCAGTGTATGACACCAAACATGATCAGCACATGATCAGTCACATGATCAGTGCATGATAGCCACGTGATCAGTGCATGATCAGTCACGTGATCAGTGCATGATCAGTCACGTGATCAGTGCATGATAGCTGCGTGATCAGTGCATGATCAGCCACGTGATCAGTGCATGATAGCCACGTGATCAGTGCATGATCAGCCACGTGATCAGTGCATGATCAGTCACGTGATCAGTGCATGATCAGCCACGTGATCAGTGCATGATCAGTCACGTGATCAGTGCATGATAGCTACGTGATCAGTGCATGATCAGCCACGTGATCAGTGCATGATAGCCACGTGATCAGTGCATGATCAGTCACGTGATCAGTGCATGATCAGTCACGTGATCAGTGCATGATCAGCCACGTGATCAGTGCATGATCAGCCACGTGATCAGTGCATGATCAGCCACGTGATCAGTGCATGATAGCCACGTGATCAGTGCATGATCAGTCACGTGATCAGTGCATGATCAGTCACGTGATCAGTGCATGATCAGCACGTGATCAGTGCATGTCAGTCATGTATCAGTGCATGATAGCCCGTGATCAGTGCATGATCAGTCCCGTGATCAGTGCATGATCAGCCACGTGATCAGTGCATGATAGCCACGTGATCAGTGCATGATCAGTCACGTGATCAGTGCATGATCAGCCACGTGATCAGTGCATGATAGCCACGTGATCAGTGCATGATCAGTCACGTGATCAGTGTATGATCAGCCACGTGAACAGTGCATGCTCAGTCACGTGATCAGGGCCTGCTGAGCTGCGTGATTACTGTCTGCTCATCTGCTTGACAATTGCCAGCTGAGCTGCACGATTCCTGCCTGTCATCTGCTTGACAATTGCCAGCTGTGCTGCATAATTCCTGCCTGCTCAGCTGCTTGATTATTGCCAGCTGAGCAGCATGATTTCTCAGAGCTGAGTTCCATGATTATTGCCTACTGATTCCTGCCTACTCAGCTCTTTGTTCATTGCCTCCAGAGGCACATGATCAGTGTATGATACCAAACATGATCAGCACATGATCAGTCACATGATCATGCATGATAAGCCACGTGATCAGTGCATGATCAGTCACGTGATCAGTGCATGATCAGTCACGTGATCAGTGCATGTAGCCACGTGATCAGTGCATGATCAGCCACGTGATCAGTGCATGATAGCCACGTGATCAGTGCATGATCAGTCACGTGATCAGTGCATGATCAGTCACGTGATCAGTGCATGATCAGCCACGTGATCAGTGCATGATCAGTCACGTGATCAGTGCATGATCAGTCACGTGATCAGTGCATGATCAGTCACGTGATCAGTGCATGGTAGCTACGTGATCATTGCATGATCAGCCACGTGATCAGTGCATGATAGCCACGTGATCAGTGCATGATCAGTCACGTGATCAGTGCATGATCAGCCACGTGATCAGTGCATGATCAGTCACGTGATCAGTGCATGATCAGTCACGTGATCAGTGCATGATAGCTACGTGATCAGTGCATGATCAGCCACGTGATCAGTGCATGATAGCCACGTGATCAGTGCATGATCAGTCACGTGATCAGTGCATGATCAGTCACGTGATCAGTGCATGATCAGCCACGTGATCAGTGCATGATCAGCCACGTGATCAGTGCATGATCAGTCACGTGATCAGTGCATGATCAGCCACGTGATCAGTGCATGATCAGCCACGTGATCAGTGCATGATAGCCACGTGATCAGTGCATGATCAGTTACGTGATCAGTGCATGATCAGCCACGTGATCAGTGCATGATCAGACACGTGATCAGTGCATGATCAGCCACGTGATCAGTGCATGATAGCCACGTGATCAGTGCATGATCAGTCACGTGATCAGTGCATGATCAGTCACGTGATCAGTGCATGATCAGCCACGTGATCAGTGCATGATCAGTCACGTGATCAGTGCATGATAGCTACGTGATCAGTGCATGATCAGCCACGTGATCAGTGCATGATAGCCACGTGATCAGTGCATGATCAGCCACGTGATCAGTGCATGATCAGCCACGTGATCAGTGCATGATCAGTCACGTGATCAGTATGATCAGCCACGTGATCAGTGCATGATAGCCACGTGATCAGTGCATGATCAGCCACGTGATCAGTGCATGATCAGTCACGTGATCAGTGCATGATCAGTCACGTGATCAGTGCATGATACCTGCGTGATCATGCATGATCAGTCACGTGATCGTGCATGATCAGCCACGTGATCAGTGCATGATATCAGTGCATGATAGCCACGTGATCAGTGCATGATAGCCACGTGATCAGTGCATGATCAGTCACGTGATAGTGTGTGATCAGCCACGTGATCAGTGCATGATATCCACGTGATCAGTGCATGATAGCCACGTGATCAGTGCATGATCAGTCACGTGATCAGTGCATGATCAGTCACGTGATCAGTGCATGATCAGCCACGTGATCAGTGCATGATCAGCCACGTGATCAGTGCATGATCAGTCACGTGATCAGTGCATGATCAGTCACGTGATCAGTGCATGATCAGTCACGTGATCAGTGCATGATCAGCCACGTGATCAGTGCATGATCAGTCACGTGACCAGTATATGATAGCCACGTGATCAGTGCATGACAGCCACGTGATCAGTGCATGATAGCCACGTGATGTGTGCATGATCAGTCACGTGATCAGTGCATGATCAGCCACGTGATCAGTGCATGATGCCACGTGATCAGTGCATGATCAGTCACGTGACAGTGTATGATCAGCCACGTGATCAGTGCATGGTCAGACACGTGAACAGTGTATGATCAGCCACGTGATCAGTGCATGATATCCAAGTGATCAGTGCATGATCAATCACGTGATCAGTGTATGATCAGCCACGTGAACAGTGCATGCTCAGTCACGTGATCAGGGCCTGCTGAGCTGCGTGATTACTGTCTGCTCATCTGCTTGACAATTGCCAGCTGAGCTGCACGATTCCTGCCTGTCATCTGCTTGACAATTGCCAGCTGTGCTGCGTAATTCCTGCCTGCTCAGCTGCTTGATTATTGCCAGCTGAGCAGCATGATTCCTCACAGCTGAGTTCCATGATTATTGCCTGCTGACTGTTTGATTCGTGCCTACTCAGCTCTTTGTTTATTGCCTCCAGAGGCACATGATCAGTGTATGATAGCAAACATGATCAGCGCATGATCAGTCACATGATCAGCGCCATTAAGTCACGTGATCACTACATGATAGTCATGTGATCAGTCCATGCTCAGTCACGGTATCAGTGCATGATCAGCCACGTGATCAGTGCATGATCAGCCACGTGATCAGTGCATGATCAGTCACGTGATCAGTGCATGGTACCTGCGTGATCAGTGCATGATCAGCCACGTGATCAGTGCATGATAGCCACGTGATCAGTGCATGATCAGTCACGTGATCAGTGCATGATCAGTCACGTGATCAGTGCATGATCAGCCACGTGATCAGTGCATGATCAGTCACGTGATCAGTGCATGATCAGCCACGTGATCAGTGCATGATAGCCACGTGATCAGTGCATGATAGCCACGTGATCAGTGCATGATCAGTCACGTGATCATGTGTGATCAGCCACGTGATCAGTGCATGATATCCACGTGATCAGTGCATGATAGCCACGTGATCAGTGCATGATCAGTCACGTGATCAGTGCATGATCAGTCACGTGATCAGTGCATGATCAGTCACGTGATCAGTGCATGATCAGCCACGTGATCAGTGCATGATAGCCACGTGATCAGTGCATGATCAGTCACGTGATCAGTGCATGATCAGTCACGTGATCAGTGCATGATCAGCCACGTGATCAGTGCATGATCAGCCACGTGATCAGTGCATGATCAGTCACGTGATCAGTGCATGATCAGCCACGTGATCAGTGCATGATCAGTTACGTGATCAGTGCATGATCAGTCACGTGATCAGTGCATGGTAGCTACGTGATCAGTGCATGATCAGCCACGTGATCAGTGCATGATAGCCACGTGATCAGTGCATGATCAGCCACGTGATCAGTGCATGATCAGTCACGTGATCAGTGCATGATCAGCCACGTGATCAGTGCATGTCAGTCATGTAGTCAGTGCATGATAGCCCGTGATCAGTGCATGATCAGTCCCGTGATCAGTGTATGATCAGCCACGTGATCAGTGCATGATAGCCACGTGATCAGTGCATGATCAGTCACGTGATCAGTGTATGATCAGCCACGTGAACAGTGCATGCTCAGTCACGTGATCAGGGCCTGCTGAGCTGCGTGATTACTGTCTGCTCATCTGCTTGACAATTGCCAGCTGAGCTGCACGATTCCTGCCTGTCATCTGCTTGACAATTGCCAGCTGTGCTGCGTAATTCCTGCCTGCTCAGCTGCTTGATTATTGCCAGCTGAGCAGCATGATTTCTCACAGCTGAGTTCCATGATTATTGCCTGCTGACTGATTCGTGCCTACTCAGCTCTTTGTTCATTGCCTCCAGAGGCACATGATCAGTGTATGATAGCAAACATGATCAGTGCATGATCAGTCACATGATCAGTGCATGATAAGCCACGTGATCAGTGCATGATCAGTCATGTGATCAGTGCATGATCAGTCACGTGATCAGTGCATGATAGCTGCGTGATCAGTGCATGATCAGCCACGTGATCAGTGCATGATGCCACGTGATCAGTGCATGATCAGTCACGTGATCAGTGCATGATAGCTACGTGATCAGTGCATGATCAGCCACGTGATCAGTGCATGATAGCCACGTGATCAGTGCATGATCAGCCACGTGATCAGTGCATGATCAGCCACGTGATCAGTGCATGACAGCACGTGATCAGTATGATCAGCCACGTGATCAGTGCATGATAGCCACGTGATCAGTGCATGATCAGTCACGTGATCAGTGCATGATCAGCCACGTGATCAGTGCATGACAGGCACGTGATCAGTATGATCAGCCACGTGATCAGTGCATGATAGCCACGTGATCAGTGCATGATCAGTCACGTGATCAGTGCATGATCAGCACGTGATCAGTGCATGATCAGCCACGTGATCAGTGCATGATCAATTACGTGATCAGTGCATGATCAGTCACGTGATCAGTGCATGATAGCTACGTGATCAGTGCATGATCAGCCACGTGATCAGTGCATGATAGCCACGTGATCAGTGCATGATCAGCCACGTGATCAGTGCATGATCATCACGTGATCAGTGCATGATCAGTCACGTGATCAGTGCATGATCAGTCACGTGATCAGTGTGATCAGCCACGTGATCAGTGCATGATATCAGTGCATGATAGTCACGTGATCAGTGCATGATAGCCACGTGATCAGTGCATGATCAGTCACGTGATCAGTGTGTGATCAGCCACGTGATCAGTGCATGATATCCACGTGATCAGTGCATGATAGCCACGTGATCAGTGCATGATCAGTCACGTGATCAGTGCATGATCAGTCACGTGATCAGTGTGTGATCAGCCACGTGATCAGTGCATGATCAGCCACGTGATCAGTGCATGATCAATTACGTGATCAGTGCATGATCAGTCACGTGACCAGTACATGGTTGCTACGTGATCGTTGCATGATCAGCCACGTGAGCAGTGCATGATAGCCACGTGATCAGTGCATGATCAGTCACGTGATCAGTGCATGATCAGTCACGTGATCAGTGCATGATCATTTACGTGATCAGTGCATGATCAGTCACGTGACCAGTATATGGTAGCTACGTGATCATTGCATGACAGCCACGTGAGCAGTGCATGATAGCCACGTGATGTGTGCATGATCAGTTACGTGATCAGTGTATGATCAGCCACGTGATCAGTGCATGAGTGCCACGTGATCAGTGCATGATCAGTCACGTGATCAGTGCATGATCAGTCACGTGATCAGTGCATGATCAGCCACGTGATCAGTGCATGATAGTCACGTGATCAGTGCATGATCAATTACGTGATCAGTGCATGATCAGTCACGTGATCAGTACATGGCAGCTACGTGATCAGTGCATGATCAGCCACGTGATCAGTGCATGATAGCCACGTGATCAGTGCATGATCAGTCACGTGATCAGTGTATGATCATCCACGTGATCAGTGCATGATCAGTCACGTGATCAGTGCATGATCAGACGTGATCAGTGCATGATCAGTCACGTGATCAGTGCATGATCAGCCACGTGATCAGTGCATGATAGCCACGTGATCAGTGCATGATAGCCAGTGATCAGTGCATGATCAGTCACGTGATCAGTGCATGATCAGCCACGTGATCAGTGCATGATAGCCACGTGATCAGTGCATGATCAGTCACGTGATCAGTGCATGATCAGTCACGTGATCAGTGCATGATCAATTACATGATCAGTCACGTGATCAGTGCATGATCAATTACGTGATCAGTGCATGATCAGTCACGTGATCAGTGCATGTCAGCTACGTGATCAGTGCATGATCAGCCACGTGATCAGTGCATGATAGCCACGTGATCAGTGCATGATCAGCCACGTGATCAGTGCATGATCCACGTGATCAGTGCATGATCAGTCACGTGATCAGTGCATGATCAGCCACGTGATCAGTGCATGATAGCCACGTGATCAGTGCATGATAGCCACGTGATCAGTGCATGATCAGTCACGTGATCAGTGCATGATCAGCCACGTGATCAGTGCATGATCAGCCACGTGATCAGTGCATGATAGCCACGTGATCAGTGCATGATCAGTCACGTGATCAGTGCATGATCAGCACGTGATCAGTGCATGATCAGCCACGTGATCAGTGCATGATAGCCACGTGATCAGTGCATGATCAGTCACGTGATCAGTGCATGATCAGTCACGTGATCAGTGCATGATCAGCCACGTGATCAGTGCATGATCAATTACGTGATCAGTGCATGATCAGTCACGTGATCAGTACATGGTAGCTACGTGATCAGTGCATGATCAGCCACGTGATCAGTGCATGATAGCCACGTGATCAGTGCATGATCAGTCACGTGATCAGTGCATGATCAGTCACGTGATCAGTGCATGATCATTTACGTGATCAGTGCATGATCAGTCACGTGACCAGTGCATGGTAGCTACGTGATCATTGCATGATCAGCCACGTGATCAGTGCATGATAGCCACGTGATCAGTGCATGATCAGTCACGTGATCAGTGCATGATCAGCCACGTGATCAGTGCATGGTAGCTACGTGATCAGTGCATGATCAGCCGTGATCAGTGCATGATAGCCACGTGATCAGTGCATGATCAGTCACGTGATCAGTGCATGATCAGCCACGTGATCAGTGCATGATCAGTCACGTGATCAGTGCATGATCAGCCACGTGATCAGTGCATGATCAGTCACGTGATCAGTGCATGATCAGTCACGTGATCAGTGCATGATAGCCACGTGATCAGTGCATGATCAGCCACGTGATCAGTGCATGATCAGTCACGTGATCAGTGCATGATCAGTCACGTGATCAGTGCATGGTAGCTACGTGATCATTGCATGATCAGCCACGTGATCAGTGCATGATAGCCACGTGATCAGTGCATGATCAGTCACGTGATCAGTGCATGATCAGTCACGTGATCAGTGCATGATCAGTCACGTGATCAGTGCATGATCAATTACGTGATCAGTGCATGATCAGTCACGTGATCAGTGCATGGCAGCTACGTGATCAGTGCATGATCAGCCACGTGATCAGTGCATGATAGCCACGTGATCAGTGCATGATCAGTCACGTGATCAGTGCATGATCATCCACGTGATCAGTGCATGATCAGTCACGTGATCAGTGCATGATCAGACGTGATCAGTGCATGATCAGTCACGTGATCAGTGCATGATCAGCCACGTGATCAGTGCATGATAGCCACGTGATCAGTGCATGATAGCCACGTGATCAGTGCATGATCAGTCACGTGATCAGTGCATGATCAGCCACGTGATCAGTGCATGATAGCCACGTGATCAGTGCATGATCAGTCACGTGATCAGTGCATGATCAGTCACGTGATCAGTGCATGATCAGTCACGTGATCAGTGCATGATCAGCCACGTGATCAGTGCATGATCAGTCACGTGATCAGTGCATGATAGCACGTGATCAGTGCATGATCAGTCCCGTGATCAGTGCATGATCAGCCACGTGATCAGTGCATGATAGCCACGTGATCAGTGCATGATCAGTCACGTGATCAGTGCATGATCAGCCACGTGATCAGTGCATGATCAGCCACGTGATCAGTGCATGATCAGCCACGTGATCAGTGCATGATCAATCACGTGATCAGTGCATGATCAGTCACGTGATCAGTGTATGATCAGCCACGTGAACAGTGCATGCTCAGTCACGTGATCAGGGCCTGCTGAGCTGCGTGATTACTGTCTGCTCATCTGCTTGACAATTGCCAGCTGAGCTGCACGATTCCTGCCTGTCATCTGCTTGACAATTGCCACCTGTGCTGCGTAATTCCTGCCTGCTCAGCTACTTGATTATTGCCAGCTGAGCAGCATGATTTCTCAGAGCTGAGTTCCATGATTATTGCCTGCTGACTGATTCCTGCCTACTCAGCTCTTTGTTCATTGCCTCCAGAGGCACATGATCAGTATGACACAAACATGATCAGCACATGATCAGTCACATGATCAGTGCATGATAGCCACGTGATCAGTGCATGATCAGTACGTGATCAGTGCATGATCAGTCACGTGATCAGTGCATGATAGCTGCGTGATCAGTGCATGATCAGCCACGTGATCAGTGCATGATAGCCACGTGATCAGTGCATGATCAGCCACGTGATCAGTGCATGATCAGTCACGTGATCAGTGCATGATCAGCCACGTGATCAGTGCATGATCAGTCACGTGATCAGTGCATGGTAGCTACGTGATCAGTGCATGATCAGCCACGTGATCAGTGCATGATAGCCACGTGATCAGTGCATGATCAGCCACGTGATCAGTGCATGATCAGTCACGTGATCAGTGCATGATCAGCCACGTGATCAGTGCATGATCAGTCACGTGATCAGTGCATGATCAGCCACGTGATCAGTGCATGATAGCCACGTGATCAGTGCATGATCAGTCACGTGATCAGTGCATGATCAGTCACGTGATCAGTGCATGATCAGCACGTGATCAGTGCATGATCAGTCATGTATCAGTGCATGATAGCCCGTGATCAGTGCATGATCAGTCCCGTGATCAGTGCATGATCAGCCACGTGATCAGTGCATGATAGCCACGTGATCAGTGCATGATCAGTCACGTGATCAGTGCATGATCAGCCACGTGATCAGTGCATGATAGCCACGTGATCAGTGCATGATCAGTCACGTGATCAGTGTATGATCAGCCACGTGAACAGTGCATGCTCAGTCACGTGATCAGGGCCTGCTGAGCTGCGTGATTACTGTCTGCTCATCTGCTTGACAATTGCCAGCTGAGCTGCATGATTCCTGCCTGTCATCTGCTTGACAATTGCCAGCTGTGCTGCATAATTCCTGCCTGCTCATCTGCTTGATTATTGCCAGCTGAGCAGCATGATTTCTCAGAGCTGAGTTCCATGATTATTGCCTGACTGATTAGTGCCTACTCAGCTCTTTGTTCATTGCCTCCAGAGGCACATGATCAGTGTATGATACCAAACATGATCAGCACATGATCAGTCACATGATCATGCATGATAAGCCACGTGATCAGTGCATGATCAGTCACGTGATCAGTGCATGATCAGTCACGTGATCAGTGCATGTAGCCACGTGATCAGTGCATGATCAGCCACGTGATCAGTGCATGATAGCCACGTGATCAGTGCATGATCAGCCACGTGATCAGTGCATGATCAGTCACGTGATCAGTGCATGATCAGCCACGTGATCAGTGCATGATCAGTCACGTGATCAGTGCATGATCAGTCACGTGATCAGTGCATGATCAGTCACGTGACCAGTACATGGTAGCTACGTGATCATTGCATGATCAGCCACGTGATCAGTGCATGATAGCCACGTGATCAGTGCATGATCAGTCACGTGATCAGTGCATGATCAGCCACGTGATCAGTGCATGATCAGTTACGTGATCAGTGCATGATCAGTCACGTGACCAGTGCATGGTAGCTACGTGATCAGTGCATGATCAGCCACGTGATCAGTGCATGATAGCCACGTGATCAGTGCATGATCAGTCACGTGATCAGTGCATGATCAGTCACGTGATCAGTGCATGATCAGTCACGTGATCAGTGCATGATCAGCCACGTGATCAGTGCATGATCAGTCACGTGATCAGTGCATGATAGCCACGTGATCAGTGCATGATCAGCCACGTGATCAGTGCATGATAGCCACGTGATCAGTGCATGATCAGTTACGTGATCAGTGTATGATCAGCCACGTGATCAGTGCATGGTCAGACACGTGAACAGTGTATGATCAGCCACGTGATCAGTGCATGATATCCAAGTGATCAGTGCATGATCAGTCACGTGATCAGTGTATGATCAGCCACGTGAACAGTGCATGCTCAGTCACGTGATCAGGGCCTGCTGAGCTGCGTGATTACTGTCTGCTCATCTGCTTGACAATTGCCAGCTGAGCTGCACGATTCCTGCCTGTCATCTGCTTGACAATTGCCAGCTGTGCTGCGTAATTCCTGCCTGCTCAGCTGCTTGATTATTGCCAGCTGAGCAGCATGATTCCTCACAGCTGAGTTCCATGATTATTGCCTGCTGACTGTTTGATTCGTGCCTACTCAGCTCTTTGTTTATTGCCTCCAGAGGCACATGATCAGTGTATGATAGCAAACATGATCAGCGCATGATCAGTCACATGATCAGCGCCATTAAGTCACGTGATCACTACATGATAGTCATGTGATCAGTCCATGCTCAGTCACGGTATCAGTGCATGATCAGCCACGTGATCAGTGCATGATCAGCCACGTGATCAGTGCATGATAGCCACGTGATCAGTGCATGATCAGTCACGTGATCAGTGCATGATCAGGCACGTGATCAGTGCATGATCAGCCACGTGATCAGTGCATGATCAGTCACCTGATGGGTGTATGATCAGTCACGTGACCAGTACATGGTAGCTACATGATCATTGCATGATCAGCCACGTGATCAGTGCATGATAGCCACGTGATCAGTGCATGATCAGTCACGTGATCAGTGCATGATCAGTCACGTGATCAGTGCATGATCAGCCACGTGATCAGTGCATGATCAGTCACGTGATCAGTGCATGATAGCCACGTGATCAGTGCATGATCAGCCACGTGATCAGTGCATGATAGCCACGTGATCAGTGCATGATCAGTCACGTGATCAGTGCATGATCAGTCACGTGATCAGTGCATGATCAGTCACGTGATCGTGCATGATCAGCCACGTGATCAGTGCATGATAGCCACGTGATCAGTGCATGATCAGCCACGTGATCAGTGCATGATCAGTCACGTGATCAGTGCATGATCAGTCACGTGATCAGTGCATGATCAGCCACGTGATCAGTGCATGATCAGCCACGTGATCAGTGCATGATCAGCCACGTGATCAGTGCATGATCAGTCACGTGATCAGTGCATGATAGTCACGTGATCAGTGCATGATCAGCCACGTGATCAGTGCATGATAGCCACGTGATCAGTGCATGATAGCCACGTGATCAGTGCATGATAGCCACGTGATCAGTGCATGATCAGTCACGTGATCAGTGTGATCAGCCACGTGATCAGTGCATGATAGCCACGTGATCAGTGCATGATCAGCCACGTGATCAGTGCATGATCAGTCACGTGACCAGTACATGGTTGCTACGTGATCGTGCATGATCAGCCACGTGAGCAGTGCATGATAGCCACGTGATCAGTGCATGATCAGTCACGTGATCAGTGCATGATCAGTCACGTGAACAGTGCATGATCATTTACGTGATCAGTGCATGATCAGTCACGTGACCAGTATATGGTAGCTACGTGATCATTGCATGACAGCCACGTGAGCAGTGCATGATAGCCACGTGATGTGTGCATGATCAGTTACGTGAGCAGTGTATGATCAGCCACGTGATCAGTGCATGAGTGCCACGTGATCAGTGCATGATATGTCACGTGACAGGTGTGTGATCAGCCACGTGAACAGTGCATGATCAGCCACGTGATCAGTGCATGATAGCCACGTGATCAGTGCATGATCAGTTACGTGATCAGTGCATGATCAGCCACGTGATCAGTGCATGGTCAGACACGTGATCAGTGTATGATCAGCCACGTGATCAGTGCATGATAGCCACGTGATCAGTGCATGATCAGTCACGTGATCAGTGCATGATCAGTCACGTGATCAGTGCATGATAGCTACGTGATCAGTGCATGATCAGTCACGTGATCAGTGCATGATCAGTCACGTGATCAGTGCATGATCAGTCATTGATCAGTGCATGATCAGTCACGTGATCAGTGCATGATCAGCCACGTGATCAGTGCATGATAGCCACGTGATCAGTGCATGATCAGTCACGTGATCAGTGCATGATCAGCCACGTGATCAGTGCATGATCAGTCACGTGATCAGTGCATGATCAGCCACGTGATCAGTGCATGATCAGTCATGTGATCAGTGCATGATATAGACGTGATCAGTGCATGATCAGTCACGTGATCAGTGCATGATAGCCACGTGATCAGTGCATGATCAGTCACGTGATCAGTGCATGATCAGTCACGTGATCAGTGCATGATAGCTCCATGATCAGTGCATGATCAGCCACGTGATCAGTGCATGATCAGTCACGTGATCAGTGCATGATCAGTCACGTGATCAGTGCATGATCAGTCACGTGATCAGTGCATGATCAGCCACGTGATCAGTGCATGATCAGTCACGTGATCAGTGCATGATCAGTCACGTGACCAGTGCATGGTAGCTACGTGATCAGTGCATGATCAGCCACGTGATCAGTGCATGATCAGCCACGTGATCAGTGCATGATCAGTCACGTGATCAGTGCATGATCAGCCACGTGATCAGTGCATGATAGCCACGTGATCAGTGCATGATAGCCACGTGATCAGTGCATGATCAGTCACGTGATCAGTGCATGATCAGTCACGTGATCAGTGTGTGATCAGCCACGTGATCAGTGCATGATCAGCCACGTGATCAGTGCATGATCAATTACGTGATCAGTGCATGATCAGTCACGTGATCAGTACATGGTAGCTACGTGATCATTGCATGATCAGCCACGTGATCAGTGCATGATAGCCACGTGATCAGTGCATGATCAGCCACGTGATCAGTGCATGATCAGTCACGTGATCATGTGTGATCAGCCACGTGATCAGTGCATGATAGCCACGTGATCAGTGCATGATAGCCACGTGATCAGTGCATGATCAGCCACGTGATCAGTGCATGATCAGCCACGTGATCAGTGCATGATCAATTACGTGATCAGTGCATGATCAGTCACGTGACCAGTACATGGTTGCTACGTGATCGTTGCATGATCAGCCACGTGAGCAGTGCATGATAGCCACGTGATCAGTGCATGATCAGTCACGTGATCAGTGCATGATCAGTCACGTGATCAGTGCATGATCATTTACGTGATCAGTGCATGATCAGTCACGTGACCAGTATATGGTAGCTACGTGATCATTGCATGACAGCCACGTGATCAGTGCATGATAGCCACGTGATCAGTGCATGATCAGTTACGTGATCAGTGTATGATCAGCCACGTGATCAGTGCATGATGCCACGTGATCAGTGCATGATAGTCACGTGATCAGTGCATGATCAGCCACGTGAACAGTGTATGATCAGCCACGTGATCAGTGCATGATATCCAAGTGATCAGTGCATGATCAATCACGTGATCAGTGTATGATCAGCCACGTGAACAGTGCATGCTCAGTCACGTGATCTGGGCCTGCTGAGCTGCGTGATTACTGTCTGCTCATCTGCTTGACAATTGCCAGCTGAGCTGCACGATTCCTGCCTGTCATCTGCTTGACAATTGCCAGCTGTGCTGCGTAATTCCTGCCTGCTCAGCTGCTTGATTATTGCCAGCTGAGCAGCATGATTCCTCACAGCTGAGTTCCATGATTATTGCCTGCTGACTGTTTGATTCGTGCCTACTCAGCTCTTTGTTTATTGCCTCCAGAGGCACATGATCAGTGTATGATAGCAAACATGATCAGCGCATGATCAGTCACATGATCAGCGCCATTAAGTCACGTGATCACTACATGATAGTCATGTGATCAGTCCATGCTCAGTCACGGTATCAGTGCATGATCAGCCACGTGATCAGTGCATGATCTGTCACATGATTAGTGTATGATCATCCACGTGATCAGTGCATGGGCAGTCATGTGATCAGTGCATGATATAGACGTGATCAGTGCATGATCAGTCTCGTGATCAGTGCATGATAGCCACGTGATCAGTGCATGATCAGTCACCTGATGGGTGTATGATCATTCACGTGACCTGTACATGGTAGCTACATGATCATTGCATGATCAGCCACGTGAGTAGTGCATGATAGCCACGTGATCACTGCATGATCAGTCACGTGATCAGTGCATGATCAGTCATGTGACCAGTACATGGTAGCTGCGTGATCATGCATGATCAGCCACGTGAGCAGTGCATGATAGCCACGTGATCAGTGCATGATCAGTCACGTGATCAGTGCATGATCAGCCACGTGATCAGTGCATGATCAGGCACGTGATCAGTGCATGATCAGCCACGTGATCAGTGCATGATAGCCACGTGATCAGTGCATGATCAGTCACGTGATCAGTGCATGATCAGTCACGTGATCAGTGCATGATCAGCCACGTGATCAGTGCATGATCAGCCACGTGATCAGTGCATGATCAGTTACGTGATCAGTGCATGATCAGTCACGTGACCAGTACATGGTAGCTACGTGATCATTGCATGATCAGCCACGTGATCAGTGCATGATAGCCACGTGATCAGTGCATGATCAGCCACGTGATCAGTGCATGATCAGTCACGTGATCAGTGCATGATCAGCCACGTGATCAGTGCATGATAGCCACGTGATCAGTGCATGATCAGTCACGTGATCAGTGCATGATCAGTCACGTGATCAGTGCATGATCAGCCACGTGATCAGTGCATGATCAGTTACGTGATCAGTGCATGATCAGTCACGTGATCAGTGCATGGTAGCTACGTGATCAGTGCATGATCAGCCACGTGATCAGTGCATGATAGCCACGTGATCAGTGCATGATCAGTCACGTGATCAGTGCATGATCAGTCACGTGATCAGTGCATGATCAGCCACGTGATCAGTGCATGATCAGTCACGTGATCAGTATATGTAGCTACGTGATCATTGCATGATCAGCCACGTGATCAGTGCATGATAGCCACGTGATCAGTGCATGATCAGCCACGTGATCAGTGCATGATCAGTCACGTGATCAGTGCATGATCAGCCACGTGATCAGTGCATGACAGTCACGTGATCAGTATGATCAGCCACGTGATCAGTGCATGATAGCCACGTGATCAGTGCATGATCAGCCACGTGATCAGTGCATGATCAGCCACGTGATCAGTATGATCAGCCACGTGATCAGTGCATGATAGCCACGTGATCAGTGCATGATCAGTCACGTGATCAGTGCATGATCAGCCACGTGATCAGTGCATGATCAGCCACGTGATCAGTGCATGATCAATCACGTGATCAGTGCATGATCAGTCACGTGATCAGTGTATGATCAGCCACGTGAACAGTGCATGCTCAGTCACGTGATCAGGGCCTGCTGAGCTGCGTGATTACTGTCTGCTCATCTGCTTGACAATTGCCAGCTGAGCTGCACGATTCCTGCCTGTCATCTGCTTGACAATTGCCACCTGTGCTGCATAATTCCTGCCTGCTCATCTACTTGATTATTGCCAGCTGAGCAGCATGATTTGTCAGAGCTGAGTTCCATGATTATAGCCTGCTGACTGATTCCTGCCTACTCAGCTCTTTGTTCATTGCCTCCAGATGCACATGATCAGTGTATGACACCAAACATGATCAGCACATGATCAGTCACATGATCAGTGCATGATAAGCCACGTGATCAGTGCATGATCAGTCACGTGATCAGTGCATGATCAGTCACGTGACCAGTGCATGATAGCTACGTGATCAGTGCATGATCAGCCACGTGATCAGTGCATGATAGCCACGTGATCAGTGCATGATCAGTCACGTGATCAGTGCATGATCAGTCACGTGATCAGTGCATGATCAGCCACGTGATCAGTGCATGATCAGTCACGTGATCAGTGCATGATCAGTCACGTGACCAGTGCATGATAGCCACGTGATCAGTGCATGATCAGCCACGTGATCAGTGCATGATCAGCCACGTGATCAGTGCATGATCAGTTACGTGAGCAGTGTATGATCAGCCACGTGATCAGTGCATGGTCAGACACGTGAACAGTGTATGATCAGCCACGTGATCAGTGCATGATATCCAAGTGATCAGTGCATGATCAATCACGTGATCAGTGTATGATCAGCCACGTGAACAGTGCATGCTCAGTCACGTGATCAGGGCCTGCTGAGCTGCGTGATTACTGTCTGCTCATCTGCTTGACAATTGCCAGCTGAGCTGCATGATTCCTGCCTGTCATCTGCTTGACAATTGCCAGCTGTGCTGCGTAATTCCTGCCTGCTCAGCTGCTTGATTATTGCCAGCTGAGCAGCATGATTCCTCACAGCTGAGTTCCATGATTATTGCCTGCTGACTGTTTGATTCGTGCCTACTCAGCTCTTTGTTTATTGCCTCCAGAGGCACATGATCAGTGTATGATAGCAAACATGATCAGCGCATGATCAGTCACATGATCAGCGCCATTAAGTCACGTGATCACTACATGATAGTCATGTGATCAGTCCATGCTCAGTCACGGTATCAGTGCATGATCAGCCACGTGATCAGTGCATGATAGCCACGTGATCAGTGCATGATCAGCCACGTGATCAGTGCATGATCATCACGTGATCAGTGCATGATAGCCACGTGATCAGTGCATGATCAGTCACGTGATCAGTGCATGATCAGTCACGTGATCAGTGCATGATCAGCCACGTGATAGTGCATGATAGCCACGTGATCAGTGCATGATCAGTCACGTGATCAGTGCATGATCAGTCACGTGATCAGTGCATGATCAGGCACGTGATCAGTGCATGATCAGCCACGTGATCAGTGCATGATAGCCACGTGATCAGTGCATGATCAGTCACGTGATCAGTGCATGATCAGTCACGTGATCAGTGCATGATCAGCCACGTGATCAGTGCATGATCAGTCACGTGATCAGTACATGATAGCTACGTGATCAGTGCATGATCAGCCACGTGATCAGTGCATGATAGCCACGTGATCAGTGCATGATCAGTCACGTGATCAGTGCATGATCAGTCACGTGATCAGTGCATGATCAGCCACGTGATCAGTGCATGATCAGTCACGTGATCAGTGCATGATAGCTGCGTGATCAGTGCATGATCAGCCACGTGATCAGTGCATGATAGCCACGTGATCAGTGCATGATCAGTCACGTGATCAGTGCATGATCAGCCACGTGATCAGTGCATGATAGCCACGTGATCAGTGCATGACAGTCACGTGATCAGTGCATGATCAGCCACGTGATCAGTGCATGATAGCCACGTGATCAGTGCATGATCAGTCACGTGATCAGTGTATGATCAGCCACGTGAACAGTGCATGCTCAGTCACGTGATCAGGGCCTGCTGAGCTGCGTGATTACTGTCTGCTCATCTGCTTGACAATTGCCAGCTGAGCTGCACGATTCCTGCCTGTCATCTGCTTGACAATTGCCACCTGTGCTGCATAATTCCTGCCTGCTCAGCTGCTTGATTATTGCCAGCTGAGCAGCATGATTTCTCACAGCTGAGTTCCATGATTATTGCCTGACTGATTCCTGCCTACTCAGCTCTTTGTTCATTGCCTCCAGAGGCACATGATCAGTGTATGATACCAAACATGATCAGCACATGATCAGTCACATGATCAGTGCATGATAAGCCACGTGATCAGTGCATGATCAGTCACGTGATCAGTGCATGATCAGCCACGTGATCAGTGCATGATCAGCCACGTGATCAGTGCATGATAGCTGCGTGATCAGTGCATGATCAGCCACGTGATCAGTGCATGATCAGTCACGTGATCAGTGCATGATCAGCCACGTGATCAGTGCATGATCAGTCACGTGATCAGTGCATGATCAGCCACGTGATCAGTGCATGATCAGTCACGTGATCAGTGCATGATCAGTCACGTGACCAGTGCATGGTAGCTACGTGATCATTGCATGATCAGCCACGTGATCAGTGCATGATAGCCACGTGATCAGTGCATGATCAGTCACGTGATCAGTGCATGATCAGTCACGTGATCAGTGCATGATCAGTCACGTGATCGTGTGTGATCAGCCACGTGATCAGTGCATGATAGCCACGTGATCAGTGCATGATAGCCACGTGATCAGTGCATGATCAGTCACGTGATCAGTGCATGATCAGTCACGTGATCAGTGCATGATCAGCCACGTGATCAGTGCATGATCAGCCACGTGATCAGTGCATGATCAATCACGTGATCAGTGCATGATCAGTCACGTGATCAGTGCATGATAGCCACGTGATCAGTGCATGATCAGCCACGTGATCAGTGCATGATAGCCACGTGATCAGTGCATGATCAGCCACGTGATCAGTGCATGATCAGTCACGTGATAGTGCATGATCAGCCACGTGATCAGTGCATGATAGCCACGTGATCAGTGCATGATCAGCCACGTGATCAGTGCATGATAGCCACGTGATCAGTGCATGATCAGTCACGTGATCAGTGTGATCAGCCACGTGATCAGTGCATGATAGCCACGTGATCAGTGCATGATCAGCCACGTGATCAGTGCATGATCAGCCACGTGATCAGTGCATGATAGCCACGTGATCAGTGCATGATCAGTCACGTGATCAGTGCATGATCAGTCACGTGATCAGTGCATGATCAGCCACGTGATCAGTGCATGATAGCCACGTGATCAGTGCATGATCAGTCACGTGATCAGTGCATGATCAGTCACGTGATCAGTGCATGATCAGTCACGTGATCAGTGCATGATCAGCCACGTGATCAGTGCATGATAGCCACGTGATCAGTGCATGATCAGTCACGTGATCAGTGCATGATCAGTCACGTGATCAGTGCATGATCAGCCACGTGATCAGTGCATGATCAGTCACGTGATCAGTGCATGATAGCTGCGTGATCAGTGCATGATCAGCCACGTGATCAGTGCATGATAGCCACGTGATCAGTGCATGATCAGTCACGTGATCAGTGCATGATCAGTCACGTGATCAGTGCATGATCAGCCACGTGATCAGTGCATGATCAGTCACGTGATCAGTGCATGATAGCTGCGTGATCAGTGCATGATCAGCCACGTGATCAGTGCATGATAGCCACGTGATCAGTGCATGATCAGTCACGTGATCAGTGCATGATCAGCCACGTGATCAGTGCATGATAGCCACGTGATCAGTGCATGACAATCACGTGATCAGTGCATGATCAGTCACGTGATCAGTGCATGATAGCCACGTGATCAGTGCATGATCAGTCACGTGATCAGTGTATGATCAGCCACGTGAACAGTGCATGCTCAGTCACGTGATCAGGGCCTGCTGAGCTGCGTGATTACTGTCTGCTCATCTGCTTGACAATTGCCAGCTGAGCTGCACGATTCCTGCCTGTCATCTGCTTGACAATTGCCACCTGTGCTGCATAATTCCTGCCTGCTCAGCCACTTGATTATTGCCAGCTGAGCAGCATGATTTCTCAGAGCTGAGTTCCATGATTATTGCCTGACTGATTCGTGCCTACTCAGCTCTTTGTTCATTGCCTCCAGAGGCACATGATCAGTGTATGATACCAAACATGATCAGTGCATGATCAGTCACATGATCAGTGCATGATAAGCCACGTGATCAGTGCATGATCAGTCACGTGATCAGTGCATGATCAGTCACGTGATCAGTGCATGATCAGCCACGTGATCAGTGCATGATAGCCACGTGATCAGTGCATGATCAGCCACGTGATCAGTGCATGATCAGCCACGTGATCAGTGCATGATCAGCCACGTGATCAGTGCATGATCAATTACGTGATCAGTGCATGATCAGTCACGTGATCAGTGCATGGTAGCTACGTGATCGTGCATGATCAGCCACGTGATCAGTGCATGATAGCCACGTGATCAGTGCATGATCAGTCACGTGATCAGTGCATGATCAGTCACGTGATCAGTGCATGATCAGTCACGTGATCAGTGCATGATCAGTCACGTGATCAGTGCATGGTAGCCACGTGATCAGTGCATGATCAGCCACGTGATCAGTGCATGATAGCCACGTGATCAGTGCATGATCAGTCACGTGATCAGTGCATGATCAGCCACGTGATCAGTGCATGATGCCACGTGATCAGTGCATGATCAGTCACGTGATCAGTGCATGATCAGCCACGTGATCAGTGCATGATCAGCCACGTGATCAGTGCATGATATCCACGTGATCAGTGCATGATCAGTCACGTGATCAGTGTATGATCAGCCACGTGAACAGTGCATGCTCAGTCACGTGATCAGGGCCTGCTGAGCTGCGTGATTACTGTCTGCTCATCTGCTTGACAATTGCCAGCTGAGCTGCACGATTCCTGCCTGTCATCTGCTTGACAATTGCCAGCTGTGCTGCGTAATTCCTGCCTGCTCAGCTGCTTGATTATTGCCAGCTGAGCAGCATGATTCCTCACAGCTGAGTTCCATGATTATTGCCTGCTGACTGTTTGATTCGTGCCTACTCAGCTCTTTGTTTATTGCCTCCAGAGGCACATGATCAGTGTATGATAGCAAACATGATCAGCGCATGATCAGTCACATGATCAGCGCCATTAAGTCACGTGATCACTACATGATAGTCATGTGATCAGTCCATGCTCAGTCACGGTATCAGTGCATGATCAGCCACGTGATCAGTGCATGATCAGCCACGTGATCAGTGCATGATCAGCCACGTGATCAGTGCATGATCATCCACGTGATCAGTGCATGATAGCCACGTGATCAGTGCATGATCAGTCACGTGATCAGTGCATGATCAGTCACGTGATCAGTGCATGATCAGCCACGTGATCAGTGCATGATAGCCACGTGATCAGTGCATGATCAGTCACGTGATCAGTGCATGATCAGTCACGTGATCAGTGCATGATCAGCCACGTGATCAGTGCATGATCAGCCACGTGATCAGTGCATGATAGCCACGTGATCAGTGCATGATCAGTCACGTGATCAGTGCATGATCAGTCACGTGATCAGTGCATGATCAGCCACGTGATCAGTGCATGATCAGTCACGTGATCAGTGCATGATAGCCACGTGATCAGTGCATGATCAGCCACGTGATCAGTGCATGATAGCCACGTGATCAGTGCATGATCAGTCACGTGATCAGTGCATGATCAGTCACGTGATCAGTGCATGATCAGCCACGTGATCAGTGCATGATCAGTCACGTGATCAGTGCATGATAGCTGCAGATCAGTGCATGATCAGCCACGTGATCAGTGCATGATAGCCACGTGATCAGTGCATGATCAGTCACGTGATCAGTGCATGATCAGCCACGTGATCAGTGCATGATAGCCATCAGTGCATGATCAGTCACGTGATCAGTGCATGATCAGTCACGTGATCAGTGCATGATAGCCACGTGATCAGTGCATGATCAGTCACGTGATCAGTGTATGATCAGCCACGTGAACAGTGCATGCTCAGTCACGTGATCAGGGCCTGCTGAGCTGCGTGATTACTGTCTGCTCATCTGCTTGACAATTGCCAGCTGAGCTGCACGATTCCTGCCTGTCATCTGCTTGACAATTGCCACCTGTGCTGCATAATTCCTGCCTGCTCATCCACTTGATTATTGCCAGCTGAGCAGCATGATTTCTCAGAGCTGAGTTCCATGATTATTGCCTACTGATTCGTGCCTACTCAGCTCTTTGTTCATTGCCTCCAGAGGCACATGATCAGTGTATGATACCAAACATGATCAGTGCATGATCAGTCACATGATCAGTGCATGATCAGCCACGTGATCAGTGCATGATCAGTCACGTGATCAGTGCATGATCAGCCACGTGATCAGTGCATGATCAGTCACGTGATCAGTGCATGATAGCTGCGTGATCAGTGCATGATCAGCCACGTGATCAGTGCATGATCAGTCACGTGATCAGTGCATGATCAGCCACGTGATCAGTGCATGATCAGTCACGTGACAGTGCATGGTAGCTACGTGATCATTGCATGATCAGCCACGTGATCAGTGCATGATAGCCACGTGATCAGTGCATGATCAGTCACGTGATCAGTGCATGATCAGCCACGTGATCAGTGCATGATATCAGTGCATGATCAGCCACGTGATCAGTGCATGATAGCCACGTGATCAGTGCATGATCAGTCACGTGATCAGTGCATGATCAGCCACGTGATCAGTGCATGATATCCACGTGATCAGTGCATGATAGCCACGTGATCAGTTCATGATCAGTGCATGATCAGCCACGTGATCAGTGCATGATCAGTCACGTGATCAGTGCATGATAGCCACGTGATCAGTGCATGATCAGCCACGTGATCAGTGCATGATAGCCACGTGATCAGTGCATGATCAGCCACGTGATCAGTGCATGATCAGCCACGTGATCAGTGCATGGTCAGACACGTGATCAGTGTATGATCAGCCACGTGATCAGTGCATGATATCCACGTGATCAGTGCATGATCAGTCACGTGATCAGTGTATGATCAGCCACGTGAACAGTGCATGCTCAGTCACGTGATCAGGGCCTGCTGAGCTGCGTGATTACTGTCTGCTCATCTGCTTGACAATTGCCAGCTGAGCTGCATGATTCCTGCCTGTCATCTGCTTGACAATTGCCAGCTGTGCTGCGTAATTCCTGCCTGCTCAGCTGCTTGATTATTGCCAGCTGAGCAGCATGATTCCTCACACCTGAGTTCCATGATTATTGCCTGCTGACTGTTTGATTCGTGCCTACTCAGCTCTTTGTTTATTGCCTCCAGAGGCACATGATCAGTGTATGATAGCAAACATGATCAGCGCATGATCAGTCACATGATCAGCGCCATTAAGTCACGTGATCACTACATGATAGTCATGTGATCAGTCCATGCTCAGTCACGGTATCAGTGCATGATCAGCCACGTGATCAGTGCATGATCAGCCACGTGATCAGTGCATGATAGCCATGTGATCAGTGCATGATCAGTCACGTGATCAGTGCATGATCAGTCACGTGATCAGTGCATGATCAGCCACGTGATCAGTGCATGATCAGTCACCTGATGGGTGTATGATCAGTCACGTGACCAGTACATGGTAGCTACATGATCATTGCATGATCAGCCACGTGAGTAGTGCATGATAGCCACGTGATCAGTGCATGATCAGTCACGTGATCAGTGCATGATCAGTCATGTGATCAGTGCATGACAGGCACGTGATCAGTGCATGATCAGCCACGTGATCAGTGCATGATAGCCACGTGATCAGTGCATGATCAGTCACGTGATCAGTGCATGATCAGTCACGTGATCAGTGCATGATCAGCCACGTGATCAGTGCATGATCAGCCACGTGATCAGTGCATGATCAGCCACGTGATCAGTGCATGATCAGTCACTGATCAGTGCATGATCAGTCACGTGATCAGTGCATGATAGCTACGTGATCAGTGCATGATCAGCCACGTGATCAGTGCATGATAGCCACGTGATCAGTGCATGATCAGTCACGTGATCAGTGCATGATAGTCACGTGATCAGTGCATGATCAGTCACGTGATCAGTGCATGATCAGCCACGTGATCAGTGCATGATCAGTCACGTGATCAGTGCATGATCATCCACGTGATCAGTGCATGATCAGTCACGTGATCAGTGCATGATATAGACGTGATCAGTGCATGATCAGTCACGTGATCAGTGCATGATAGCCACGTGATCAGTGCATGATCAGTCACGTGATCAGTGCATGATCATTCACGTGACAGTACATGGTAGCTACGTGATCAGTGCATGATCAGCCACGTGATCAGTGCATGATAGCCACGTGATCAGTGCATGATCAGTCACGTGATCAGTGCATGATCAGTCACGTGACCAGTGCATGGTAGTTGCGTGATCATGCATGATCAGCCACGTGATCAGTGCATGATAGCCACGTGATCAGTGCATGATCAGTCACGTGATCAGTGCATGATCAGTCACGTGATCAGTGCATGATCAGCCACGTGATCAGTGCATGATCAGTCACGTGATCAGTGCATGATCAGCCACGTGATCAGTGCATGATAGCCACGTGATCAGTGCATGATCAGTCACGTGATCAGTGCATGATCAGTCACGTGATCAGTGCATGATCAGCCACGTGATCAGTGCATGATCAGCCACGTGATCAGTGCATGATCAATTACGTGATCAGTGCATGATCAGTCACGTGACCAGTACATGGTAGCTACGTGATCAGTGCATGATCAGCCACGTGATCAGTGCATGATAGCCACGTGATCAGTGCATGATCAGCCACGTGATCAGTGCATGATCAGTCATGTGATACGTGCATGATCAGCCACGTGATCAGTGCATGATAGCCACGTGATCAGTGCATGATCAGCCACGTGATCAGTGCATGATCAGCCACGTGATCAGTGCATGATCAGTCACGTGATCATGTGTGATCAGCCACGTGATCAGTGCATGATCAGCCACGTGATCAGTGCATGATCAGTTACGTGATCAGTGCATGATCAGTCACGTGATCAGTGCATGGTAGCTACGTGATCAGTGCATGATCAGCCACGTGATCAGTGCATGATAGCCACGTGATCAGTGCATGATCAGTCACGTGATCAGTGCATGATCAGCCACGTGATCAGTGCATGATCAGTCACGTGATCAGTGTATGATCAGCCACGTGATCATTCCATGAGAGCCACGTGATCAGTGCATGATCATTCACGTGATCAGTGTGTGATCAGCCACGTGAACAGTGCATGCTCAGTCACGTGATCAGGGCCTGCTGAGCTGCGTGATTACTGTCTGCTCATCTGCTTGACAATTGCCAGCTGAGCTGCACGATTCCTGCCTGTCATCTGCTTGACAATTGCCACCTGTGCTGCATAATTCCTGCCTGCTCAGCTACTTGATTATTGCCAGCTGAGCAGCATGATTTCTCACAGCTGAGTTCCATGATTATTGCCTGCTGACTGATTCGTGCCTACTCAGCTCTTTGTTCATTGCCTCCAGAGGCACATGATCAGTGTATGATACCAAACATGATCAGTGCATGATCAGTCACATGATCAGTGCATGATAAGCCACGTGATCAGTGCATGATCAGTCACGTGATCAGTGCATGATCAGTCATGTGACCAGTGCATGATAGCTGCGTGATCAGTGCATGATCAGCCACGTGATCAGTGCATGATAGCCACGTGATCAGTGCATGATAGCCACGTGATCAGTGCATGATCAGTCACGTGATCGTGTGATGATCAGCCACGTGATCAGTGCATGATAGCCACGTGATCAGTGCATGATAGCCACGTGATCAGTGCATGATCAGTCACGTGATCAGTGCATGATCAGTCACGTGATCAGTGCATGATCAGCCACGTGATCAGTGCATGATCAGCCACGTGATCAGTGCATGATCAGTCACGTGATCAGTGCATGATCAGTCACGTGATCAGTACATGGTAGCCACGTGATCAGTGCATGATCAGCCACGTGATCAGTGCATGATAGCCACGTGATCAGTGCATGATCAGCCACGTGATCAGTGCATGATCAGCCACGTGATCAGTGCATGATCAGTCACGTGATCATGTGTGATCAGCACGTGATCAGTGCATGATCAGCCACGTGATCAGTGCATGATCAATTACGTGATCAGTGCATGATCAGTCACGTGATCAGTGCATGATAGTCACGTGATCAGTGCATGATCAGCCACGTGATCAGTGCATGATCAGCCACGTGATCAGTGCATGATCATTCACGTGATCAGTGCATGATCAGTCACGTGACCAGTACATGGTAGCTACGTGATCAGTGCATGATCAGCCACGTGATCAGTGCATGATAGCCACGTGATCAGTGCATGATCAGTTACGTGATCAGTGCATGATCAGCCACGTGATCAGTGCATGATGCCACGTGATCAGTGCATGATCAGTCACGTGATCAGTGTGTGATCAGTCACGTGATCAGTGCATGATAGCCACGTGATCAGTGCATGATCAGTCACGTGATCAGTGCATGATCAGTCACGTGATCAGTGCATGATCAGCCACGTGATCAGTGCATGATCAGTCACGTGATCAGTGCATGATCAGTCACGTGACAGTGCATGATAGCCACGTGATCAGTGCATGATCAGCCACGTGATCAGTGCATGATCAGCCACGTGATCAGTGCATGATCAGTTACGTGAGCAGTGTATGATCAGCCACGTGATCAGTGCATGGTCAGACACGTGAACAGTGTATGATCAGCCACGTGATCAGTGCATGATATCCAAGTGATCAGTGCATGATCAATCACGTGATCAGTGTATGATCAGCCACGTGAACAGTGCATGCTCAGTCACGTGATCAGGGCCTGCTGAGCTGCGTGATTACTGTCTGCTCATCTGCTTGACAATTGCCAGCTGAGCTGCACGATTCCTGCCTGTCATCTGCTTGACAATTGCCAGCTGTGCTGCGTAATTCCTGCCTGCTCAGCTGCTTGATTATTGCCAGCTGAGCAGCATGATTCCTCACAGCTGAGTTCCATGATTATTGCCTGCTGACTGTTTGATTCGTGCCTACTCAGCTCTTTGTTTATTGCCTCCAGAGGCACATGATCAGTGTATGATAGCAAACATGATCAGCGCATGATCAGTCACATGATCAGCGCCATTAAGTCACGTGATCACTACATGATAGTCATGTGATCAGTCCATGCTCAGTCACGGTATCAGTGCATGATCAGCCACGTGATCAGTGCATGATCAGCCACGTGATCAGTGCATGATCAGCCACGTGATCAGTGCATGATCAGTCCACGTGATCAGTGCATGATAGGTACGTGATCAGTGCATGATCAGTCACGTGATCAGTGCATGATAGCCACGTGATCAGTGCATGATCAGCCACGTGATCAGTGCATGATAGCCACGTGATCAGTGCATGATCAGTCACGTGATCAGTGCATGATCAGTCACGTGATCAGTGCATGATCAGCCACGTGATCAGTGCATGATCAGCCACGTGATCAGTGCATGATAGCCACGTGATCAGTGCATGATCAGTCACGTGATCAGTGCATGATCAGTCACGTGATCAGTGCATGATAGCTGCGTGATCAGTGCATGATCAGCCACGTGATCAGTGCATGATAGCCACGTGATCAGTGCATGATCAGTCACGTGATCAGTGCATGATCAGCCACGTGATCAGTGCATGATCAGCCACGTGATCAGTGCATGATCAGCCACGTGATCAGTGCATGATCAGCCACGTGATCAGTGCATGATAGCCACGTGATCAGTGCATGATCAGCCACGTGATCAGTGCATGATCAGCCACGTGATCAGTGCATGATCAGCCACGTGATCAGTGCATGATCAGCCACGTGATCAGTGCATGATACCACGTGATCAGTTCATGATCAGTCACGTGATCAGTGCATGATCAGCCACGTGATCAGTGCATGATAGTCACGTGATCAGTGCATGATAGCCACGTGATCAGTGCATGATCAGCCACGTGATCAGTGCATGATCAGTCACGTGATCAGTGCATGATCAGCCACGTGATCAGTGCATGATAGCCACGTGATCAGTGCATGATAGTCACGTGATCAGTGCATGATCAGTCACGTGATCAGTGCATGATCAGCCACGTGATCAGTGCATGATAGTCACGTGATCAGTGCATGATCAGTCACGTGATCAGTGCATGATCAGTCACGTGATCAGTGCATGATCAGCCACGTGATCAGTGCATGATCAATTACGTGATCAGTGCATGATCAGTCACGTGATCAGTACATGGTTGCTACGTGATCATTGCATGATCAGCCACGTGATCAGTGCATGATAGCCACGTGATCAGTGCATGATCAGTCACGTGATCAGTGCATGATCAGTCACGTGATCAGTGCATGATCATTTACGTGATCAGTGCATGATCAGTCACGTGATCAGTGCATGGTAGCTACGTGATCAGTGCATGATCAGCCACGTGATCAGTGCATGATCAGCCACGTGATCAGTGCATGATCAGTCACGTGATCAGTGCATGATCAGCCACGTGATCAGTGCATGATAGCCACGTGATCAGTGCATGATCAGTCACGTGATCAGTGCATGATCAGTCACGTGATCAGTGCATGATCAGCACGTGATCAGTGCATGATCAGTCATGTAGTCAGTGCATGATAGCCCGTGATCAGTGCATGATCAGTCCCGTGATCAGTGTATGATCAGCCACGTGATCAGTGCATGATAGCCACGTGATCAGTGCATGATCAGTCACGTGATCAGTGCATGATCAGCCACGTGATCAGTGCATGATAGCCACGTGATCAGTGCATGACAATTACGTGATCAGTGCATGATCAGTCACGTGATCAGTGCATGATAGCCACGTGATCAGTGCATGATCATTCACGTGATCAGTGTGTGATCAGCCACGTGAACAGTGCATGCTCAGTCACGTGATCAGGGCCTGCTGAGCTGCGTGATTACTGTCTGCTCATCTGCTTGACAATTGCCAGCTGAGCTGCACGATTCCTGCCTGTCATCTGCTTGACAATTGCCACCTGTGCTGCATAATTCCTGCCTGCTCATCTGCTTGATTATTGCCAGCTGAGCAGCATGATTTCTCAGAGCTGAGTTCCATGATTATTGCCTGACTGATTCGTGCCTACTCAGCTCTTTGTTCATTGCCTCCAGAGGCACATGATCAGTGTATGATACCAAACATGATCAGCACATGATCAGTCACATGATCAGTGCATGATAAGCCATGTGATCAGTGCATGATCAGTTACGTGATCAGTGCATGATCAGCCACGTGATCAGTGCATGATCAGTCACGTGATCAGTGCATGATAGCTGCGTGATCAGTGCATGATCAGCCACGTGATCAGTGCATGATCAGTCACGTGATCAGTGCATGATCAGCCACGTGATCAGTGCATGATCAGTCACGTGACAGTACATGGTAGCTACGTGATCATTGCATGATCAGCCACGTGATCAGTGCATGATAGCCACGTGATCAGTGCATGATCAGTCACGTGATCAGTGCATGATCAGCCACGTGATCAGTGCATGATATCAGTGCATGATAGCCACGTGATCAGTGCATGATAGCCACGTGATCAGTGCATGATCAGTCACGTGATACGTGTGTGATCAGCCACGTGATCAGTGCATGATATCCACGTGATCAGTGCATGATAGCCACGTGATCAGTGCATGATTAGTCACGTGATCAGTGCATGATCAGTCACGTGATACGTGTGTGATCAGCCACGTGATCAGTGCATGATGAGCCACGTGATCAGTGCAGGATCAATTACGTGATCAGTGCATGATCAGTCACGTGACCAGTACATGGTTGCTACGTGATCGTTGCATGATCAGCCACGTGAGCAGAGCATGATAGCCACGTGATCAGTGCATGATCAGTCACGTGATCAGTACATGATCAGTCACGTGAACAGTGCATGATCATTTACGTGATCTGTGCATGATCAGTCACGTGACCAGTATCTGGTAGCTTCGTGATCATTCCATGACGAACCACGTGAGCTGTGCATGATAGCCACGTGATGTGTGCATGATCAGTTACGTGAGCAGAGTATGATCAGCCACGTGATCAGTGCATGAGTGCCACGTGATCAGTGCATGATATGTCACGTGACAGGTGTGTGATCAGCCACGTGAACAGTGCATGTTCAGCCACGTGATCAGTGCATGATAGCCACGTGATCAGTGCATGTTCAGATACGTGAACAGTGTATGATCAGCCACGTGATCAGTGCATGATATCCAAGTGATCAGTGCATGATCAATCACGTGATCAGAGTATGATCAGCCACGTGAACAGTGCCTGCTCAGTCACGTGATCAGGGCCTGCTGAGCTGCGTGATTACTGTCTGCTCATCTGCTTGACAATTGCCAGCTGAGCTGCACGATTCCTGCCTGTCATCTGCTTGACAATTGCCAGCTGTGCTGCGTAATTCCTGCCTGCTCAGCTGCTTGATTATTGCCAGCTGAGCAGCATGATTCCTCACACCTGAGTTCCATGATTCTTGCCTGCTGACTGTTTGATTCGTGCCTACTCAGCTCTTTGTTTATTGCCTCCAGAGGCACATGATCAGTGTATGATAGCAAACATGATCAGCGCATGATCAGTCACATGATCAGCGCCATTAAGTCACGTGATCACTACATGATAGTCATGTGATCAGTCCATGCTCAGTCACAGTATCAGTGCATGATCAGCCACGTGATCAGTGCATGATCTGTCACATGATTAGTGTATGATCATCCACGTGATCAGTGCATGGGCAGTCATGTGATCAGTGCATGATATAGACGTGATCAGTGCATGATCAGTCTCGTGATCAGTGCATGATAGCTACGTGATCAGTGCATGATCAGTCACCTGATGGGTGTATGATCATTCACGTGACCTGTACATGGTAGCTACATGATCATTGCATGATCAGCCACGTGAATAGTGCATGATAGCCACGTGATCCCTGCATGATCAGTCACGTGATCAGTGCATGATCAGTCATGTGACCAGTAAATGGTAGCTGCGTGATCATCGCATGATCAGCCACGTGATCAGTGCATGATCAGCCACGTGATCAGTGCATGATCAGCCACGTGATCAGTGCATGATCAGTCACGTGATCAGTACATGGTAGCTACGTGATCAGTGCATGATCAGCCACGTGATCAGTGCATGATAGCCACGTGATCAGTGCATGATCAGTCACGTGATCAGTGCATGATCAGTCACGTGATCAGTGCATGATCAGCCACGTGATCAGTGCATGATCAGCCACGTGATCAGTGCATGATCAGCCACGTGATCAGTGCATGATAGCCACGTGATCAGTGCATGATCAGTCACGTGATCAGTGCATGATCAGTCACGTGATCAGTGCATGATCAGCCACGTGATCAGTGCATGATCAGCCACGTGATCAGTGCATGATCAGTTACGTGATCAGTGCATGATCAGTCACGTGATCAGTGCATGGTAGCTACGTGATCAGTGCATGATCAGCCACGTGATCAGTGCATGATAGCCACGTGATCAGTGCATGATCAGTCACGTGATCAGTGCATGATCAGCCACGTGATCAGTGCATGTGGAGTCATGTAGTCAATGCATGATAGCCCGTGATCAGTGCATGATCAGTCCCGTGATCAGTGCATGATCAGCCACGTGATCAGTACATGATAGCTACGTGATCAGTGCATGATCAGTCACGTGATCAGTGCATGATCAGTCACGTGATCAGTGTGTGATCAGCCACGTGAACAGTGCATGCTCAGTCACGTGATCAGGGCCTGCTGAGCTGCGTGATTACTGTCTGCTCATCTGCTTGACAATTCCCAGCTGAGCTGCACGATTCCTGCCTGTCATCTGCTTGACAATTGCCAGCTGTGCTGCGTAATTCCTGCCTGCTAATCTGCTTGATTATTGCCAGCTGAGCAGCATGATTTCTCAGAGCTGAGTTCCATGATTATTGCCTGCTGACTGATTCGTGCCTACTCAGCTCTTTGTTCATTGCCTCCAGAGGCACATGATCAGTGTATGATACCAAACATGATCAGCACATGATCAGTCACATGATCAGTGCATGATAAGCCACGTGATCAGTGCATGATCAGTCATGTGATCAGTGCATGATCAGTCATGTGACCAGTGCATGATAGCTGCGTGATCAGTGCATGATCAGCCACGTGATCAGTGCATGATAGCCACGTGATCAGTGCATGATCAGTCACGTGATCAGTGCATGATCAGTCACGTGATCAGTGCATGATCAGTCACGTGATCAGTGCATGATCAGTCACTGATCAGTGCATGATCAGTCACGTGACAGTGCATGATAGCTACGTGATCAGTGCATGATCAGCCACGTGATCAGTGCATGATAGCCACGTGATCAGTGCATGATAGCCACGTGATCAGTGCATGATCAGTCACGTGATACGTGTGTGATCAGCCACGTGATCAGTGCATGATATCCACGTGATCAGTGCATGATAGCCACGTGATCAGTGCATGATCAGTCACGTGATCAGTGCATGATCAGTCACGTGATCGTGTGTGATCAGCCACGTGATCAGTGCATGATGAGCCACGTGATCAGTGCATGATCAATTACGTGATCAGTGCATGATCAGTCACGTGACCAGTACATGGTAGTACGTGATCATTGCATGATCAGCCACGTGATCAGTGCATGATAGCTACGTGATCAGTGCATGATCAGCCACGTGATCAGTGCATGATCAGCCACGTGATCAGTGCATGATCAGTCACGTGATCATGTGTGATCAGCCACGTGATCAGTGCATGATCAGCCACGTGATCAGTGCATGATCAGCCACGTGATCAGTGCATGATAGCCACGTGATCAGTGCATGATCAGTCACGTGATCAGTGCATGATCAGCCACGTGATCAGTGCATGATCAGCCACGTGATCAGTGCATGATCAGTCACGTGATCAGTGCATGATCAGTCACGTGACCAGTGCATGGTAGCTACGTGATCAGTGCATGATCAGCCACGTGATCAGTGCATGATAGCCACGTGATCAGTGCATGATCAGTCACGTGATCAGTGCATGATCAGTCACGTGATCAGTGCATGATCAGGCACGTGATCAGTGCATGATCAGCCACGTGATCAGTGCATGATAGCCACGTGATCAGTGCATGATCAGTCACGTGATCAGTGCATGATCAGTCACGTGATCAGTGCATGATCAGCCACGTGATCAGTGCATGATCAGCCACGTGATCAGTGCATGATCAATTACGTGATCAGTGCATGATCAGTCACGTGATCAGTGTATGATCATTCACGTGATCAGTGCATGGTAGCTACATGATCAGTGCATGATCAGCCACGTGATCAGTGCATGATAGCCACGTGATCAGTGCATGATCAGTCACGTGATCAGTGCATGATCAGTCATGTGATCAGTACATGGTAGCTGCGTGATCATGCATGATCAGCCACGTGATCAGTGCATGATAGCCACGTGATCAGTGCATGATCAGACATGTGATCAGTGCATGATCAGTCACGTGATCAGTGCATGATCAGCCACGTGATCAGTGCATGATCAGGCACGTGATCAGTGCATGATCAGCCACGTGATCAGTGCATGATAGCCACGTGATCAGTGCATGATCAGTCACGTGATCAGTGCATGATCAGTCACGTGATCAGTGCATGATCAGCCACGTGATCAGTGCATGATCAGCCACGTGATCAGTGCATGATCAATCACGTGATCAGTGCATGATCAGTCACGTGACCAGTACATGGTAGCTACGTGATCATTGCATGATCAGCCACGTGATCAGTGCATGATAGCCACGTGATCAGTGCATGATCAGCCACGTGATCAGTGCATGATCAGTCACGTGATCAGTGCATGATCAGCCACGTGATCAGTGCATGATCAGGCACGTGATCAGTGCATGATCAGCCACGTGATCAGTGCATGATAGCCACGTGATCAGTGCATGATCAGTCACGTGATCAGTGCATGATCAGTCACGTGATCAGTGCATGATCAGCCACGTGATCAGTGCATGATCAGCCACGTGATCAGTGCATGATCAATTACGTGATCAGTGCATGATCAGTCACGTGATCAGTACATGTAGCTACGTGATCATTGCATGATCAGCCACGTGAGCAGTGCATGATAGCCACGTGATCAGTGCATGATCAGCCACGTGATCAGTGCATGATCAGCCACGTGATCAGTGCATGATCAGTCACGTGATCAGTGCATGATCAGCCACGTGATCAGTGCATGTGAGTCATGTAGTCAATGCATGATAGCACGTGATCAGTGCATGATCAGTCCCGTGATCAGTGTATGATCAGCCACGTGATCAGTGCATGATCAGCCACGTGATCAGTGCATGATCAGTCACGTGATCAGTGCATGATCAGTCACGTGATCAGTGTGTGATCAGCCACGTGAACAGTGCATGCTCAGTCACGTGATCAGGGCCTGCTGAGCTGCGTGATTACTGTCTGCTCATCTGCTTGACAATTGCCAGCTGAGCTGCACGATTCCTGCCTGTCATCTCTTGACAATTGCCACCTGTGCTGCGTAATTCCTGCCTGCTCATCTGCTTGATCATTGCCAGCTGAGCAGCATGATTTCTCACAGCTGAGTTCCATGATTATAGCCTGCTGACTGATTCGTGCCTACTCAGCTCTTTGTTCATTGCCTCCAGAGGCACATGATCAGTGTATGACACCAAACATGATCAGCACATGATCAGTCACATGATCAGTGCATGATAAGCCACGTGATCAGTGCATGATCAATCATGTGATCAGTGCATGATCAGTCATGTGACCAGTACATGGTAGCTGTGATCATTGCATGATCAGCCACGTGATCAGTGCATGATAGCCACGTGATCAGTGCATGATCAGTCACGTGATCAGTGCATGATCAGTCACGTGATCAGTGCATGATCAGTCACGTGATCAGTGCATGATCAGTCACTGATCAGTGCATGATCAGTCACGTGACAGTGCATGGTAGCTACGTGATCATTGCATGATCAGCCACGTGATCAGTGCATGATAGCCACGTGATCAGTGCATGATAGCCACGTGATCAGTGCATGATCAGTCACGTGATACGTGTGTGATCAGCCACGTGATCAGTGCATGATATCCACGTGATCAGTGCATGATAGCCACGTGATCAGTGCATGATCAGTTACGTGATCAGTGCATGATCAGTCACGTGATCGTGTGTGATCAGCCACGTGATCAGTGCATGATGAGCCACGTGATCAGTGCATGATCAATTACGTGATCAGTGCATGATCAGTCACGTGACCAGTACATGGTAGCTACGTGATCAGTGCATGATCAGCCACGTGATCAGTGCATGATAGCCACGTGATCAGTGCATGATCAGCCACGTGATCAGTGCATGATCAGCCACGTGATCAGTGCATGATCAGTCACGTGATCATGTGTGATCAGCCACGTGATCAGTGCATGATCAGCCACGTGATCAGTGCATGATCAGCCACGTGATCAGTGCATGATAGCCACGTGATCAGTGCATGATCAGTCACGTGATCAGTGCATGATCAGCCACGTGATCAGTGCATGATCAGCCACGTGATCAGTGCATGATCAGTCACGTGATCAGTGCATGATCAGTCACGTGACCAGTGCATGGTAGCTACGTGATCAGTGCATGATCAGCCACGTGATCAGTGCATGATAGCCACGTGATCAGTGCATGATCAGTCACGTGATCAGTGCATGATCAGTCATGTGATCAGTGCATGATCAGGCACGTGATCAGTGCATGATCAGCCACGTGATCAGTGCATGATAGCCACGTGATCAGTGCATGATCAGTCACGTGATCAGTGCATGATCAGTCACGTGATCAGTGCATGATCAGCCACGTGATCAGTGCATGATCAGCCACGTGATCAGTGCATGATCAGCCACGTGATCAGTGCATGATCAGTCACGTGATCAGTGCATGATCATTCACGTGATCTGTACATGATAGCTACATGATCAGTGCATGATCAGCCACGTGATCAGTGCATGATAGCCACGTGATCAGTGCATGATCAGTCACGTGATCAGTGCATGATCAGTCATGTGATCAGTACATGGTAGCTGCGTGATCATGCATGATCAGCCACGTGATCAGTGCATGATAGCCACGTGATCAGTGCATGATCAGACATGTGATCAGTGCATGATCAGTCACGTGATCAGTGCATGATCAGCCACGTGATCAGTGCATGATCAGCCACGTGATCAGTGCATGATCAGCCACGTGATCAGTGCATGATAGCCACGTGATCAGTGCATGATCAGTCACGTGATCAGTGCATGATCAGTCACGTGATCAGTGCATGATCAATTACGTGATCAGTGCATGATCAGTCACGTGACCAGTACATGGTAGCTACGTGATCATTGCATGATCAGCCACGTGATCAGTGCATGATAGCCACGTGATCAGTGCATGATCAGCCACGTGATCAGTGCATGATCAGTCACGTGATCAGTGCATGATCAGCCACGTGATCAGTGCATGATCAGGCACGTGATCAGTGCATGATCAGCCACGTGATCAGTGCATGATAGCCACGTGATCAGTGCATGATCAGTCACGTGATCAGTGCATGATCAGTCACGTGATCAGTGCATGATCAGCCACGTGATCAGTGCATGATCAGCCACGTGATCAGTGCATGATCAATTACGTGATCAGTGCATGATCAGTCACGTGATCAGTACATGTAGCTACGTGATCATTGCATGATCAGCCACGAGAGCAGTGCATGATAGCCACGTGATCAGTGCATGATCAGCCACGTGATCAGTGCATGATCAGCCACGTGATCAGTGCATGATCAGTCACGTGATCAGTGCATGATCAGCCACGTGATCAGTGCATGTCAGTCATGTATCAGTGCATGATAGCACGTGATCAGTGCATGATCAGTCCCGTGATCAGTGTATGATCAGCCACGTGATCAGTGCATGATAGCCACGTGATCAGTGCATGATCAGTCACATGATCAGTGCATGATCAGTCACGTGATCAGTGTGTGATCAGCCACGTGAACAGTGCATGCTCAGTCACGTGATCAGGGCCTGCTGAGCTGCGTGATTACTGTCTGCTCATCTGCTTGACAATTGCCAGCTGAGCTGCACGATTCCTGCCTGTCATCTGCTTGACAATTGCCACCTGTGCTGCGTAATTCCTGCCTGCTCATCTGCTTGATCATTGCCAGCTGAGCAGCATGATTTCTCAGAGCTGAGTTCCATGATTATAGCCTGCTGACTGATTCCTGCCTACTCAGCTCTTTGTTCATTGCCTCCAGAGGCACATGATCAGTGTGTGACACCAAACATGATCAGCACATGATCAGTCACATGATCAGTGCATGATAAGCCACGTGATCAGTGCATGATCAATTATGTGATCAGTGCATGATCAGTCATGTGATCAGTACATGGTAGCTGCGTGATCAGTGCATGATCAGCCACGTGATCAGTGCATGATAGCCACGTGATCAGTGCATGATCAGTCACGTGATCAGTGCATGATCAGTCACGTGATCAGTGCATGATCAGTCACGTGATCAGTGCATGATCAATTACGTGATCAGTGCATGATCAGTCACGTGACCAGTGCATGGTAGCTACGTGATCATTGCATGATCAGCCACGTGATCAGTGCATGATAGCCACGTGATCAGTGCATGATAGCCACGTGATTAGTGCATGATCAATCACGTGATACGTGTGATGATCAGCCACGTGATCAGTGCATGTTATCCACGGGATCAGTGCAGGATAGCCACGTGATCAGTGCATGATTATTCACGTGATCTGTACATGATCAGTCACGTGATCCGTGTGTGATCAGCCACGTGATCAGTGCGTGATGAGCCATGTGATCATTGCAGGATCAATTACGTGATCAGTGCATGATCAGTCACATAACCAGTACATGGTAGCTACGTGATCATTGCATGATCAGCCACGTGATCAGTGCATGATAGCTACGTGATCAGTGCATGATAGCCACATGATCAGTGCATGAGAGCCACGTGATCAGTGCATGATCAGTCACGTGATACATGTGTGATCAGTCACATGATCAGTGCATGATGAGCCACGTGATCAGTGCAAGATCAATTACGTGATCAGTGCATGATCAGTCACGTGACCAGTACATGGTTGTTACGTGATCCTTGCATGATCAGCCACGTGAGCAGAGCATGATAGCCACGTGATCAGTGCATGATCAGTCACGTGATCAGTACATGATCAGTCACTTGAACAGTGCATGATCATTGACGTGATCTGTGCATGATCATTCACGTGACCAGTATATGGTAGCTACGTGATCATTCCATGACGAGCCACGTGAGCAGTGCATGATAGCCCCGTGATGTGTGCATGATCAGTTACGTGAGCAGAGTATGATCAGCCAGGTGATCAGTGCATGAGTGCCACGTGATCAGTGCATGATATGTCACGTGACAGGTGTGTGATCAGCCACGTGAACAGTGCATGTTCAGCCACGTGATCAGTGCATGATAGCCATGTGATCAGTGCATGATCAGTTACCTGAGCAGTGTATGATCAGCCACGTGATCAGTGCATGGTCAGACCCGTGAACAGTGTATGATCAGCCACGTGATCAGTGCATGATATCCAAGTGATCAGTGCATGATCATCACGTGATCAGTGTATGATCAGCCACGTGAATAGTTCATGCTCAGTCACGTGATAAGGGCCTGCTGAGCTGCGTGATTACTGTCTGCTCATCTGCTTGAAAATTGCCAGCTGAGCTGCATGATTCCTGCCTGTCATCTGCTTGACAATTGCCAGCTGTGCTTCGTAATTCCTGCCTGCTCAGCTGATTGATTATTGCCAGCTGAGCAGCATGATTCCTCACACATGAGTTCCATGATTATTGCCTGCTGACTGTTTGATTCGTGCCTACTCAGCTCTTTGTTTATTGCCTCCAGAGGCACATGATCAGTGTATGATAGCAAACATGATCAGCGCATGATCAGTCACATGATGAGAGCCATTAAGTCACGTGATCACTACATGATAGTCATGTGATCAGTCCATGCTCAGTCATGGTATCAGTGCATGATCAGCCACGTGATCAGTGGATGATCAGCCAGGTGATCATTTCATGATAGCTATGTGATCAGTTCATGATTTGTAACGTGATCTGTGCATGACCAGGCAGATGATCAGTGTATGATCAGCGAAGTGATCAATGCATGATCCGTCACCTAATGGGTGTATGATCAGTCACCTGACCGGTACATGGTAGCTACATGATCATTGCATGATCAGCCACGTGAGTAGTGCATGATCGCCACGTGATCAGTGCATGATCAATCACATGTTCAGTGCATGATCAGTCATGTAATCTGTGCATGACCAGGCAACTGATCAGTGTATGACCAGCCAAGTGATCAGTGCATGATAGACACGTGATCAGTGCATGATCAGTGACGTGATCAGTGCATGATCAGTCACGTGATCAGTGGATGAGCAGCCACGTGAGCAATGCATGATCAGCCACATGATCAGTGCATGATCAATTACGTGATCAGTGCATGATCAGTCACCTGATGGGTGTATGATCATTCACGTGACCTGTACATGGTAGCTACATGATCATTGCATTATCAGACACGTGAGTAGTGCACGATAGCCACGTGATCACTGCATGATCAGTCACGTGATCAGTGCATGATCAGTCATGTGACCAGTACATGGTAAATGCGAGATCATCGCATGATCAGCCACGTGATCAGTGCTTGATCAGTCACGTGATCAGTGGATGATCAGCCACGTGATCAATGCATGATCAGCCACGTGATCAGTGCATGATCAATTACGTGATCAGTGCATGATCAGTCACGTGAGAAGTACATGGTAGCTACGTGAGCATTGCCAGATCAACCACGAGAGCAGTGCATGATAGCCACGTGATCAGTGCATGATCAGCCATGTGATCAGTGCATGATCAGTCACGTGATCAGTGCATGGTCAGTCACGTGATCAGTGCATTATCATCCACGTGATCAGTGCATGTGAGTCATGTAGTCAATGCATGATAGCGCCGTGATCAGTGCACGATCAGTCCCGTGATGAGTGTATGATCAGCCAAGTGATCAGTGCAAGATCAGCTACGTGATCAGTGCATGATCAGTCACATTATCAGTGCATGATCAGTCACGTGATAGGTGTGTGAAAAGCCATGTGAACAGTGCATGCTCAGTCACGTGATCAGGGACTGCTGAGCTGCGTGATTACTGTCTGCTCATCTGCTTGACAATTTCCAGCTGAGCTGCACGATTCCTGCCTGTCATCTCCTTGACAATTGCCACCTGTGCTGCGTAATTCCTGCCTGCTCATCTACTTGATTATAGCCAGCTGAGCAGCATGATTTCTCAGAGTTAAGTTCCACAATTATAGCCTGCTGACTGACTCCTGCCTACTCAGCTCTATGTTCATTGCCTCCAGAGGCACATGATCCGTGTGTGACACCAAACATGATCAGCACATGATCAGTCACATGATCAATGCATGATAAGCCAGGTGATCAGTGCATGATCAATTATGTGATCAGTGCATGATCAGTCATGTGACCAGTACATGGTAGCTGCGTGATCATTGCATGATCAGCCACGTGAGCAGTGCATGGTCAGCCACGTGATCAGTGCATGATCAGTCACGTGACCAGTATATGGTAGCTAGGTGATCATTTCATGATCAGCCATGTGATCTTTGCATGATAGCCATGTGATCACTGCATGATAGCCACGTGATCAGTGCATGATCAGTCACGTGATCAGTGCATGGTCAGACACGTGAAGAGTGTATGATCAGCCACGTGATCAGTGCATGATATCCAAGTGATCAGTGCATGATCAATCACCTGATCAGTGTATGATCAGCCAGGTGAACAGTGCATGCTCAGTCACGTGATCAGGGCCTGCTGAGCTGCGTGATTACTGTCTGCTCATCTGCTTGACAATTGCCAGCTGAGCTGCACGATTCCTGCCTGTCATCTGCTTGACAATTGCCAGCTGTGCTTCGTAATTCCTGCCTGCTCAGCTGCTTGATTATTGCCAGCTGAGCAGCATGATTCCTCACACCTGAGTTCCATGATTATTGCCTGCTGACTGTTTGATTCGTGCCTACTCAGCTCTTTGTTTATTGCCTCCAGAGGCAAATGATCAGTGTATGATAGCAAACATGATCAGCGCATGATCAGTCACATGATCAGAGCCATTAAGTCACGTGATCACTACATGATAGTCATGTGATCAGTCCATGCTCAGTCACGGTATCAGTGCATGATCAGCCACGTGATCAGTGCATGATCAGCCAGGTGATCAGTTCATGATAGCTATGTGATCAGTTCATGATTTGTCACGTGATCTGTGAATGACCAGGCAGGTGATCAGTGTATGATCAGCGACGTGATCAATGCATGATCGGTCACCTAATGGGTGTATGATCAGTCACCTGACCGGTACATGGTAGCTACATGATCATTGCATGATCAGCCACGTGAGTAGTGCATGATAGCCACGTGATCAGTGCATATTCAATCACGTGTTCAGTGCATGATCAGTCATGTAATCTGTGCATGACCAGGCACCTGATCAGTGTATGACCAGCCAAGTGATGAGTGCATGATAGCCACGTGATCAGTGCATGAACAGTGACGTGATCAGTGCATGATCAGTCACGTGATCAGTGGATGATCAGCCACGTGATCAGTGCATGATCAGCCACATGATCAGTGCATGATCAATTACGTGATCAGTGCATGATCAGTCACGTGACCAGTACATGGTAGCTACGTGATCATTTCCAGATCAGCCACGTGAGCAGAGCATGATAGCCACGTGATCAGTGCATGATCAGTCACGTGAACAGTGCATGATCATTTACATGATCTTTGCATGATCAGTCACGTGACCAGTATATGGTAGCTACGTGATCATTCGATGACGAGCCACGTGAGCAGCGCATGATAGCCACGTGATGTGTGCATGATCAGTTACATGAGCAGAGTATGATCAGCCACGTGATCAGTGCATGAGTGCCTCGTGATCAGTGCATGATCAACCACGTGATCAGTGCATGATCAGCCACATGACCAGTGCATGATCAATTACATGATCAGTGCATGGTCAGTCACGTGATCAGTGCATGATCATCACGTGGTCAGTGCATGATGAGTCATGTAGTCAATGCATGATAGCGCCGTAATCAGTGGACGATCAGTCCCGTGATGAGTGTATGATCAGCCAACTGATCAGTGAAAGATATCTACGTGAGCAGTGCATGATCAGTTACATGATCAGCGCATGATCAGCCACGTCATCAGTGCATGATAGCCACTTGAGCAGTGTATACAATTACGTGATCAGTGCATGATCATTCACGTGATAGGTGTGTGATCAGCGACGTGAACAGTGCATGCTCAGTCACGTTATCAGGGCCTGCTGAGCTGCGTGATTACTGTCTGCTCATGTGCTTGAAAATTGCCAGCTGAGATGTACGATTCCTGCCTGTCATCTCCTTCACAATTGCCACCTGTGCTGCATAATTCCTGCCTGCTCATCTACTTGATTATTGCCAGCTGAGCAGCATGATTTCTCAGAGCTGAGTTCCATGATTATAGCCTGCCTACTCAGCTCTTTGTTCATTGCCTCCAGATGCACATGATCAGTGTGTGACACCAAATATAATCAGCACATGATCAGTCACATGATGAATGCATGATAAGCCAGGTGATCAGTGCATGATCAATTACGTGATCAGTGCATGATCAGTCATGTAACCACTACATTGTAGCTGCGTGATCACTGCATGATCAGCCAGGTGAGCAGTGCATGATAGCCACGTGATCAGTGCATGATCAGTCACGTGATCAGTGCATGATCAGTCATGTGTTCAGTGCATGATCAGCCACGTGATCAGTGCATGATCAATTACGTGATCAGTGCATGATCACTCACGGGACCAGTACATGGTAGCTACGTGATCATTGCATGATCAGCCACGTGATCAGTGCATGATCAATTACGTGATCAGTGCATGATCAGTTACGTGAGCAGTGTATGATCAGCCACGTGATCAGTGCATGGTCAGACCCGTGAACAGTGTATGATTAGCCACGTGATCAATGCATGATATCCAAGTGATCAGTGCATGATCAATCACGTGATCAGTGTATGATCAGCCACGTGAACAGTGCATGCTCAGTCATGTGACGAGGGCCTGCTGAGCTGCATGATTACTGTCTGCTCATCTGCTTGACAATTGCCAGCTGAGCTGCATGATTCCTGCCTGTCATCTGCTTGACAATTGCCAGCTGTGCTGCGTAATTCCTGCCTGCTCAGCTGCTTGATTATTGCCAGCTGAGCAGCATGATTCCTCACAGCTGAGTTCCATGATTATTGCCTGCTGACTGTTTGATTCGTGCCTACTCAGCTCTTTGTTTATTGCCTCCAGAGGCACATGATCAGTGTATGATAGCAAACATGCTCAGCGCTTGATCAGTCACATGGTCAGCACCATTAAGTCACGTGATCACTACATGATAGTCATGTGATCAGTCCATGCTCAGTCATGGTATCAATGCATGATCAGCCACGTGATCAGTGCATGATAGCCACGTGATCATTGCAAGACAGCTACGTGATCAGTGCATGATCAGTCACCTGATGGGTGTATGATGATTCACGTGACCTGTACATGGTAGCTACATGATCATTGCATGATCAGCCACGTGAGTAGTGCATGATAGCCACGTGATCACTGCATGATCAGTCACGTGATCAGTGCATGATCAGTCATGTGACCAGTACATGGTATGTGCGTGATGATCACATGATCAGCCACGTGAGCAGTGCATGATAGCCACGTGATCAGTGCATGAACAGACACGAGATCAGTGCATGATCAGTCACGTGGACAGTGCATGATCAGCCACGTGATCAGTGCAGGACCAGGCACGTGATCAGTGTATGTCCAGCCATGTGATCAGTGCATGATAGCCACGTGATAAGTGCATGATCAGTCACATGATCAGTGCATGATCAGTCACGTGATAGGTGTGTGATCAGCCACGTGAACAGTGCATGCTCAGTCACGTGATCAGGGCCTGCTGAGCTGCGTGATTACTGTCTGCTCATCTACTTGACCATTTCCAGCTGAGCTGCACGATTCCTGCCTGTCATCTCCTTGACAATTGCCACCTGTGCTGCGTAATTCCTGCCTGCTCATCTACTTGATTATTGCCAGCTGAGCAGCATGATTTCTCAGAACAGAGTTCCATGATTATAGCCTGCTGATGATTCCTGCCTACTCAGCCCTATGTTCATTGCCTCCAGAGGCACATGATCAGTGTGTGACACCAAACATGATCAGCACATGATCAGTCACATGATCAATGCATGATAAGCCAGGTGATCAGTGCATGATCAATTATGTGATCAGTGCATGATCAGTCATGTGACCAGTACATGGTAGCTGCGTGATCATTGCATGATCAGCCACATGAGCAGTGCATGATAGCCACGTGATTAGTGCATGATGAGTCACGTAATCTGTGCATGATCAGTCACGTGATCTGTGCATGATCAGTCACGTGATCAGTGCATGATCAATTACCTGATCATTGCATGATCAGTCACGTGACCAGTGCATGGTAGCTACGTGATCATTGCATGATCAGCCACGTGAGCAGTGCATGATAGCCACGTGATCAGTGCATGATAGCCACGTGATTAGTGCATGATCAATCACGTGATCGTGTGTGATCAGCCACGTGATCAGTGCATGTTATCCACGGGATCAGTGCAAGATAGCCACGTGATCACTTCATGATTATTTACGTGATCTGTACATGATCAGTCACGTGATACGTGTGTGATCAGCCACCGGATCAGTGCGTGATGAGCCATGTGATCAGTGCAGGATCAATTACGTGATCAGTGCATGATCAGTCACATAACCAGTACATGGTAGCTACGTGATCATTGCGTGATCATCACGTGATCAGTGTATAATCAGCCAGGTGAACACTGCATGCTCAGTCACGTGATAAGGGCCTGCTGAGCTGCGTGATTACTGTCTGCTCATCTGCTTGAAAATTTCCAGCTGAGCTGCATGATTCCTGCCTGTCATCTGCTTGACAATTGCAAGCTGTGCTTCGTAATTCCTGCCTGCTCAGCTGCTTGATTATTGCCAGCTGAGCAGCATCATTCCTCACACCTGAGTTCCATGATTATTGCCTGCTGACTGTTTGATTCGTGCCTACTCAGCTCTTTGTTTATTGCCTCCAGAGGCAAATGATCAGTGTATGATAGCAAACATGATCAGCGCATGATCAGTCACATGATGAGAGCCATTAAGTCACGTGATCACTACATGATAGTCATGTGATCAGTCCATGCTCAGTCACGGTATCAGTGCATGATCAGCCACGTGATCATTTCATGATAGCTATGTGATCAGTTCATGATTTGTTACGTGATCTGTGCATGACCAGGCAGGTGATCAGTGCACGATCAGCCACGTGATCAATGCATGATCATCACGTAATGGGTGTATGATCAGTCACCTGACCGGTACATGGTAGCTACATGATCATTGCATGATCAGCCACGTGAGTAGTGCATGATAGCCACATGATCAGTACATGATCAGTCACGTGTTCAGTGCATGATCAGTCATGTAATCTGTGCATGACCAGGCACGTGATCAGTGTATGACCAGCCACGTGATCAGTGCATGATAGCCACGTGATCAGTGCATAATCAGTGGCGTGATCAGTGCATGATCAGTCACGTGATCAGTGGATGATCAGCCACGTGATCAGTGCATGATCAGCCACATGATCAGTGCATGATCAATTACGTGATCAGTGCATGATCAGTCACCTGATGGGTGTATGATCATTCACGTGAACTGTACATGATAGCTACATGATCATTGCCTGATCAGACACGTGAGTAGTGCACGATAGCCACGTGATCACTGCATGATCAGTCACGTGATCAGTGCATGATCAGTCATGTGACCAGTACATGGTAGCTGCGTGATCATCGCATGATCAGCCACGTGAGCAGTGCATGATAGCCACGTGATCAGAGCACGATCAGACACGAGATCAGTGCATGATCAGTCACGTGATCAATGCATGATCAGCCACGTGATCAGTGCAGGACCAGGCACGTGATCAGTGTATGTCCAGCCAAGTGATCAGTGCATGATAGCCACGTGATCAGTGCATGATCAGTCACGTGACCAGTACATGGTAGCTATGTGATCATTGCCAGATCAGCCACGTGAGCAGTGCTTGATAGCCACGTGATCAGTGCATGATCAGCCATGCGATCAGTGAATGATCAGTCACGTGATCAGTGCATGATCAGCCACGTGATCAGTGCAGGACCAGTCACGTGATCAGTGCATGTCCAGCCAAGTGATCAGTGCATGATAGCCACGTGATCAGTGCATGATCAGTCACGTGATCAGTGCATGATCAGTCACGTGATCAGTGTATGATCAGCCACGTGATCAGTGCATGATCAGCCACATGATCAGTGCATGATCAGCCACGTGAACAGTGCATGCTCAGTCACGTGATCTGGGCCTGCTGAGCTGCGTGATTACTGTCTGCTCATCTGCTTGACAATTGCCAGCTGAGCTGCAGGATTCCTGCCTGTCATCTGCTTGACAATTGTCAGCTGTGCTGCGTAATTCCTGCCTGCTCAGCTGATTGATTATTGCCGGCTGAGCAGCATGATTCCTCACACCTGAGTTCCATGATTATTGCCTGCTGACTGTTTGATTCGTGCCTACTCAGCTCTTTGTTTATTGCCTCCAGAGGCACATGATCAGTGTATGATAGCAAACATGATCAGCGCATGATCAGTCACATGATCAGCGCCATTAAGTCACGTGATCACTACATGATAGTCATGTGATCAGTCCATGCTCAGTCACGGTATCAGTGCATGATCAGCCACGTGATCAGTGCATGATCTGTCACATGATTAGTGTATGATCAGTCACCTGATGGGTGTATGATCATTCACGTGACCTGTACATGGTAGCTACATGATCATTGCATGATCAGCCACGTGAGTAGTGCATGATAGCCACGTGATCAGTGAATGATCAGTCACGTGTTCAGTGCATGATCAGTCATGTAATCTGTGCATGACCAGGCACGTGATCAGTGTATGACCAGCCAAGTGATCAGTGCATGATAGCCACGTGATCAGTGCATGATCAGTCACGTGATCAGTACATGATCAGTTACGTGAACAGTGCATGATCATTTACGTGATCTGTGCATGATCAGTCACGTGACCAGTATAGTGTAGCTACGTGATCATTGCATGAACAGCCATGTGATCAGTGCATGATAGCCACGTGATCAGTGCATGATCTGTCACATGATCAGTGTATGATCATCCGGGTGATCAGTGCATGGGCAGTCATGTGATCAGTGCATGAAATAGACGTGATCAGTGCATGATCAGTCTTGTGATCAGTGTATGATCAACCACGTGATCAGTGCACGATAGCCAGGTAATGAGTGCACGATAGCCAGATGATCAGTGCATTATCAGTCACGTGATCAGTGTATAATCAGCCAAGTAATCAGTGCATGATAGCCAACTGATCAGTTTATGATCAGCCACGTGATCAGTGCATGATCAGCCAAATGATCAGTGCATGATCAATTACGTGATCAGTGCAGGATCAGCCACGTGATCAGTGCATGATCAGTCACGTGATCAGTGCATGGTCAGTCACCTGATAAGTGCATGATCATCGACGTGATCAGTGCATGTGGAGTCATGTAGACAATGCATGATAGCGCCGTGATCAGTTCATGATCAGTCCCGTGATGAGTGTATGATCAGCCAAGTGATCAGTGCAAGATAGGTACGTGATCAGTGCATGATCAGCCACGTCATCAGTTCATGATAGCCACGTGAGCAGTGCATGACCATTAAGTGATCAGTGCATGCGCAATCACGTGATCAGTGCATGAGAGCCACGTGATCAGTGCATGATCAGTCACGTGATAGGTGTGTGATCAGCCAAGTGAACAGTGCATGCTCAGTCACGTGATAAGGGCCTGCTGAGCTGCGTGATTACTGTCTGCTCATCTGCTTGACAATTGCCAGCTGAGCTGTACGATTCCTGCCTGTCATCTCCTTGACAATTGCCACCTGTGCTGCATAATTCCTGCCTGCTCATCTACTTGATTATTGCCAGCTGAGCAGCATGATTTATCAAAGGTGAGTTCCATGATTATAGCCTGCTGACTGATTCCTGCCTACTCAGCTCTTTGTTCATTGCCTGCAGATGCACATGATCAGTGTGTGACACCAAACATGATCAGCACATGATCAGTCACATGATTAATGCATGATAAGCCAGGTGATCAGTGCATGATCAATTATGTGATCAGTGCATGATCAGTCATGTGACCAGTACATCGTAGCTGTGTGATCATTGCATGATCAGCCACGTGAGCAGTGCATGATCAGTCAAGTGATACGTGTGTGATCAGCCACATGATCAGTGCATGATATCCACGTGATCAGTGCAGGATAGCCACGTGATCACTTCATGATTATTCACGTGATCTGTACATGATCAGTCACGTGATACGTGTGTGATCAGCCACCTGATCAGTGCGTGATGAGCCATGTGATCAGTGCAGGATCAATTACGTGTTCAGTGCATGATCAGTCACGTGAACAGTACATGGTAGATACGTGAACATTGCGTGATCAGCCACGTGATCAGTGCATGATAGCCACGTGATCAGTGCATGATAGCCACGTGATCAGTGCATGATGAGCCACATGATCAGTGCATGATGAGCCACGTGATCAGTGCAGGATCAATTACGTGATCAGTGCAGGATCAGTCACGTGCCCAGTACATGGTTGCTACGTGATCGTTGCATGATCAGCCACGTGAGCAGAGCATGAAAGCCACGTGATCAGTGCATGATCAGTCACGTGATCAGTACATGATCAGTCACGTGAACAGTGCATGATCATTTACGTGATCTGTGCATGATCAGTCACGTGACCAGTATATGGTAGCTATGTGATCATTCCATGACGAGCCACGTGAGTAGTGCATGATAGCCAAGTGATGTGTGCATGATGAGTTACGTGAACAGAGTATGATCAGCCACGTGATCAGTGCATGAGTGCCACGTGATCAGTGCAAGATATGTCACGTGACAGGTGTGTGATCAGCCACGTGAACAGTGCATGTTCAGCCGCGTGATCAGTCCATGATAGCCACGTGATCAGTGCATGATCAGTTACCTGAGCACTGTATGATCAGCCACGTGATCAGTGCATGGTCAGACACGTGAACAGTGTATGATCAGCCATGTGATCAATGCATGATATCCAAGTGATCAGTGCATGATCATCACGTGATCAGTGTATGATCAGCCACGTGAACAGTGCATGCTCAGTCACGTGATCAGGCCTGCTGAGCTGCGTGATTACTGCCTGCTCATCTGCTTGACAATTGCCAGCTGAGCAGCATGATTCCTCACACCTGAGTTCCATGATTATTGCCTGCTGACTGTTTGATTCGTGCCTACTCAGCTCTTTGTTTATTGCCTCCAGAGGCACATGATCAGTGTATGATAACAAACATGATCAGCGCATGATCAGTCACATGATCAGAGCCATTAAGTCACGTGATCACTACATGATAGTCATGTGATGAGTCCATGCTCACTCACGGTATCAGTGCATGATCAGCCACGTGATCAGTGCATGATCAGCCAGGTGATCAGTTCATGATAGCTATGTGATCAGTTCATGATTTGTCACGTGATCTGTGCATGACCAGGCAGGTGATCAGTGTATGATCAGCCACGTGAACAGTGCATGATAGCCACGTGATCAGTGCATGATCCGTCACCTGATGGGTGTATGTTCAGTCACCTGACCGGTACATGGTAGCTACATGATCATTGCATGATCAGCCACGTGAGTAGTGCATGATAGCCACGTGATCAGTGCATGATCAGTCACATGTTCAGTGCATGATCATTCATGTAATCCGTGCATGACCAGGCACGTGATCAGTGCATGACCAGCCAAGTGATCAGTGCAAGATAGCCACGTGATCAGTGCATTATCAGTCACGTGATCAGTGCATGATAAGTCACATGATCAGTGGATGATCAGCCACGTGATCATTGCATGATCAGCCACGTGAGCAGTGCATGATAGCCACGTGATCAGTGCATGATCAGCCACGTGATCAGTGCATGATCAGTCACGTGATCAGTGCATGGTCAGTCACGTGATCAGTGCATGATCAGCCACGTGATCAGTGCATGTGGAGTCATGTAGTCAATGCATGATAGCCCGTGATCAGTGCATGATCAGTCCCGTGATGAGTGTATGATCAGCCAAGTGATCAGTGCAAGATAGCTACGTGATCAGTGCATGATCAGTCACGTGATCAGTGCATGATCAGTCACGTGATAGATGTGTGATCAGCCACGTGAACAGTGCATGCTCAGTCACGTGATCTGGGCCTGCTGAGCTGCATGATTACTGTCTGCTCATCTGCTTGACAATTTCCAGCTGAGCTGCACGATTCCTGCCTGTCATCTCCTTGACAATTGCCACCTGTGCTGCGTAATTCCTGCCTGCTCATCTACTTGATTATTGCCAGCTGAGCAGCATGATTTCTCAGAGCTGAGTTCCATGATTATAGCCTGCTGACTGATTCCTGCCTACTCACCTCTATGTTCATTGCCTCCAGAGGCACATGATCAGTGTATGACACCAAACATGATCAGCACATGATCAGTCACATGATCAATGCCTGATAAGCCAGGTGATCCGTGCATGATCAATTATGTGATCAGTGCATGATCAGTCATGTGATCAGTACATGGTAGCTGTGTGATCATTGCATGATCAGTCACGTGAGCAGTGCATGATAGCCACGTGATCAGTGCATGATCAGTCACGTGATCTGTGCATGATCAGTCACGTGATCTGTGCATGATCAGTCATGTGATCAGTGCATGATAGCCACGTGATCAGTGCATGATCAGTCACGTGATACATGTGTGATCAGCCACGTGATCAGTGCATGATATCCACGTGATCAGTGGAGGATAGCCACGTGATCACTTCATGATTAGTCACGTGATCTGTACATGATCAGTCACGTGATACGTGTGTGATCAGCCACCGGATCAGTGCGTGATGAGCCACGTGATCAGTGCAGGATCAATTACTTGATCAGTGCATGATCAGTCACGAGACCAGTACATGGTTGCTACGTGATCCTTGCATGATCAGCCACGTGAGCAGAGCATGATAGCCACGTGACCAGTGAATTATCAGTCACGTGATCAGTACATGATCAGTCACGTGAACAGTGCATAATCATTTACGTGATCTGTGCCTGATCAGTCACGTGACCAGTATATGGTAGCTTCGTGATCATTCCATGACGAACCACGTGAGCAGTGCATGATAGCCACGTGATGTGTGCATGATGAGTTTCATTAGCAGAGTATGATCAGCCACGTGATCAGTGCATGAGTACCAGGTGATCAGTGCATGATATGTCACGTGACAGTTGTGTGATCAGCCACGTGAACAGTGCATGTTCAGCCACGTGATCAGTGCATGATAGCCACGTGATCAGTGCATGATCAGTTACCTGAGCACTGTATGATCAGCCACGTGATCAGTGCATGGTCAGACACGTGAACAGTGTATGATCAGCCACGTGATCAGTGCATGATATCCAAGTGATTAGTGCATGATCATCACGTGATCAGTGTATGATCAGCCACGTGATCAGGGCATGCTCAGTCACGTGATCAGGGCCTGCTGAGCTGCGTGATTACTGTCTGCTCATCTGCTTGACAATTGCCAGCTTTGCTGCGTAATTCCTGCCTGCTCAGCTGCTTGATTATTGCCAGCTGAGCTGCATGATTCCTCACACCTGAGTTCCATGATTATTGCCTGCTGACTGTTTGATTCGTGCCTACTCAGCTCTTTGTTTATTGCCTCCAGAGGCACATGATCAGTGTATGATAACAAACATGATCAGCGCATGATCAGTCACATGATCAGAGCCATTAAGTCACGTGATCACCACATGATAGTCATGTGATCAGTCCATGCTCAGTCATGGTATCAGTGCATGATCAGCCACGTGATCAGTGCATGATAGCCACGTGATCAGTGCATGATCCGTCACCTGATCGGTGTATGATCAGTCACCTGACCGGTACATGTAGCTACATGATCATTGCATGATCAGCCACGTGATCAGTGCATGATAGCCACGTGATCAGTGCATGATCAGTCACGTGTTCAGTGCATGATCAGTCATGTAATCAGTGCATGATCAGCACGTGATCAGTGCATGATCAGCCACGTAATCAGTGCATGATAGCCACGTGATCAGTGCATGATCAGTCACGTGATCGTGTGTGATCAGCCACGTGATCAGTGCATGATAGCCACGTGATCAGTGCATGATAGCCACGTGATCACTTCATGATTAGTCACGTGATCAGTGCATGATCAGTCACGTGATCGTGTGATCAGGCACGTGATCAGTGCGTGATGAGCCACGTGATCACTGCAGGATCAATTACTTGATCAGTGCATGATCAGTCACGAGACCAGTACATGGTTGCTATGTGATCCGTGCATGATCAGCCACGTGAGCAGAGCCTGATAACTACGTGATCAGTGCATGATCAGTCACGTGATCAGTACATGATCAGTCACGTGAACAGTGCATGATCATTTACGTGATCAGTGCATGATCAGTCACGTGACCAGTATATGTAGCTTCGTGATCATTCCATGACGAGCCACGTGAGCAGTGAATGATAGCCACGTGATGTGTGCATAATGAGTTTCGTGAGCAGAGTATGATCAGCCACGTGATCAGTGCATGAGTACCAGGTGATCAGTGCATGATATGTCACGTGACAGGTCTGTGATCAGCCACGTGAACAGGCATGTTCAGCCACATGTTCAGTGCATGATAGCCACGTGATCACTGCATTATCAGTTACGTGAGCAGTGTATGATCAGCCACGTGATCAGTGCATGACCAGGCACATGATCAGTGTATGACCAGACACATGATCAGTGCATGACCAGGCACATGATCAGTGTATGACCAGCCAAATGATCAGTGCATGATAGCCACGTGATCAGTGCATGATAGCCACGTGATCAGTGCATGATCAGTCACGTGATACGTGTGTGATCAGCCACGTGATCAGTGCATGATATCAACGTGATCAGTGCAGGATAGCCACGTGATCTCTTCATGATTATTCACGTGGTCTGTACATGATCAGTCACGTGATCAGTGCATGATCAGTCATGTGATCAGTGTATGATCAGCCACGTGATCAGTGCATGATAGCCACGTGATCAGTGCATGATCAGTCACGTGATCTGTGCATGATAGTCACGTGATCAGTGCATGATCAGCCACGTGATCAGTGCATGATCAGCCACATGATAAGTGCATGATCAATTAGGTGATCAGTGCATGATCAGCCACGTGATCAGTGCATGATTAGTCACGTGATCAGTACATGATCAGTCACGTGATCAGTGCATAATCATTCACGTGATCAGTGCATGATCAGTCACGTGATCAGTATATGGTAGCTATGTGATCCTTCCATGACAGCCACGTGAGCAGTGCATGATAGCCACGTGATGTGTGCATGATGAGTTACGTGATCAGTGTATGATCAGCCACGTGATCAGTGCATGTTCAGCCACGTGATCAGTGCATGATAGCCACGTGATCAGTGCATGATCAGTTACGTGATCAGTGCATGATCAGCCACGTGATCAGTGCATGGTCAGACACGAGAATAGTGTATGATCAGCCATGTGATCAGTGCATGATATCCAAGTGATCAGTGCATGATCATCACGTGATCAGTGTATGATCAGCCACGTGAACAGTGCATGCTCAGTCACGTGATCAGGGCCTCCTGAGCTGCGTGATTCCTGTCTGCTCATCTGCTTGACAATTGCCAGCTGAGCTGCACGATTCCTGCCTGACATCTGCTTGACAATTGCCAGCTGTGCTGCGTAATTCCTGCCTGCTCAGCTGCTTGAATATTGCCAGCTGAGCAGCATGATTCCTCACACCTGAGTTCCATGATTATTGAATGCTGACTGGTTGATTCGTGCCTACTCAGCTCTTTGTTTATTGCCTCCAGAGGCACATGATCAGTGTATGATAGGAAGCATGATCAGTGCATGATGAGTCACATGATCAGAGCCATTAAGTCACGTGATCACTACATGATAGTCATGTGATCAGTCCATGCTCAGTCACGTATCAATGCATGATCAGCCACGTGATCAGTGCATGATCAGCGAGGTGATCAGTTCATGATAGCTATGTGATCAGTGCATGATTTGTCACGTGATCTGTGCATGACCAGGCAGGTGATCAGTGCATGATCAGCCACGTGATCAGTGCATGATAGCCACGTGATCAGTGCATGATCAGTCACGTGATGGGTGTATGATCAGTCACGTGACCAGTACATGGTAGCTACATGAACATTGCATGATCAGCCACGTGATAGTGCATGATAGCCACGTGATCAGTGCATGATCAGTCACGTGATCAGTGCATGATCAGTCATGTGATCAGTGCATGATCAGGCACGTGATCAGTGCATGATCAGCCACGTGATCAGTGCATGATAGCCACGTGATCAGTGCATGATCAGTCACGTGATCAGTGCATGATCAGTCACGTGATCAGTGCATGATCATTTACGTGATCAGTGCATGATCAGTCACGTGATCAGTATATGGTAGCTACGTGATCATTCCATGACAGCCACGTGAGCAGTGCATGATAGCCACGTGATGTGTGCATGATCAGTTACGTGATCAGTGTATGATCAGCCACGTGATCAGTGCATGAGTGCCACGTGATCAGTGCATGATATGTCACGTGACAGTGTGTGATCAGCCACGTGACAGTGCATGTTCAGCCACGTGATCAGTGCATGATAGCCACGTGATCAGTGCATGATCAGTTACGTGAGCAGTGTATGATCAGCCACGTGATCAGTGCATGGTCAGACACGTGAACAGTGTATGATCAGCCACGTGATCAGTGCATGATATCCAAGTGATCAGTGCATGATCATCACGTGATCAGTGTATGATCAGCCACGTGAACAGTGCATGCTCAGTCACGTGATCAGGGCCTGCTGAGCTGCGTGATTACTGTCTGCTCATCTGCTTGACAATTGCCAGCTGAGCTGCACGATTCCTGCCTGTCATCTGCTTGACAATTGCCAGCTGTGCTGCGTAATTCCTGCCTGCTCAGCTGCTTGATTATTGCCAGCTGAGCAGCATGATTCCTCACACCTGAGTTCCATGATTATTGCCTGCTGACTGTTTGATTCGTGCCTACTCAGCTCTTTGTTTATTGCCTCCAGAGGCACATGATCAGTGTATGATAGCAAACATGATCAGTGCATGATCAGTCACATGATCAGCGCCATTAAGTCACGTGATCACTACATGATAGTCATGTGATCAGTCCATGCTCAGTCACGGTATCAGTGCATGATCAGCCACGTGATCAGTGCATGATCAGCCACGTGATCAGTGCATGATAGCCACGTGATCAGTGCATGATCAGTCACGTGATCAGTGCATGATCAGGCACGTGATCAGTGCATGATCAGCCACGTGATCAGTGCATGATAGCCACGTGATCAGTGCATGATCAGTCACCTGATGGGTGTATGATCAGTCACGTGACCTGTACATGGTAGCTACATGATCATTGCATGATCAGCCACGTGAGTAGTGCATGATAGCCACGTGATCAGTGCATGATCAGTCACGTGATCAGTGCATGATCAGTCATGTGATCAGTGCATGATCAGGCACGTGATCAGTGCATGATCAGCCACGTGATCAGTGCATGATAGCCACGTGATCAGTGCATGATCAGTCACGTGATCAGTGCATGATCAGCCACGTGATCAGTGCATGATCAGCCACGTGATCAGTGCATGATCAGTTACGTGATCAGTGCATGATCAGTCACGTGATCAGTGCATGGTAGCTACGTGATCAGTGCATGATCAGCCACGTGATCAGTGCATGATAGCCACGTGATCAGTGCATGATCAGTCACGTGATCAGTGCATGATCAGTCACGTGATCAGTGCATGATCAGTCACGTGATCAGTGCATGATCAATTACGTGATCAGTGCATGATCAGTCACGTGACCAGTGCATGATAGCTACGTGATCAGTGCATGATCAGCCACGTGATCAGTGCATGATAGCCACGTGATCAGTGCATGATCAGTCACATGATCAGTGCATGATCATCCGCGTGATCAGTGCATGATCAGTCACGTGATCAGTGCATGATATAGGCGTGATCAGTGCATGATCAGTCACGTGATCAGTGCATGATCAGCCACGTGATCAGTGCATGATAGCCACGTGATCAGTGCATGATAGCCAGTGATCAGTGCATGATCAGTCACGTGATCAGTGCATGATCAGCCACGTGATCAGTGCATGATAGCCACGTGATCAGTGCATGATCAGTCACGTGATCAGTGCATGATCAGCCACGTGATCAGTGCATGATCAGCCACGTGATCAGTGCATGATCAGTCACGTGACCAGTATATGTAGCTACGTGATCATTCCATGACAGCCACGTGAGCAGTGCATGATAGCCACGTGATCAGTGCATGATCAGTTACGTGATCAGTGTATGATCAGCCACGTGATCAGTGCATGAGTGCCACGTGATCAGTGCATGATAGTCACGTGACAGTGCATGATCAGCCACGTGATCAGTGCATGATCAGCCACGTGATCAGTGCATGATAGCCACGTGATCAGTGCATGATCAGTCACGTGATCAGTGCATGATCAGTCACGTGATCAGTGCATGATCAGCCACGTGATCAGTGCATGATCAGCCACGTGATCAGTGCATGATCAGTCACGTGATCAGTGCATGATCAGTCACGTGATCAGTGCATGATCAGCCACGTGATCAGTGCATGATCAGCCACGTGATCAGTGCATGATCAATTACGTGATCAGTGCATGATCAGTCACGTGACCAGTACATGGTAGCTACGTGATCATTGCATGATCAGCCACGTGAGCAGTGCATGATAGCCACGTGATCAGTGCATGATCAGTCACGTGATCAGTGCATGATCAGTCACGTGATCAGTGCATGATCAGTCACGTGATCAGTGCATGATCAATTACGTGATCAGTGCATGATCAGTCACGTGACCAGTACATGGTAGCTACGTGATCATTGCATGATCAGCCACGTGAGCAGTGCATGATAGCCACGTGATCAGTGCATGATCAGTCACGTGATCAGTGTATGATCAGCCACGTGATCAGTGCATGAGTAGTCACGTGATCAGTGCATGATATAGACGTGATCAGTGCATGATCAGCCACGTGATCAGTGCATGATCAGCCACGTGATCAGTGCATGATAGCCACGTGATCAGTGCATGATCAGTTACGTGAGCAGTGTATGATCAGCCACGTGATCAGTGCATGGTCAAACACGTGAACAGTGTATGATCAGCCACGTGATCAGTGCATGATAGCCACGTGATCAGTGCATGATCAGTTACGTGATCAGTGTATGATCAGCCACGTGAACAGTGCATGCTCAGTCACGTGATCAGGGCCTGCTGAGCTGCGTGATTACTGTCTGCTCATCTGCTTGACAATTGCCAGCTGAGCTGCACGATTCCTGCCTGTCATCTGCTTGACAATTGCCAGCTGTGCTGCGTAATTCCTGCCTGCTCAGCTGCTTGATTATTGCCAGCTGAGCAGCATGATTCCTCACACCTGAGTTCCATGATTATTGCCTGCTGACTGTTTGATTCGTGCCTACTCAGCTCTTTGTTTATTGCCTCCAGAGGCACATGATCAGTGTATGATAGCAAACATGATCAGCGCATGATCAGTCACATGATCAGCGCCATTAAGTCACGTGATCACTACATGATAGTCATGTGATCAGTCCATGCTCAGTCACGGTATCAGTGCATGATCAGCCACGTGATCAGTGCATGATCTGTCACATGATTAGGGTATGATCATCCACGTGATCAGTGCATGGGCAGTCATGTGATCAGTGCATGATATAGACGTGATCAGTGCATGATCAGTCACGTGATCAGTGCATGATAGCCACGTGATCAGTGCATGATCAGTCACCTGATGGGTGTATGATCATTCACGTGACCTGTACATGGTAGCTACATGATCATTGCATGATCAGCCACGTGAGTAGTGCATGATAGCCACGTGATCAGTGCATGATCAGTCACGTGATCAGTGCATGATCAGTCATGTGATCAGTGCATGATCAGGCACGTGATCAGTGCATGATCAGCCACGTGATCAGTGCATGATAGCCACGTGATCAGTGCATGATCAGTCACGTGATCAGTGCATGATCAGTCACGTGATCAGTGCATGATCATTTACGTGATCAGTGCATGATCAGTCACGTGACCAGTATATGGTAGCTACGTGATCATTCCATGACGAGCCACGTGAGCAGTGCATGATAGCCACGTGATGTGTGCATGATGAGTTCCGTGAGCAGAGTATGATCAGCCACGTGATCAGTGCATGAGTGCCACGTGATCAGTGCATGATATGTCATGTGACAGGTGTGTGATCAGCCACGTGAACAGTGCATGTTCAGCCACGTGATCAGTGCATGATAGCCACGTGATCAGTGCATGATCAGTTACGTGAGCAGTGTATGATCAGCCACGTGATCAGTGCATGGTCAGACACGTGAACAGTGTATGATCAGCCACGTGATCAGTGCATGATATCCAAGTGATCAGTGCATGATCATCACGTGATCAGTGTATGATCAGCCACGTGAACAGTGCATGCTCAGTCACGTGATCAGGGCCTGCTGAGCTGCGTGATTACTGTCTGCTCATCTGCTTGACAATTGCCAGCTGAGCTGCACGATTCCTGCCTGTCATCTGCTTGACAATTGCCAGCTGTGCTGCGTAATTCCTGCCTGCTCAGCTGCTTGATTATTGCCAGCTGAGCAGCATGATTCCTCACAGCTGAGTTCCATGATTATTGCCTGCTGACTGTTTGATTCGTGCCTACTCAGCTCTTTGTTTATTGCCTCCAGAGGCACATGATCAGTGTATGATAGCAAACATGATCAGCGCATGATCAGTCACATGATCAGCGCCATTAAGTCACGTGATCACTACATGATAGTCATGTGATCAGTCCATGCTCAGTCACGGTATCAGTGCATGATCAGCCACGTGATCAGTGCATGATCAGCCACGTGATCAGTTCATGATAGCCATGTGATCAGTGCATGATCAGTCACGTGATCAGTGCATGATCAGGCACGTGATCAGTGCATGATCAGCCACGTGATCAGTGCATGATAGCCACGTGATCAGTGCATGATCAGTCACCTGATGGGTGTATGATCAGTCACGTGACCAGTACATGGTAGCTACATGATCATTGCATGATCAGCCACGTGAGTAGTGCATGATAGCCACGTGATCAGTGCATGATCAGTCACGTGATCAGTGCATGATCAGTCATGTGATCAGTGCATGATCAGGCACGTGATCAGTGCATGATCAGCCACGTGATCAGTGCATGATCAGTCACGTGATCAGTGCATGATCAGTCACGTGATCAGTGCATGATCAGCCACGTGATCAGTGCATGATCAGCCACGTGATCAGTGCATGATCAATTACGTGATCAGTGCATGATCAGTCACGTGATCAGTACATGGTAGCTACGTGATCAGTGCATGATCAGCCACGTGATCAGTGCATGATAGCCACGTGATCAGTGCATGATCAGTCACGTGATCAGTGCATGATCAGTCACGTGATCAGTGCATGATCAGTCACGTGATCAGTGCATGATCAATTACGTGATCAGTGCATGATCAGTCACGTGATCAGTACATGATAGCTACGTGATCAGTGCATGATCAGCCACGTGATCAGTGCATGATAGCCACGTGATCAGTGCATGATCAGTCACGTGATCAGTGCATGATCATCCGGGTGATCAGTGCATGATCAGTCACGTGATCAGTGCATGATATAGACGTGATCAGTGCATGATCAGTCACGTGATCAGTGCATGATCAGCCACGTGATCAGTGCATGATAGCCAGTGATCAGTGCATGATAGCCAGTGATCAGTGCATGATCAGTCACGTGATCAGTGTATGATCAGCCACGTGATCAGTGCATGATCAGCCACGTGATCAGTGCATGATCAGCCACGTGATCAGTGCATGATCAGTTACGTGAGCAGTGTATGATCAGCCACGTGATCAGTGCATGGTCAGACACGTGAACAGTGTATGATCAGCCACGTGATCAGTGCATGATAGCCACGTGATCAGTGCATGATCAGTTACGTGATCAGTGTATGATCAGCCACGTGAACAGTGCATGCTCAGTCACGTGATCTGGGCCTGCTGAGCTGCGTGATTACTGTCTGCTCATCTGCTTGACAATTGCCAGCTGAGCTGCACGATTCCTGCCTGTCATCTGCTTGACAATTGTCAGCTGTGCTGCGTAATTCCTGCCTGCTCAGCTGCTTGATTATTGCCAGCTGAGCAGCATGATTCCTCACAGCTGAGTTCCATGATTATTGCCTGCTGACTGTTTGATTCGTGCCTACTCAGCTCTTTGTTTATTGCCTCCAGAGGCACATGATCAGTGTATGATAGCAAACATGATCAGCGCATGATCAGTCACATGATCAGCGCCATTAAGTCACGTGATCACTACATGATAGTCATGTGATCAGTCCATGCTCAGTCACGGTATCAGTGCATGATCAGCCACGTGATCAGTGCATGATCAGCCACGTGATCAGTGCATGATCAGCCACGTGATCAGTGCATGATCAGTCACGTGATCAGTGCATGATCAGGCACGTGATCAGTGCATGATCAGCCACGTGATCAGTGCATGATAGCCACGTGATCAGTGCATGATCAGTCACCTGATGGGTGTATGATCAGTCACGTGACCAGTACATGGTAGCTACATGATCATTGCATGATCAGCCACGTGAGTAGTGCATGATAGCCACGTGATCAGTGCATGATCAGTCACGTGATCAGTGCATGATCAGTCACGTGATCAGTGCATGATAGTCACGTGATCAGTGCATGATCAGCCACGTGATCAGTGCATGATCAGTCACGTGATCAGTGCATGATAGCACGTGATCAGTGCATGATCAGCCACGTGATCAGTGCATGATAGCCACGTGATCAGTGCATGATCAGTCACGTGATCAGTGCATGATCATCCACGTGATCAGTGCATGATCAGTCACGTGATCAGTGCATGATATAGACGTGATCAGTGCATGATCAGTCACGTGATCAGTGCATGATCAGCCACGTGATCAGTGCATGATAGCCAGTGATCAGTGCATGATAGCCAGTGATCAGTGCATGATCAGTCACGTGATCAGTGCATGATCAGCCACGTGATCAGTGCATGATAGCCACGTGATCAGTGCATGATCAGCCACGTGATCAGTGCATGATCAGTCACGTGATCAGTGCATGATCAGCCACGTGATCAGTGCATGATCAGTCACGTGATCAGTGCATGATCAGCCACGTGATCAGTGCATGATAGCCACGTGATCAGTGCATGATCAGTCACGTGATCAGTGCATGATCAGCCACGTGATCAGTGCATGATAGCCACGTGATCAGTGCATGATCAGTCACGTGATCAGTGCATGATCAGCCACGTGATCAGTGCATGATAGCCACGTGATCAGTGCATGATCAGTCACGTGATCAGTGCATGATCAGTCACGTGACCAGTGCATGATAGCTACGTGATCAGTGCATGATCAGCCACGTGATCAGTGCATGATAGCCACGTGATCAGTGCATGATCAGTCACGTGATCAGTGCATGATCAGTCACGTGATCAGTGCATGATCAGCCACGTGATCAGTGCATGATCAGCCACGTGATCAGTGCATGATAGCCACGTGATCAGTGCATGATCAGTCACGTGATCAGTGCATGATCAGTCACGTGATCAGTGCATGATCAGCCACGTGATCAGTGCATGATCAGCCACGTGATCAGTGCATGATCAATCACGTGATCAGTGCATGATCAGTCACGTGATCAGTGCATGGTAGCTACGTGATCAGTGCATGATCAGCCACGTGATCAGTGCATGATAGCCACGTGATCAGTGCATGATCAGTCACGTGATCAGTGCATGATCAGTCACGTGATCAGTGCATGATCAGTCACGTGATCAGTGCATGATCAATTACGTGATCAGTGCATGATCAGTCACGTGACCAGTACATGGTAGCTACGTGATCATTGCATGATCAGCCACGTGAGCAGTGCATGATAGCCACGTGATCAGTGCATGATCAGTCACATGATCAGTGCATGATCATCCGCGTGATCAGTGCATGATAGTCACGTGATCAGTGCATGATATAGACGTGATCAGTGCATGATCAGTCACGTGATCAGTGCATGATCAGCCACGTGATCAGTGCATGATAGCCAGTGATCAGTGCATGATAGCCAGTGATCAGTGCATGATCAGTCACGTGATCAGTGCATGATCAGCCACGTGATCAGTGCATGATCAGCCACGTGATCAGTGCATGATCAGCCACGTGATCAGTGCATGATCAGTTACGTGAGCAGTGTATGATCAGCCACGTGATCAGTGCATGGTCAAACACGTGAACAGTGTATGATCAGCCACGTGATCAGTGCATGATAGCCACGTGATCAGTGCATGATCAGTTACGTGATCAGTGTATGATCAGCCACGTGAACAGTGCATGCTCAGTCACGTGATCAGGGCCTGCTGAGCTGCGTGATTACTGTCTGCTCATCTGCTTGACAATTGCCAGCTGAGCTGCACGATTCCTGCCTGTCATCTGCTTGACAATTGTCAGCTGTGCTGCGTAATTCCTGCCTGCTCAGCTGCTTGATTATTGCCAGCTGAGCAGCATGATTCCTCAGAGCTGAGTTCCATGATTATTGCCTGCTGACTGTTTGATTCGTGCCTACTCAGCTCTTTGTTTATTGCGTCCAGAGGCACATGATCAGTGTATGATAGCAAACATGATCAGCGCATGATCAGTCACATGATCAGCGCCATTAAGTCACGTGATCACTACATGATAGTCATGTGATCAGTCCATGCTCAGTCACGGTATCAGTGCATGATCAGCCACGTGATCAGTGCATGATCAGCCACGTGATCAGTGCATGATCAGCCACGTGATCAGTGCATGATCAGTCACGTGATCAGTGCATGATCAGGCACGTGATCAGTGCATGATCAGCCACGTGATCAGTGCATGATAGCCACGTGATCAGTGCATGATCAGTCACCTGATGGGTGTATGATCAGTCACGTGACCAGTACATGGTAGCTACATGATCATTGCATGATCAGCCACGTGAGTAGTGCATGATAGCCACGTGATCAGTGCATGATCAGTCACGTGATCAGTGCATGATCAGTCACGTGATCAGTGCATGATCAGTCACGTGATCAGTGCATGATCAGTTACGTGATCAGTGCATGATCAGTCACGTGATCAGTGCATGGTAGCTACGTGATCAGTGCATGATCAGTCACGTGATCAGTGCATGATAGCCACGTGATCAGTGCATGATCAGGCACGTGATCAGTGCATGATCAGTCACGTGATCAGTATGATCAGCCACGTGATCAGTGCATGATCAGCCACGTGATCAGTGCATGATCAGGCACGTGATCAGTGCATGATCAGCCACGTGATCAGTGCATGATAGCCACGTGATCAGTGCATGATCAGTCACGTGATCAGTGCATGATCAGCCACGTGATCAGTGCATGATGCCACGTGATCAGTGCATGATCAGCCACGTGATCAGTGCATGATCAGTCACGTGATCAGTATATGATAGCCACGTGATCAGTGCATGATCAGTCACGTGATCAGTGCATGATAGCCACGTGATCAGTGCATGATCAGCCACGTGATCAGTGCATGATCAGCCACGTGATCAGTGCATGATCAGCCACGTGATCAGTGCATGATCAGCCACGTGATCAGTGCATGATCAGCCACGTGATCAGTATGACCAGCCACGTGATCAGTGCATGATAGCCACGTGATCAGTGCATGATCAGTCACGTGATCAGTGCATGATCAGCCACGTGATCAGTGCATGATGCCACGTGATCAGTGCATGATCAATTACGTGATCAGTGCATGATCAGTCACGTGATCAGTGCATGGTAGCTACGTGATCATTGCATGATCAGTCACGTGATCAGTGCATGATAGCCACGTGATCAGTGCATGATCAGTCACGTGATCAGTGCATGATCAGTCACGTGATCAGTATGATCAGCCACGTGATCAGTGCATGATCAGCCACGTGATCAGTGCATGATAGCTACGTGATCAGTGCATGATCAGTCACGTGATCAGTGCATGATAGCCACGTGATCAGTGCATGATCAGCCACGTGATCAGTGCATGATCAGCCACGTGATCAGTATGATCAGCCACGTGATCAGTGCATGATCAGCCACGTGATCAGTGCATGATCAGCCACGTGATCAGTATGACCAGCCACGTGATCAGTGCATGATAGCCACGTGATCAGTGCATGATCAGTCACGTGATCAGTGCATGATCAGCCACGTGATCAGTGCATGATGCCACGTGATCAGTGCATGATCAATTACGTGATCAGTGCATGATCAGTCACGTGATCAGTACATGATAGCTACGTGATCAGTGCATGATCAGTCACGTGATCAGTGCATGATAGCCACGTGATCAGTGCATGATCAGTCACGTGATCAGTGCATGACAGCCACGTGATCAGTATGATCAGCCACGTGATCAGTGCATGATCAGCCACGTGATCAGTGCATGATAGCTACGTGATCAGTGCATGATCAGTCACGTGATCAGTGCATGATAGCCACGTGATCAGTGCATGATCAGTCACGTGATCAGTGCATGATCAGCCACGTGATCAGTGCATGATCAGCCACGTGATCAGTGCATGATCAGCCACGTGATCAGTGCATGACAGGCACGTGATCAGTATGACCAGCCACGTGATCAGTGCATGATAGCCACGTGATCAGTGCATGATCAGTCACGTGATCAGTGCATGATCAGCCACGTGATCAGTGCATGATGCCACGTGATCAGTGCATGATCAGCCACGTGATCAGTGCATGATCAGTCACGTGATCAGTGCATGATCAGTCACGTGATCAGTGCATGGTAGCTACGTGATCAGTGCATGATCAGTCACGTGATCAGTGCATGATAGCCACGTGATCAGTGCATGATCAGTCACGTGATCAGTGCATGATCAGCCACGTGATCAGTGCATGATCAGCCACGTGATCAGTGCATGATCAGCCACGTGATCAGTGCATGGTAGCTACGTGATCATTGCATGATCAGTCACGTGAGCAGTGCATGATAGCCACGTGATCAGTGCATGATCAGTCACGTGATCAGTATGATCAGCCACGTGATCAGTGCATGATCAGCCACGTGATCAGTGCATGATAGCTACGTGATCAGTGCATGATCAGTCACGTGATCAGTGCATGATAGCCACGTGATCAGTGCATGATCAGGCACGTGATCAGTGCATGATCAGCCACGTGATCAGTATGATCAGCCACGTGATCAGTGCATGATCAGCCACGTGATCAGTGCATGACAGGCACGTGATCAGTATGACCAGCCACGTGATCAGTGCATGATAGCCACGTGATCAGTGCATGATCAGTCACGTGATCAGTGCATGATCAGCCACGTGATCAGTGCATGATCAGTTACGTGATCAGTGCATGATCAGTCACGTGACCAGTACATGGTAGCTACGTGATCAGTGCATGATCAGTCACGTGAGCAGTGCATGATAGCCACGTGATCAGTGCATGATCAGGCACGTGATCAGTGCATGATCAGTCACGTGATCAGTATGATCAGCCACGTGATCAGTGCATGATCAGCCACGTGATCAGTGCATGATAGCCACGTGATCAGTGCATGATCAGCCACGTGATCAGTGCATGATCAGTCACGTGATCAGTGCATGATCAGCCACGTGATCAGTGCATGATAGCCACGTGATCAGTGCATGATAGCCACGTGATCAGTGCATGATCAGTCACGTGATCAGTGCATGATCAGGCACGTGATCAGTGCATGATCAGTCACGTGATCAGTATGATCAGCCACGTGATCAGTGCATGATCAGCCACGTGATCAGTGCATGACAGGCACGTGATCAGTATGATCAGCCACGTGATCAGTGCATGATAGCCACGTGATCAGTGCATGATCAGTCACGTGATCAGTGCATGATCAGCCACGTGATCAGTGCATGATGCCACGTGATCAGTGCATGATCAATCACGTGATCAGTGCATGATCAGTCACGTGATCAGTACATGATAGCTACGTGATCAGTGCATGATCAGTCACGTGATCAGTGCATGATAGCCACGTGATCAGTGCATGATCAGGCACGTGATCAGTGCATGATCAGTCACGTGATCAGTATGATCAGCCACGTGATCAGTGCATGATCAGCCACGTGATCAGTGCATGACAGGCACGTGATCAGTATGACCAGCCACGTGATCAGTGCATGATAGCCACGTGATCAGTGCATGATCAGTCACGTGATCAGTGCATGATCAGCCACGTGATCAGTGCATGATACCACGTGATCAGTTCATGATCAGTCACGTGATCAGTGCATGATCAGCCACGTGATCAGTGCATGATCAGCCACGTGATCAGTGCATGATAGCCACGTGATCAGTGCATGATCAGTCACGTGATCAGTGCATGATCAGCCACGTGATCAGTGCATGATCAGCCACGTGATCAGTGCATGATAGCCACGTGATCAGTGCATGATAGTCACGTGATCAGTGCATGATCAGTCACGTGATCAGTGCATGATCAGCCACGTGATCAGTGCATGATAGTCACGTGATCAGTGCATGATCAGTCACGTGATCAGTGCATGATCAGTCACGTGATCAGTGCATGATGAGCCACGTGATCAGTGCATGATCAATTACGTGATCAGTGCATGATCAGTCACGTGACCAGTACATGGTTGCTACGTGATCATTGCATGATCAGCCACGTGAGCAGTGCATGATAGCCACGTGATCAGTGCATGATCAGTCACGTGATCAGTGCATGATCAGTCACGTGATCAGTGCATGATCATTTACGTGATCAGTGCATGATCAGTCACGTGACCAGTATATGGTAGCTACGTGATCATTGCATGATCAGCCACGTGATCAGTGCATGATCAGCCACGTGATCAGTGCATGATAGCCACGTGATCAGTGCATGATCAGTCACGTGATCAGTGCATGATCAGTCACGTGATCAGTGCATGATCATGCACGTGATCAGTGCATGTGAGTCATGTATCAGTGCATGATAGCACGTGATCAGTGCATGATCAGTCCCGTGATCAGTGTATGATCAGCCACGTGATCAGTGCATGATAGCCACGTGATCAGTGCATGATCAGTCACGTGATCAGTGCATGATCAGCCACGTGATCAGTGCATGATAGCCACGTGATCAGTGCATGACAATTACGTGATCAGTGCATGATCAGCCACGTGATCAGTGCATGATAGCCACGTGATCAGTGCATGATCAGTCACGTGATCAGTGTGTGATCAGCCACGTGAACAGTGCATGCTCAGTCACGTGATCAGGGCCTGCTGAGCTTCGTGATTACTGACTGCTCATCTGCTTGACAATTGCCAGCTGAGCTGCACGATTCCTGCCTGTCATCTGCTTGACAATTGCCACCTGTGCTGCATAATTCCTGCCTGCTCAGCTGCTTGATTATTGCCAGCTGAGCAGCATGATTTCTCACAGCTGAGTTCCATGATTATTGCCTGACTGATTCGTGCCTACTCAGCTCTTTGTTCATTGCCTCCAGAGGCACATGATCAGTGTATGATACCAAACATGATCAGTGCATGATCAGTCACATGATCAGTGCATGATAAGCCACGTGATCAGTGCATGATCAGTCACGTGATCAGTGCATGATCAGCCACGTGATCAGTGCATGATCAGTCACGTGATCAGTGCATGATAGCCACGTGATCAGTGCATGATCAGCCACGTGATCAGTGCATGATCAGTCACGTGATCAGTGCATGATCAGCCACGTGATCAGTGCATGATCAGTCACGTGACAGTGCATGGTAGCTACGTGATCAGTGCATGATCAGCCACGTGATCAGTGCATGATAGCCACGTGATCAGTGCATGATCAGTCACGTGATCAGTGCATGACAGCCACGTGACCAGTGCATGATATCAGTGCATGATCAGCCACGTGATCAGTGCATGATAGCCACGTGATCAGTGCATGATCAGTCACGTGATACGTGTGTGATCAGCCACGTGATCAGTGCATGATATCCACGTGATCAGTGCATGATAGCCACGTGATCAGTGCATGATTAGTCACGTGATCAGTGCATGATCAGTCACGTGATACGTGTGTGATCAGCCACGTGATCAGTGCATGATGAGCCACGTGATCAGTGCAGGATCAATTACGTGATCAGTGCATGATCAGTCACGTGACCAGTACATGGTTGCTACGTGATCGTTGCATGATCAGCCACGTGAGCAGAGCATGATAGCCACGTGATCAGTGCATGATCAGTCACGTGATCAGTACATGATCAGTCACGTGAACAGTGCATGATCATTTACGTGATCTGTGCATGATCAGTCACGTGACCAGTATATGGTAGCTACGTGATCATTCCATGACGAGCCACGTGAGCAGTGCATGATAGCCACGTGATGTGTGCATGATCAGTTACGTGAGCAGAGTATGATCAGCCACGTGATCAGTGCATGAGTGCCACGTGATCAGTGCATGATATGTCACGTGACAGGTGTGTGATCAGCCACGTGAACAGTGCATGTTCAGCCACGTGATCAGTGCATGATAGCCACGTGATCAGTGCATGATCAGACACGTGAACAGTGTATGATCAGCCACGTGATCAGTGCATGATATCCAAGTGATCAGTGCATGATCAATCACGTGATCAGTGTATGATCAGCCACGTGAACAGTGCATGCTCAGTCACGTGATCAGGGCCTGCTGAGCTGCGTGATTACTGTCTGCTCATCTGCTTGACAATTGCCAGCTGAGCTGCACGATTCCTGCCTGTCATCTGCTTGACAATTGCCAGCTGTGCTGCGTAATTCCTGCCTGCTCAGCTGCTTGATTATTGCCAGCTGAGCAGCATGATTCCTCACACCTGAGTTCCATGATTATTGCCTGCTGACTGTTTGATTCGTGCCTACTCAGCTCTTTGTTTATTGCCTCCAGAGGCACATGATCAGTGTATGATAGCAAACATGATCAGCGCATGATCAGTCACATGATCAGCGCCATTAAGTCACGTGATCACTACATGATAGTCATGTGATCAGTCCATGCTCAGTCACGGTATCAGTGCATGATCAGCCACGTGATCAGTGCATGATCTGTCACATGATTAGTGTATGATCATCCACGTGATCAGTGCATGGGCAGTCATGTGATCAGTGCATGATATAGACGTGATCAGTGCATGATCAGTCTCGTGATCAGTGCATGATAGCCACGTGATCAGTGCATGATCAGTCACCTGATGGGTGTATGATCATTCACGTGACCTGTACATGGTAGCTACATGATCATTGCATGATCAGCCACGTGAGTAGTGCATGATAGCCACGTGATCACTGCATGATCAGTCACGTGATCAGTGCATGATCAGTCATGTGACCAGTACATGGTAGCTGCGTGATCATGCATGATCAGCCACGTGATCAGTGCATGATCAGCCACGTGATCAGTGCATGATCAGCCACGTGATCAGTGCATGATCAGTCACGTGATCAGTGCATGATAGCCACGTGATCAGTGCATGATCAGCCACGTGATCAGTGCATGATAGCCACGTGATCAGTGCATGATCAGTCACGTGATCAGTGCATGATCAGTCACGTGATCAGTGCATGATCAGCCACGTGATCAGTGCATGATCAGCCACGTGATCAGTGCATGATCAGCCACGTGATCAGTGCATGATAGCCACGTGATCAGTGCATGATCAGTCACGTGATCAGTGCATGATCAGTCACGTGATCAGTGCATGATCAGCCACGTGATCAGTGCATGATCAGCCACGTGATCAGTGCATGATCAGTTACGTGATCAGTGCATGATCAGTCACGTGATCAGTGCATGATAGCCACGTGATCAGTGCATGATCAGCCACGTGATCAGTGCATGATAGCCACGTGATCAGTGCATGATCAGTCACGTGATCAGTGCATGATCAGCCACGTGATCAGTGCATGTCAGTCATGTAGTCATGATAGCCACGTGATCAGTGCATGATCAGTCCCGTGATCAGTGCATGATCAGCCACGTGATCAGTGCATGATAGCCACGTGATCAGTGCATGATCAGTCACGTGATCAGTGCATGATCAGTCACGTGATCAGTGTATGATCAGCCACGTGAACAGTGCATGCTCAGTCACGTGATCAGGGCCTGCTGAGCTGCGTGATTACTGTCTGCTCATCTGCTTGACAATTGCCAGCTGAGCTGCACGATTCCTGCCTGTCATCTGCTTGACAATTGCCAGCTGTGCTGCGTAATTCCTGCCTGCTCAGCTGCTTGATTATTGCCAGCTGAGCAGCATGATTTCTCACAGCTGAGTTCCATGATTATTGCCTGCTGACTGATTCGTGCCTACTCAGCTCTTTGTTCATTGCCTCCAGAGGCACATGATCAGTGTATGATACCAAACATGATCAGCACATGATCAGTCACATGATCAGTGCATGATAAGCCACGTGATCAGTGCATGATCAGTCATGTGATCAGTGCATGATCAGTCATGTGATCAGTGCATGATAGCTGCGTGATCAGTGCATGATCAGCCACGTGATCAGTGCATGATCAGTCACGTGATCAGTGCATGATAGCCACGTGATCAGTGCATGATCAGTCACGTGATCAGTGCATGATCAGTCACGTGATCAGTGCATGATCAGCCACGTGATCAGTGCATGATCAGTCACGTGATCAGTGCATGATCAGCCACGTGATCAGTGCATGATAGCCACGTGATCAGTGCATGATCAGTCACGTGATCAGTGCATGATCAGTCACGTGATCAGTGCATGATCAGCCACGTGATCAGTGCATGATCAGCCACGTGATCAGTGCATGATCAATCACGTGATCAGTGCATGATCAGTCACGTGATCAGTGCATGATAGCCACGTGATCAGTGCATGATCAGCCACGTGATCAGTGCATGATAGCCACGTGATCAGTGCATGATCAGCCACGTGATCAGTGCATGATCAGTCACGTGATCAGTGCATGATCAGCCACGTGATCAGTGCATGATCAGGCACGTGATCAGTGCATGATCAGCCACGTGATCAGTGCATGATAGCCACGTGATCAGTGCATGATCAGTCACGTGATCAGTGCATGATCAGTCACGTGATCAGTGCATGATCAGCCACGTGATCAGTGCATGATCAGCCACGTGATCAGTGCATGATCAATTACGTGATCAGTGCATGATCAGTCACGTGACCAGTGCATGATAGCTACGTGATCAGTGCATGATCAGCCACGTGATCAGTGCATGATAGCCACGTGATCAGTGCATGATCAGTCACGTGATCAGTGCATGATCAGCCACGTGATCAGTGCATGTCAGTCATGTATCAGTGCATGATAGCCCGTGATCAGTGCATGATCAGTCCCGTGATCAGTGCATGATCAGCCACGTGATCAGTGCATGATAGCCACGTGATCAGTGCATGATCAGTCACGTGATCAGTGCATGATCAGTCACGTGATCAGTGTATGATCAGCCACGTGAACAGTGCATGCTCAGTCACGTGATCAGGGCCTGCTGAGCTGCGTGATTACTGTCTGCTCATCTGCTTGACAATTGCCAGCTGAGCTGCACGATTCCTGCCTGTCATCTGCTTGACAATTGCCAGCTGTGCTGCGTAATTCCTGCCTGCTCAGCTGCTTGATTATTGCCAGCTGAGCAGCATGATTCTCACAGCTGAGTTCCATGATTATTGCCTGCTGACTGATTCGTGCCTACTCAGCTCTTTGTTCATTGCCTCCAGAGGCACATGATCAGTGTATGATAGCAAACATGATCAGCACATGATCAGTCACATGATCAGTGCATGATAAGCCACGTGATCAGTGCATGATCAGTCATGTGATCAGTGCATGATCAGTCATGTGATCAGTGCATGATAGCCACGTGATCAGTGCATGATCAGCCACGTGATCAGTGCATGATCAGTCACGTGATCAGTGCATGATAGCCACGTGATCAGTGCATGATCAGTCACGTGATCAGTGCATGATCAGTCACGTGATCAGTGCATGATCAGCCACGTGATCAGTGCATGATCAGTCACGTGATCAGTGCATGATCAGCCACGTGATCAGTGCATGATAGCCACGTGATCAGTGCATGATCAGTCACGTGATCAGTGCATGATCAGTCACGTGATCAGTGCATGATCAGCCACGTGATCAGTGCATGATCAGCCACGTGATCAGTGCATGATCAGTCACGTGATCAGTGCATGATCAGTCACGTGATCAGTGCATGATAGCCACGTGATCAGTGCATGATCAGCCACGTGATCAGTGCATGATAGCCACGTGATCAGTGCATGATCAGCCACGTGATCAGTGCATGATCAGTCACGTGATCAGTGCATGATCAGCCACGTGATCAGTGCATGATCAGCCACGTGATCAGTGCATGATCAGCCACGTGATCAGTGCATGATAGCCACGTGATCAGTGCATGATCAGTCACGTGATCAGTGCATGATCAGTCACGTGATCAGTGCATGATCAGCCACGTGATCAGTGCATGATCAGCCACGTGATCAGTGCATGATCAATTACGTGATCAGTGCATGATCAGTCACGTGATCAGTACATGGTAGCTACGTGATCATTGCATGATCAGCCACGTGAGCAGTGCATGATAGCCACGTGATCAGTGCATGATCAGCCACGTGATCAGTGCATGATCAGTCACGTGATCAGTGCATGATCAGTCACGTGATCAGTGCATGATCAGCCACGTGATCAGTGCATGTCAGTCATGTATCAGTGCATGATAGCACGTGATCAGTGCATGATCAGTCCCGTGATCAGTGTATGATCAGCCACGTGATCAGTGCATGATCAGCCACGTGATCAGTGCATGATCAGTCACGTGATCAGTGCATGATCAGTCACGTGATCAGTGTGTGATCAGCCACGTGAACAGTGCATGCTCAGTCACGTGATCAGGGCCTGCTGAGCTGCGTGATTACTGTCTGCTCATCTGCTTGACAATTGCCAGCTGAGCTGCACGATTCCTGCCTGTCATCTGCTTGACAATTGCCAGCTGTGCTGCGTAATTCCTGCCTGCTCAGCTGCTTGATTATTGCCAGCTGAGCAGCATGATTCCTCACAGCTGAGTTCCATGATTATTGCCTGCTGACTGATTCGTGCCTACTCAGCTCTTTGTTCATTGCCTCCAGAGGCACATGATCAGTGTATGATAGCAAACATGATCAGCGCATGATCAGTCACATGATCAGTGCATGATAAGCCACGTGATCAGTGCATGATCAGTCATGTGATCAGTGCATGATCAGTCATGTGATCAGTGCATGATAGCCACGTGATCAGTGCATGATCAGCCACGTGATCAGTGCATGATAGCCACGTGATCAGTGCATGATCAGTCACGTGATCAGTGCATGATCAGTCACGTGATCAGTGCATGATCAGTCACGTGATCAGTGCATGATCAGCCACGTGATCAGTGCATGATCAGTCACGTGATCAGTGCATGATAGCTACGTGATCATTGCATGATCAGCCACGTGATCAGTGCATGATAGCCACGTGATCAGTGCATGATCAGCCACGTGATCAGTGCATGATCAGTCACGTGATCAGTGCATGATCAGCCACGTGATCAGTGCATGATCAGCCACGTGATCAGTGCATGATCAGCCACGTGATCAGTGCATGATCAGCCACGTGATCAGTGCATGATCAGTCACGTGATCAGTATGATCAGCCACGTGATCAGTGCATGATAGCCACGTGATCAGTGCATGATCAGTCACGTGATCAGTGCATGATCAGCCACGTGATCAGTGCATGATGCCACGTGATCAGTGCATGATCAATTACGTGATCAGTGCATGATCAGTCACGTGATCAGTGCATGGTAGCTACGTGATCAGTGCATGATCAGTCACGTGAGCAGTGCATGATAGCCACGTGATCAGTGCATGATCAGTCACGTGATCAGTGCATGATCAGTCACGTGATCAGTATGATCAGCCACGTGATCAGTGCATGATCAGCCACGTGATCAGTGCATGATCAGTCACGTGATCAGTATGATCAGCCACGTGATCAGTGCATGATAGCCACGTGATCAGTGCATGATCAGTCACGTGATCAGTGCATGATCAGCCACGTGATCAGTGCATGAGTGCCACGTGATCAGTGCATGATCAATTACGTGATCAGTGCATGATCAGTCACGTGATCAGTGCATGATAGCCACGTGATCAGTGCATGATCAGTCACGTGAGCAGTGCATGATAGCCACGTGATCAGTGCATGATCAGTCACGTGATCAGTGCATGATCAGCCACGTGATCAGTATGATCAGCCACGTGATCAGTGCATGATCAGCCACGTGATCAGTGCATGATAGCCACGTGATCAGTGCATGATCAGTCACGTGATCAGTGCATGATAGCCACGTGATCAGTGCATGATCAGTCACGTGATCAGTGCATGACAGCCACGTGATCAGTATGATCAGCCACGTGATCAGTGCATGATCAGCCACGTGATCAGTGCATGATCAGCCACGTGATCAGTATGATCAGCCACGTGATCAGTGCATGATAGCCACGTGATCAGTGCATGATCAGTCACGTGATCAGTGCATGATCAGCCACGTGATCAGTGCATGATGCCACGTGATCAGTGCATGATCAGCCACGTGATCAGTGCATGATCAATCACGTGATCAGTGCATGATCAGTCACGTGATCAGTGCATGGTAGCTACGTGATCAGTGCATGATCAGTCACGTGATCAGTGCATGATAGCCACGTGATCAGTGCATGATCAGTCACGTGATCAGTGCATGATCAGTCACGTGATCAGTATGATCAGCCACGTGATCAGTGCATGATCAGCCACGTGATCAGTGCATGATAGCTACGTGATCAGTGCATGATCAGTCACGTGATCAGTGCATGATAGCCACGTGATCAGTGCATGATCAGTCACGTGATCAGTATGATCAGCCACGTGATCAGTGCATGATCAGCCACGTGATCAGTGCATGACAGGCACGTGATCAGTATGATCAGCCACGTGATCAGTGCATGATAGCCACGTGATCAGTGCATGATCAGTCACGTGATCAGTGCATGATCAGCCACGTGATCAGTGCATGATGCCACGTGATCAGTGCATGATCAATTACGTGATCAGTGCATGATCAGTCACGTGATCAGTGCATGGTAGCTACGTGATCAGTGCATGATCAGTCACGTGAGCAGTGCATGATAGCCACGTGATCAGTGCATGATCAGTCACGTGATCAGTGCATGACAGCCACGTGATCAGTATGATCAGCCACGTGATCAGTGCATGATCAGCCACGTGATCAGTGCATGACAGCCACGTGATCAGTATGATCAGCCACGTGATCAGTGCATGATAGCCACGTGATCAGTGCATGATCAGTCACGTGATCAGTGCATGATCAGCCACGTGATCAGTGCATGATCAATTACGTGATCAGTGCATGATCAGTCACGTGATCAGTGCATGGTAGCTACGTGATCATTGCATGATCAGTCACGTGATCAGTGCATGATAGCCACGTGATCAGTGCATGATCAGTCACGTGATCAGTGCATGATCAGTCACGTGATCAGTATGATCAGCCACGTGATCAGTGCATGATCAGCCACGTGATCAGTGCATGATAGTCACGTGATCAGTGCATGATCAGCCACGTGATCAGTGCATGATCAGTCACGTGATCAGTGCATGATCAGCCACGTGATCAGTGCATGATCAGCCACGTGATCAGTGCATGATAGCCACGTGATCAGTGCATGATCAGTCACGTGATCAGTGCATGATCAGCACGTGATCAGTGCATGATCAGTCACGTGATCAGTATGATCAGCCACGTGATCAGTGCATGATCAGCCACGTGATCAGTGCATGACAGGCACGTGATCAGTATGATCAGCCACGTGATCAGTGCATGATAGCCACGTGATCAGTGCATGATCAGTCACGTGATCAGTGCATGATCAGCCACGTGATCAGTGCATGATGCCACGTGATCAGTGCATGATCAATCACGTGATCAGTGCATGATCAGTCACGTGATCAGTGCATGATAGCTACGTGATCAGTGCATGATCAGTCACGTGATCAGTGCATGATAGCCACGTGATCAGTGCATGATCAGTCACGTGATCAGTGCATGATCAGTCACGTGATCAGTATGATCAGCCACGTGATCAGTGCATGATCAGCCACGTGATCAGTGCATGACAGCCACGTGATCAGTATGATCAGCCACGTGATCAGTGCATGATAGCCACGTGATCAGTGCATGATCAGTCACGTGATCAGTGCATGATCAGCCACGTGATCAGTGCATGATACCACGTGATCAGTGCATGATCAGTCACGTGATCAGTGCATGATCAGCCACGTGATCAGTGCATGATCAGCCACGTGATCAGTGCATGATAGCCACGTGATCAGTGCATGATCAGTCACGTGATCAGTGCATGATCAGCCACGTGATCAGTGCATGATCAGCCACGTGATCAGTGCATGATAGCCACGTGATCAGTGCATGATAGTCACGTGATCAGTGCATGATCAGGCACGTGATCAGTGCATGATCAGCCACGTGATCAGTGCATGATAGTCACGTGATCAGTGCATGATCAGTCACGTGATCAGTGCATGATCAGTCACGTGATCAGTGCATGATGAGCCACGTGATCAGTGCATGATCAATTACGTGATCAGTGCATGATCAGTCACGTGACCAGTACATGGTTGCTACGTGATCATTGCATGATCAGCCACGTGAGCAGTGCATGATAGCCACGTGATCAGTGCATGATCAGTCACGTGATCAGTGCATGATCAGTCACGTGATCAGTGCATGATCATTTACGTGATCAGTGCATGATCAGTCACGTGACAGTATATGGTAGCTACGTGATCAGTGCATGATCAGCCACGTGATCAGTGCATGATCAGCCACGTGATCAGTGCATGATAGCCACGTGATCAGTGCATGATCAGTCACGTGATCAGTGCATGATCAGTCACGTGATCAGTGCATGATCATGCACGTGATCAGTGCATGTCAGTCATGTATCAGTGCATGATAGCACGTGATCAGTGCATGATCAGTCCCGTGATGAGTGCATGATCAGCCACGTGATCAGTGCATGATAGCCACGTGATCAGTGCATGATCAGTCACGTGATCAGTGCATGATCAGCCACGTGATCAGTGCATGATAGCCACGTGATCAGTGCATGACAATCACGTGATCAGTGCATGATCAGTCACGTGATCAGTGCATGATAGCCACGTGATCAGTGCATGATCAGTCACGTGATCAGTGTATGATCAGCCACGTGAACAGTGCATGCTCAGTCACGTGATCAGGGCCTGCTGAGCTGCGTGATTACTGTCTGCTCATCTGCTTGACAATTGCCAGCTGAGCTGCACGATTCCTGCCTGTCATCTGCTTGACAATTGCCAGCTGTGCTGCATAATTCCTGCCTGCTCAGCTGCTTGATTATTGCCAGCTGAGCAGCATGATTTCTCACAGCTGAGTTCCATGATTATTGCCTGACTGATTCGTGCCTACTCAGCTCTTTGTTCATTGCCTCCAGAGGCACATGATCAGTGTATGACACCAAACATGATCAGTGCATGATCAGTCACATGATCAGTGCATGATAAGCCATGTGATCAGTGCATGATCAGTCACGTGATCAGTGCATGATCAGCCACGTGATCAGTGCATGATCAGTCACGTGATCAGTGCATGATAGCTGCGTGATCAGTGCATGATCAGCCACGTGATCAGTGCATGATCAGTCACGTGATCAGTGCATGATCAGCCACGTGATCAGTGCATGATCAGTCACGTGACAGTGCATGATAGCTACGTGATCAGTGCATGATCAGCCACGTGATCAGTGCATGATAGCCACGTGATCAGTGCATGATCAGTCACGTGATCGTGCATGATCAGCCACGTGATCAGTGCATGATATCAGTGCATGATAGCCACGTGATCAGTGCATGATAGCCACGTGATCAGTGCATGATCAGTCACGTGATACGTGTGTGATCAGCCACGTGATCAGTGCATGATATCCACGTGATCAGTGCATGATAGCCACGTGATCAGTGCATGATTAGTCACGTGATCAGTGCATGATCAGTCACGTGATACGTGTGTGATCAGCCACGTGATCAGTGCATGATGAGCCACGTGATCAGTGCAGGATCAATTACGTGATCAGTGCATGATCAGTCACGTGACCAGTACATGGTTGCCACGTGATCGTTGCATGATCAGCCACGTGAGCAGAGCATGATAGCCACGTGATCAGTGCATGATCAGTCACGTGATCAGTACATGATCAGTCACGTGAACAGTGCATGATCATTTACGTGATCTGTGCATGATCAGTCACGTGACCAGTATATGGTAGCTACGTGATCATTCCATGACGAGCCACGTGAGCAGTGCATGATAGCCACGTGATGTGTGCATGATCAGTTACGTGAGCAGAGTATGATCAGCCACGTGATCAGTGCATGAGTGCCACGTGATCAGTGCATGATATGTCACGTGACAGGTGTGTGATCAGCCACGTGAACAGTGCATGTTCAGCCACGTGATCAGTGCATGATAGCCACGTGATCAGTGCATGGTCAGACACGTGAACAGTGTATGATCAGCCACGTGATCAGTGCATGATATCCAAGTGATCAGTGCATGATCAATCACGTGATCAGTGTATGATCAGCCACGTGAACAGTGCATGCTCAGTCACGTGATCAGGGCCTGCTGAGCTGCGTGATTACTGTCTGCTCATCTGCTTGACAATTGCCAGCTGAGCTGCACGATTCCTGCCTGTCATCTGCTTGACAATTGCCAGCTGTGCTGCGTAATTCCTGCCTGCTCAGCTGCTTGATTATTGCCAGCTGAGCAGCATGATTCCTCACACCTGAGTTCCATGATTATTGCCTGCTGACTGTTTGATTCGTGCCTACTCAGCTCTTTGTTTATTGCCTCCAGAGGCACATGATCAGTGTATGATAGCAAACATGATCAGCGCATGATCAGTCACATGATCAGCGCCATTAAGTCACGTGATCACTACATGATAGTCATGTGATCAGTCCATGCTCAGTCACGGTATCAGTGCATGATCAGCCACGTGATCAGTGCATGATCTGTCACATGATTAGTGTATGATCATCCACGTGATCAGTGCATGGGCAGTCATGTGATCAGTGCATGATATAGACGTGATCAGTGCATGATCAGTCTCGTGATCAGTGCATGATAGCCACGTGATCAGTGCATGATCAGTCACCTGATGGGTGTATGATCATTCACGTGACCTGTACATGGTAGCTACATGATCATTGCATGATCAGCCACGTGAGTAGTGCATGATAGCCACGTGATCACTGCATGATCAGTCACGTGATCAGTGCATGATCAGTCATGTGACCAGTACATGGTAGCTGCGTGATCATGCATGATCAGCCACGTGATCAGTGCATGATCAGCCACGTGATCAGTGCATGATCAGCCACGTGATCAGTGCATGATCAGTCACGTGATCAGTGCATGATAGCCACGTGATCAGTGCATGATCAGCCACGTGATCAGTGCATGATAGCCACGTGATCAGTGCATGATCAGTCACGTGATCAGTGCATGATCAGTCACGTGATCAGTGCATGATCAGCCACGTGATCAGTGCATGATCAGCCACGTGATCAGTGCATGATCAGCCACGTGATCAGTGCATGATAGCCACGTGATCAGTGCATGATCAGTCACGTGATCAGTGCATGATCAGTCACGTGATCAGTGCATGATCAGCCACGTGATCAGTGCATGATCAGCCACGTGATCAGTGCATGATCAGTTACGTGATCAGTGCATGATCAGTCACGTGATCAGTGCATGATAGCCACGTGATCAGTGCATGATCAGCCACGTGATCAGTGCATGATAGCCACGTGATCAGTGCATGATCAGTCACGTGATCAGTGCATGATCAGCCACGTGATCAGTGCATGTCAGTCATGTATCAGTGCATGATAGCCCGTGATCAGTGCATGATCAGTCCCGTGATCAGTGCATGATCAGCCACGTGATCAGTGCATGATAGCCACGTGATCAGTGCATGATCAGTCACGTGATCAGTGCATGATCAGTCACGTGATCAGTGTATGATCAGCCACGTGAACAGTGCATGCTCAGTCACGTGATCAGGGCCTGCTGAGCTGCGTGATTACTGTCTGCTCATCTGCTTGACAATTGCCAGCTGAGCTGCACGATTCCTGCCTGTCATCTGCTTGACAATTGCCAGCTGTGCTGCGTAATTCCTGCCTGCTCAGCTGCTTGATTATTGCCAGCTGAGCAGCATGATTTCTCACAGCTGAGTTCCATGATTATTGCCTGCTGACTGATTCGTGCCTACTCAGCTCTTTGTTCATTGCCTCCAGAGGCACATGATCAGTGTATGATACCAAACATGATCAGCACATGATCAGTCACATGATCAGTGCATGATAAGCCACGTGATCAGTGCATGATCAGTCATGTGATCAGTGCATGATCAGTCATGTGATCAGTGCATGATAGCCACGTGATCAGTGCATGATCAGCCACGTGATCAGTGCATGATCAGTCACGTGATCAGTGCATGATAGCCACGTGATCAGTGCATGATCAGACACGTGATCAGTGCATGATCAGTCACGTGATCAGTGCATGATCAGCCACGTGATCAGTGCATGATCAGTCACGTGATCAGTGCATGATCAGCCACGTGATCAGTGCATGATAGCCACGTGATCAGTGCATGATCAGTCACGTGATCAGTGCATGATCAGTCACGTGATCAGTGCATGATCAGCCACGTGATCAGTGCATGATCAGCCACGTGATCAGTGCATGATCAGTCACGTGATCAGTGCATGATCAGTCACGTGATCAGTGCATGATAGCCACGTGATCAGTGCATGATCAGCCACGTGATCAGTGCATGATAGCCACGTGATCAGTGCATGATCAGCCACGTGATCAGTGCATGATCAGTCACGTGATCAGTGCATGATCAGCCACGTGATCAGTGCATGATCAGGCACGTGATCAGTGCATGATCAGCCACGTGATCAGTGCATGATAGCCACGTGATCAGTGCATGATCAGTCACGTGATCAGTGCATGATCAGTCACGTGATCAGTGCATGATCAGCCACGTGATCAGTGCATGATCAGCCACGTGATCAGTGCATGATCAATTACGTGATCAGTGCATGATCAGTCACGTGACCAGTACATGGTAGCTACGTGATCATTGCATGATCAGCCACGTGAGCAGTGCATGATAGCCACGTGATCAGTGCATGATCAGCCACGTGATCAGTGCATGATCAGTCACGTGATCAGTGCATGATCAGTCACGTGATCAGTGCATGATCAGCCACGTGATCAGTGCATGTCAGTCATGTATCAGTGCATGATAGCACGTGATCAGTGCATGATCAGTCCCGTGATCAGTGTATGATCAGCCACGTGATCAGTGCATGATCAGCCACGTGATCAGTGCATGATCAGTCACGTGATCAGTGCATGATCAGTCACGTGATCAGTGTATGATCAGCCACGTGAACAGTGCATGCTCAGTCACGTGATCAGGGCCTGCTGAGCTGCGTGATTACTGTCTGCTCATCTGCTTGACAATTGCCAGCTGAGCTGCACGATTCCTGCCTGTCATCTGCTTGACAATTGCCAGCTGTGCTGCGTAATTCCTGCCTGCTCAGCTGCTTGATTATTGCCAGCTGAGCAGCATGATTTCTCACAGCTGAGTTCCATGATTATTGCCTGCTGACTGATTCGTGCCTACTCAGCTCTTTGTTCATTGCCTCCAGAGGCACATGATCAGTGTATGATAGCAAACATGATCAGCACATGATCAGTCACATGATCAGTGCATGATAAGCCACGTGATCAGTGCATGATCAGTCATGTGATCAGTGCATGATCAGTCACGTGATCAGTGCATGATAGCCACGTGATCAGTGCATGATCAGCCACGTGATCAGTGCATGATAGCCACGTGATCAGTGCATGATCAGTCACGTGATCAGTGCATGATCAGTCACGTGATCAGTGCATGATCAGTCACGTGATCAGTGCATGATCAGCCACGTGATCAGTGCATGATCAGTCACGTGACCAGTGCATGATAGCTACGTGATCATTGCATGATCAGCCACGTGATCAGTGCATGATAGCCACGTGATCAGTGCATGATAGCCACGTGATCAGTGCATGATCAGTCACGTGATCAGTGCATGATCAGCCACGTGATCAGTGCATGACAGCCACGTGATCAGTGCATGATCAGCCACGTGATCAGTGCATGATCAGCCACGTGATCAGTGCATGATCAGCACGTGATCAGTATGATCAGCCACGTGATCAGTGCATGATAGCCACGTGATCAGTGCATGATCAGTCACGTGATCAGTGCATGATCAGCCACGTGATCAGTGCATGATGCCACGTGATCAGTGCATGATCAATTACGTGATCAGTGCATGATCAGTCACGTGATCAGTGCATGGTAGCTACGTGATCAGTGCATGATCAGTCACGTGAGCAGTGCATGATAGCCACGTGATCAGTGCATGATCAGTCACGTGATCAGTGCATGATCAGCCACGTGATCAGTATGATCAGCCACGTGATCAGTGCATGATCAGCCACGTGATCAGTGCATGACAGTCACGTGATCAGTATGATCAGCCACGTGATCAGTGCATGATAGCCACGTGATCAGTGCATGATCAGTCACGTGATCAGTGCATGATCAGCCACGTGATCAGTGCATGAGTGCCACGTGATCAGTGCATGATCAATTACGTGATCAGTGCATGATCAGTCACGTGATCAGTGCATGATAGCCACGTGATCAGTGCATGATCAGTCACGTGATCAGTGCATGATAGCCACGTGATCAGTGCATGATCAGTCACGTGATCAGTGCATGATCAGCCACGTGATCAGTATGATCAGCCACGTGATCAGTGCATGATCAGCCACGTGATCAGTGCATGATAGCTACGTGATCAGTGCATGATCAGTCACGTGATCAGTGCATGATAGCCACGTGATCAGTGCATGATCAGTCACGTGATCAGTGCATGATCAGCCACGTGATCAGTATGATCAGCCACGTGATCAGTGCATGATCAGCCACGTGATCAGTGCATGACAGCCACGTGATCAGTATGATCAGCCACGTGATCAGTGCATGATAGCCACGTGATCAGTGCATGATCAGTCACGTGATCAGTGCATGATCAGCCACGTGATCAGTGCATGATGCCACGTGATCAGTGCATGATCAGCCACGTGATCAGTGCATGATCAATTACGTGATCAGTGCATGATCAGTCACGTGATCAGTGCATGGTAGCTACGTGATCAGTGCATGATCAGTCACGTGATCAGTGCATGATAGCCACGTGATCAGTGCATGATCAGTCACGTGATCAGTGCATGATCAGCCACGTGATCAGTATGATCAGCCACGTGATCAGTGCATGATCAGCCACGTGATCAGTGCATGATAGCACGTGATCAGTGCATGATCAGTCACGTGATCAGTGCATGATAGCCACGTGATCAGTGCATGATCAGTCACGTGATCAGTATGATCAGCCACGTGATCAGTGCATGATCAGCCACGTGATCAGTGCATGATCAGTCACGTGATCAGTATGATCAGCCACGTGATCAGTGCATGATAGCCACGTGATCAGTGCATGATCAGTCACGTGATCAGTGCATGATCAGCCACGTGATCAGTGCATGATGCCACGTGATCAGTGCATGATCAATTACGTGATCAGTGCATGATCAGTCACGTGATCAGTGCATGGTAGCTACGTGATCAGTGCATGATCAGTCACGTGATCAGTGCATGATAGCCACGTGATCAGTGCATGATCAGTCACGTGATCAGTGCATGATCAGTCACGTGATCAGTGCATGATCAGCCACGTGATCAGTGCATGATCAGCCACGTGATCAGTGCATGACAGGCACGTGATCAGTATGATCAGCCACGTGATCAGTGCATGATAGCCACGTGATCAGTGCATGATCAGTCACGTGATCAGTGCATGATCAGCCACGTGATCAGTGCATGATCAATTACGTGATCAGTGCATGATCAGTCACGTGATCAGTGCATGATAGCTACGTGATCAGTGCATGATCAGTCACGTGATCAGTGCATGATAGCCACGTGATCAGTGCATGATCAGTCACGTGATCAGTGCATGATCAGTCACGTGATCAGTATGATCAGCCACGTGATCAGTGCATGATCAGCCACGTGATCAGTGCATGATAGCCACGTGATCAGTGCATGATCAGCCACGTGATCAGTGCATGATCAGTCACGTGATCAGTGCATGATCAGCCACGTGATCAGTGCATGATAGCCACGTGATCAGTGCATGATAGCCACGTGATCAGTGCATGATCAGTCACGTGATCAGTGCATGATCAGTCACGTGATCAGTGCATGATCAGCCACGTGATCAGTATGATCAGCCACGTGATCAGTGCATGATCAGCCACGTGATCAGTGCATGATCAGTCACGTGATCAGTATGATCAGCCACGTGATCAGTGCATGATAGCCACGTGATCAGTGCATGATCAGTCACGTGATCAGTGCATGATCAGCCACGTGATCAGTGCATGATGCCACGTGATCAGTGCATGATCAATTACGTGATCAGTGCATGATCAGTCACGTGATCAGTGCATGATAGCTACGTGATCAGTGCATGATCAGTCACGTGATCAGTGCATGATAGCCACGTGATCAGTGCATGATCAGCCACGTGATCAGTGCATGATCAGTCACGTGATCAGTATGATCAGCCACGTGATCAGTGCATGATCAGCCACGTGATCAGTGCATGACAGGCACGTGATCAGTATGATCAGCCACGTGATCAGTGCATGATAGCCACGTGATCAGTGCATGATCAGTCACGTGATCAGTGCATGATCAGCCACGTGATCAGTGCATGATACCACGTGATCAGTGCATGATCAGTCACGTGATCAGTGCATGATCAGCCACGTGATCAGTGCATGATCAGCCACGTGATCAGTGCATGATAGCCACGTGATCAGTGCATGATCAGTCACGTGATCAGTGCATGATCAGCCACGTGATCAGTGCATGATCAGCCACGTGATCAGTGCATGATAGCCACGTGATCAGTGCATGATCAGTCACGTGATCAGTGCATGATCAGTCACGTGATCAGTGCATGATCAGCCACGTGATCAGTGCATGATAGTCACGTGATCAGTGCATGATCAGTCACGTGATCAGTGCATGATCAGTCACGTGATCAGTGCATGATGAGCCACGTGATCAGTGCATGATCAATTACGTGATCAGTGCATGATCAGTCACGTGACCAGTACATGGTAGCTACGTGATCATTGCATGATCAGCCACGTGAGCAGTGCATGATAGCCACGTGATCAGTGCATGATCAGTCACGTGATCAGTGCATGATCAGTCACGTGATCAGTGCATGATCATTTACGTGATCAGTGCATGATCAGTCACGTGACCAGTATATGGTAGCTACGTGATCAGTGCATGATCAGCCACGTGATCAGTGCATGATCAGCCACGTGATCAGTGCATGATAGCCACGTGATCAGTGCATGATCAGTCACGTGATCAGTGCATGATCAGTCACGTGATCAGTGCATGATCATGCACGTGATCAGTGCATGTGAGTCATGTGTCAGTGCATGATAGCACGTGATCAGTGCATGATCAGTCCCGTGATGAGTGTATGATCAGCCACGTGATCAGTGCATGATAGCCACGTGATCAGTGCATGATCAGTCACGTGATCAGTGCATGATCAGCCACGTGATCAGTGCATGATAGCCACGTGATCAGTGCATGACAGCCACGTGATCAGTGCATGACAGTCACGTGATCAGTGCATGATAGCCACGTGATCAGTGCATGATCAGTCACGTGATCAGTGTATGATCAGCCACGTGAACAGTGCATGCTCAGTCACGTGATCAGGGCCTGCTGAGCTGCGTGATTACTGTCTGCTCATCTGCTTGACAATTGCCAGCTGAGCTGCACGATTCCTGCCTGTCATCTGCTTGACAATTGCCAGCTGTGCTGCATAATTCCTGCCTGCTCATCTGCTTGATTATTGCCAGCTGAGCAGCATGATTTCTCAGAGCTGAGTTCCATGATTATTGCCTACTGATTCCTGCCTACTCAGCTCTTTGTTCATTGCCTCCAGAGGCACATGATCAGTGTATGACACCAAACATGATCAGTGCATGATCAGTCACATGATCAATGCATGATAAGCCATGTGATCAGTGCATGATCAGTCACGTGATCAGTGCATGATCAGCCACGTGATCAGTGCATGATCAGTCACGTGATCAGTGCATGATAGCTGCGTGATCAGTGCATGATCAGCCACGTGATCAGTGCATGATCAGTCACGTGATCAGTGCATGATCAGCCACGTGATCAGTGCATGATCAGTCACGTGACAGTGCATGATAGCTACGTGATCATTGCATGATCAGCCACGTGATCAGTGCATGATAGCCACGTGATCAGTGCATGATCAGTCACGTGATCAGTGCATGATCAGCCACGTGATCAGTGCATGATATCAGTGCATGATCAGCCACGTGATCAGTGCATGATAGCCACGTGATCAGTGCATGATCAGTCACGTGATACGTGTGTGATCAGCCACGTGATCAGTGCATGATATCCACGTGATCAGTGCATGATAGCCACGTGATCAGTGCATGATTAGTCACGTGATCAGTGCATGATCAGTCACGTGATACGTGTGTGATCAGCCACGTGATCAGTGCATGATGAGCCACGTGATCAGTGCAGGATCAATTACGTGATCAGTGCATGATCAGTCACGTGACCAGTACATGGTTGCCACGTGATCGTTGCATGATCAGCCACGTGAGCAGAGCATGATAGCCACGTGATCAGTGCATGATCAGTCACGTGATCAGTACATGATCAGTCACGTGAACAGTGCATGATCATTTACGTGATCTGTGCATGATCAGTCACGTGACCAGTATATGGTAGCTACGTGATCATTCCATGACGAGCCACGTGAGCAGTGCATGATAGCCACGTGATGTGTGCATGATCAGTTACGTGAGCAGAGTATGATCAGCCACGTGATCAGTGCATGAGTGCCACGTGATCAGTGCATGATATGTCACGTGACAGGTGTGTGATCAGCCACGTGAACAGTGCATGTTCAGCCACGTGATCAGTGCATGATAGCCACGTGATCAGTGCATGATCAGACACGTGAACAGTGTATGATCAGCCACGTGATCAGTGCATGATATCCAAGTGATCAGTGCATGATCAATCACGTGATCAGTGTATGATCAGCCACGTGAACAGTGCATGCTCAGTCACGTGATCAGGGCCTGCTGAGCTGCGTGATTACTGTCTGCTCATCTGCTTGACAATTGCCAGCTGAGCTGCACGATTCCTGCCTGTCATCTGCTTGACAATTGCCAGCTGTGCTGCGTAATTCCTGCCTGCTCAGCTGCTTGATTATTGCCAGCTGAGCAGCATGATTCCTCACACCTGAGTTCCATGATTATTGCCTGCTGACTGTTTGATTCGTGCCTACTCAGCTCTTTGTTTATTGCCTCCAGAGGCACATGATCAGTGTATGATAGCAAACATGATCAGCGCATGATCAGTCACATGATCAGCGCCATTAAGTCACGTGATCACTACATGATAGTCATGTGATCAGTCCATGCTCAGTCACGGTATCAGTGCATGATCAGCCACGTGATCAGTGCATGATCTGTCACATGATTAGTGTATGATCATCCACGTGATCAGTGCATGGGCAGTCATGTGATCAGTGCATGATATAGACGTGATCAGTGCATGATCAGTCTCGTGATCAGTGCATGATAGCCACGTGATCAGTGCATGATCAGTCACCTGATGGGTGTATGATCATTCACGTGACCTGTACATGGTAGCTACATGATCATTGCATGATCAGCCACGTGAGTAGTGCATGATAGCCACGTGATCACTGCATGATCAGTCACGTGATCAGTGCATGATCAGTCATGTGACCAGTACATGGTAGCTGCGTGATCATCGCATGATCAGCCACGTGATCAGTGCATGATCAGCCACGTGATCAGTGCATGATCAGCCACGTGATCAGTGCATGATCAGTCACGTGATCAGTGCATGATAGCCACGTGATCAGTGCATGATCAGCCACGTGATCAGTGCATGATAGCCACGTGATCAGTGCATGATCAGTCACGTGATCAGTGCATGATCAGTCACGTGATCAGTGCATGATCAGCCACGTGATCAGTGCATGATCAGCCACGTGATCAGTGCATGATCAGCCACGTGATCAGTGCATGATAGCCACGTGATCAGTGCATGATCAGTCACGTGATCAGTGCATGATCAGTCACGTGATCAGTGCATGATCAGCCACGTGATCAGTGCATGATCAGCCACGTGATCAGTGCATGATCAGTTACGTGATCAGTGCATGATCAGTCACGTGATCAGTGCATGATAGCTACGTGATCAGTGCATGATCAGCCACGTGATCAGTGCATGATAGCCACGTGATCAGTGCATGATCAGTCACGTGATCAGTGCATGATCAGCCACGTGATCAGTGCATGTCAGTCATGTAGTCAGTGCATGATAGCCCGTGATCAGTGCATGATCAGTCCCGTGATCAGTGCATGATCAGCCACGTGATCAGTGCATGATAGCCACGTGATCAGTGCATGATCAGTCACGTGATCAGTGCATGATCAGTCACGTGATCAGTGTATGATCAGCCACGTGAACAGTGCATGCTCAGTCACGTGATCAGGGCCTGCTGAGCTGCGTGATTACTGTCTGCTCATCTGCTTGACAATTGCCAGCTGAGCTGCACGATTCCTGCCTGTCATCTGCTTGACAATTGCCAGCTGTGCTGCGTAATTCCTGCCTGCTCAGCTGCTTGATTATTGCCAGCTGAGCAGCATGATTTCTCAGAGCTGAGTTCCATGATTATAGCCTGCTGACTGATTCGTGCCTACTCAGCTCTTTGTTCATTGCCTCCAGAGGCACATGATCAGTGTATGATACCAAACATGATCAGCACATGATCAGTCACATGATCAGTGCATGATAAGCCACGTGATCAGTGCATGATCAGTCATGTGATCAGTGCATGATCAGTCATGTGATCAGTGCATGATAGCTGCGTGATCAGTGCATGATCAGCCACGTGATCAGTGCATGATCAGTCACGTGATCAGTGCATGATAGCCACGTGATCAGTGCATGATCAGTCACGTGATCAGTGCATGATCAGTCACGTGATCAGTGCATGATCAGCCACGTGATCAGTGCATGATCAGTCACGTGATCAGTGCATGATCAGCCACGTGATCAGTGCATGATAGCCACGTGATCAGTGCATGATCAGTCACGTGATCAGTGCATGATCAGTCACGTGATCAGTGCATGATCAGCCACGTGATCAGTGCATGATCAGCCACGTGATCAGTGCATGATCAGTCACGTGATCAGTGCATGATCAGTCACGTGATCAGTGCATGATAGCTACGTGATCAGTGCATGATCAGCCACGTGATCAGTGCATGATAGCCACGTGATCAGTGCATGATCAGCCACGTGATCAGTGCATGATCAGTCACGTGATCAGTGCATGATCAGCCACGTGATCAGTGCATGATCAGGCACGTGATCAGTGCATGATCAGCCACGTGATCAGTGCATGATAGCCACGTGATCAGTGCATGATCAGTCACGTGATCAGTGCATGATCAGTCACGTGATCAGTGCATGATCAGCCACGTGATCAGTGCATGATCAGCCACGTGATCAGTGCATGATCAATTACGTGATCAGTGCATGATCAGTCACGTGATCAGTACATGGTAGCTACGTGATCATTGCATGATCAGCCACGTGAGCAGTGCATGATAGCCACGTGATCAGTGCATGATCAGCCACGTGATCAGTGCATGATCAGTCACGTGATCAGTGCATGATCAGTCACGTGATCAGTGCATGATCAGCCACGTGATCAGTGCATGTCAGTCATGTATCAGTGCATGATAGCACGTGATCAGTGCATGATCAGTCCCGTGATCAGTGTATGATCAGCCACGTGATCAGTGCATGATAGCCACGTGATCAGTGCATGATCAGTCACGTGATCAGTGCATGATCAGTCACGTGATCAGTGTATGATCAGCCACGTGAACAGTGCATGCTCAGTCACGTGATCAGGGCCTGCTGAGCTGCGTGATTACTGTCTGCTCATCTGCTTGACAATTGCCAGCTGAGCTGCACGATTCCTGCCTGTCATCTGCTTGACAATTGCCAGCTGTGCTGCGTAATTCCTGCCTGCTCAGCTGCTTGATTATTGCCAGCTGAGCAGCATGATTTCTCACAGCTGAGTTCCATGATTATTGCCTGCTGACTGATTCGTGCCTACTCAGCTCTTTGTTCATTGCCTCCAGAGGCACATGATCAGTGTATGACAGCAAACATGATCAGCGCATGATCAGTCACATGATCAGTGCATGATAAGCCACGTGATCAGTGCATGATCAGTCATGTGATCAGTGCATGATCAGTCATGTGATCAGTGCATGATAGCCACGTGATCAGTGCATGATCAGCCACGTGATCAGTGCATGATAGCCACGTGATCAGTGCATGATCAGTCACGTGATCAGTGCATGATCAGTCACGTGATCAGTGCATGATCAGTCACGTGATCAGTGCATGATCAGCCACGTGATCAGTGCATGATCAGTCACGTGACCAGTGCATGATAGCTACGTGATCATTGCATGATCAGCCACGTGATCAGTGCATGATAGCCACGTGATCAGTGCATGATAGCCACGTGATCAGTGCATGATCAGTCACGTGATCAGTGCATGATCAGCCACGTGATCAGTGCATGATCAGCCACGTGATCAGTATGATCAGCCACGTGATCAGTGCATGATCAGCCACGTGATCAGTGCATGATCAGCCACGTGATCAGTATGATCAGCCACGTGATCAGTGCATGATAGCCACGTGATCAGTGCATGATCAGTCACGTGATCAGTGCATGATCAGCCACGTGATCAGTGCATGAGTGCCACGTGATCAGTGCATGATCAGTCACGTGATCAGTGCATGATCAGTCACGTGATCAGTGCATGATAGCTACGTGATCAGTGCATGATCAGTCACGTGATCAGTGCATGATAGCCACGTGATCAGTGCATGATCAGTCACGTGATCAGTGCATGATCAGCCACGTGATCAGTATGATCAGCCACGTGATCAGTGCATGATCAGCCACGTGATCAGTGCATGACAGGCACGTGATCAGTATGATCAGCCACGTGATCAGTGCATGATAGCCACGTGATCAGTGCATGATCAGTCACGTGATCAGTGCATGATCAGCCACGTGATCAGTGCATGAGTGCCACGTGATCAGTGCATGATCAATTACGTGATCAGTGCATGATCAGTCACGTGATCAGTGCATGATAGCTACGTGATCAGTGCATGATCAGTCACGTGATCAGTGCATGATAGCCACGTGATCAGTGCATGATCAGTCACGTGATCAGTGCATGATCAGCCACGTGATCAGTATGATCAGCCACGTGATCAGTGCATGATCAGCCACGTGATCAGTGCATGATAGCTACGTGATCAGTGCATGATCAGTCACGTGATCAGTGCATGATAGCCACGTGATCAGTGCATGATCAGTCACGTGATCAGTGCATGATCAGCCACGTGATCAGTATGATCAGCCACGTGATCAGTGCATGATCAGCCACGTGATCAGTGCATGATCAGGCACGTGATCAGTATGATCAGCCACGTGATCAGTGCATGATAGCCACGTGATCAGTGCATGATCAGTCACGTGATCAGTGCATGATCAGCCACGTGATCAGTGCATGATGCCACGTGATCAGTGCATGATCAGCCACGTGATCAGTGCATGATCAATTACGTGATCAGTGCATGATCAGTCACGTGATCAGTGCATGGTAGCTACGTGATCATTGCATGATCAGTCACGTGATCAGTGCATGATAGCCACGTGATCAGTGCATGATCAGTCACGTGATCAGTGCATGATCAGCCACGTGATCAGTATGATCAGCCACGTGATCAGTGCATGATCAGCCACGTGATCAGTGCATGATAGCCACGTGATCAGTGCATGATCAGTCACGTGATCAGTGCATGATAGCCACGTGATCAGTGCATGATCAGTCACGTGATCAGTATGATCAGCCACGTGATCAGTGCATGATCAGCCACGTGATCAGTGCATGACAGTCACGTGATCAGTATGATCAGCCACGTGATCAGTGCATGATAGCCACGTGATCAGTGCATGATCAGTCACGTGATCAGTGCATGATCAGCCACGTGATCAGTGCATGATGCCACGTGATCAGTGCATGATCAATTACGTGATCAGTGCATGATCAGTCACGTGATCAGTGCATGGTAGCTACGTGATCATTGCATGATCAGTCACGTGAGCAGTGCATGATAGCCACGTGATCAGTGCATGATCAGTCACGTGATCAGTGCATGATCAGCCACGTGATCAGTATGATCAGCCACGTGATCAGTGCATGATCAGCCACGTGATCAGTGCATGACAGGCACGTGATCAGTATGATCAGCCACGTGATCAGTGCATGATAGCCACGTGATCAGTGCATGATCAGTCACGTGATCAGTGCATGATCAGCCACGTGATCAGTGCATGATCAATTACGTGATCAGTGCATGATCAGTCACGTGACCAGTGCATGGTAGCTACGTGATCAGTGCATGATCAGTCACGTGATCAGTGCATGATAGCCACGTGATCAGTGCATGATCAGTCACGTGATCAGTGCATGATCAGTCACGTGATCAGTATGATCAGCCACGTGATCAGTGCATGATCAGCCACGTGATCAGTGCATGATAGTCACGTGATCAGTGCATGATCAGCCACGTGATCAGTGCATGATCAGTCACGTGATCAGTGCATGATCAGCCACGTGATCAGTGCATGATAGCCACGTGATCAGTGCATGATAGCCACGTGATCAGTGCATGATCAGTCACGTGATCAGTGCATGATCAGCCACGTGATCAGTGCATGATCAGCACGTGATCAGTATGATCAGCCACGTGATCAGTGCATGATCAGCCACGTGATCAGTGCATGACAGTCACGTGATCAGTATGATCAGCCACGTGATCAGTGCATGATAGCCACGTGATCAGTGCATGATCAGTCACGTGATCAGTGCATGATCAGCCACGTGATCAGTGCATGATGCCACGTGATCAGTGCATGATCAGTTACGTGATCAGTGCATGATCAGTCACGTGATCAGTGCATGATAGCTACGTGATCATTGCATGATCAGTCACGTGAGCAGTGCATGATAGCCACGTGATCAGTGCATGATCAGTCACGTGATCAGTGCATGATCAGCCACGTGATCAGTATGATCAGCCACGTGATCAGTGCATGATCAGCCACGTGATCAGTGCATGACAGCCACGTGATCAGTATGATCAGCCACGTGATCAGTGCATGATAGCCACGTGATCAGTGCATGATCAGTCACGTGATCAGTGCATGATCAGCCACGTGATCAGTGCATGATCAATCACGTGATCAGTGCATGATCAGTCACGTGATCAGTGCATGATAGCTACGTGATCAGTGCATGATCAGTCACGTGATCAGTGCATGATAGCCACGTGATCAGTGCATGATCAGTCACGTGATCAGTGCATGATCAGCCACGTGATCAGTATGATCAGCCACGTGATCAGTGCATGATCAGCCACGTGATCAGTGCATGATCAGCCACGTGATCAGTATGATCAGCCACGTGATCAGTGCATGATAGCCACGTGATCAGTGCATGATCAGTCACGTGATCAGTGCATGATCAGTCACGTGATCAGTGCATGATCAGCCACGTGATCAGTGCATGATCAGCCACGTGATCAGTGCATGATCAATTACGTGATCAGTGCATGATCAGTCACGTGATCAGTGCATGATAGCTACGTGATCATTGCATGATCAGTCACGTGATGAGTGCATGATAGCCACGTGATCAGTGCATGATCAGTCACGTGATCAGTGCATGATCAGTCACGTGATCAGTATGATCAGCCACGTGATCAGTGCATGATCAGCCACGTGATCAGTGCATGACAGTCACGTGATCAGTATGATCAGCCACGTGATCAGTGCATGATAGCCACGTGATCAGTGCATGATCAGTCACGTGATCAGTGCATGATCAGCCACGTGATCAGTGCATGATGCCACGTGATCAGTGCATGATCAGCCACGTGATCAGTGCATGATCAGCCACGTGATCAGTGCATGATCAGTCACGTGATCAGTGCATGATCAGTCACGTGATCAGTGTATGATCAGCCACGTGAACAGTGCATGCTCAGTCACGTGATCAGGGCCTGCTGAGCTGCGTGATTACTGTCTGCTCATCTGCTTGACAATTGCCAGCTGAGCTGCACGATTCCTGCCTGTCATCTGCTTGACAATTGCCACCTGTGCTGCGTAATTCCTGCCTGCTCATCTACTTGATTATTGCCAGCTGAGCAGCATGATTTCTCAGAGCTGAGTTCCATGATTATAGCCTGCTGACTGATTCCTGCCTACTCAGCTCTATGTTCATTGCCTCCAGAGGCACATGATCAGTGTATGACACCAAACATGATCAGCACATGATCAGTCACATGATCAGTGCATGATAAGCCACGTGATCAGTGCATGATCAGTTATGTGATCAGTGCATGATCAGTCACGTGATCAGTGCATGGTAGCTGCGTGATCATGCATGATCAGCCACGTGATCAGTGCATGATAGCCACGTGATCAGTGCATGATCAGTCACGTGATCAGTGCATGATCAGTCACGTGATCAGTGCATGATCAGCCACGTGATCAGTGCATGATCAGCCACGTGATCAGTGCATGATCAGCCACGTGATCAGTGCATGATAGCCACGTGATCAGTGCATGATCAGTCACGTGATCAGTGCATGATCAGTCACGTGATCAGTGTATGATCAGCCACGTGAACAGTGCATGCTCAGTCACGTGATCAGGGCCTGCTGAGCTGCGTGATTACTGTCTGCTCATCTGCTTGACAATTGCCAGCTGAGCTGCACGATTCCTGCCTGTCATCTGCTTGACAATTGCCACCTGTGCTGCGTAATTCCTGCCTGCTCATCTACTTGATTATTGCCAGCTGAGCAGCATGATTTCTCAGAGCTGAGTTCCATGATTATAGCCTGCTGATGATTCCTGCCTACTCAGCTCTATGTTCATTGCCTCCAGAGGCACATGATCAGTGTATGACACCAAACATGATCAGCACATGATCAGTCACATGATCAGTGCATGATAAGCCACGTGATCAGTGCATGATCAGTCACGTGATCAGTGCATGATCAGTCACGTGATCAGTGCATGATAGCTGCGTGATCAGTGCATGATCAGCCACGTGATCAGTGCATGATCAGCCACGTGATCAGTGCATGATCAGCCACGTGATCAGTGCATGATAGCCACGTGATCAGTGCATGATCAGTCACGTGATCAGTGCATGATCAGCCACGTGATCAGTGCATGATAGCCACGTGATCAGTGCATGATAGCCACGTGATCAGTGCATGATCAGTCACGTGATCAGTGCATGATCAGTCACGTGATCGTGTGTGATCAGCCACGTGATCAGTGCATGATCAGCCACGTGATCAGTGCATGATCAATTACGTGATCAGTGCATGATCAGTCACGTGATCAGTGCATGATAGCTACGTGATCAGTGCATGATCAGCCACGTGATCAGTGCATGATAGCCACGTGATCAGTGCATGATAGCCACGTGATCAGTGCATGAGAGCCACGTGATCAGTGCATGATCAGTCACGTGATACATGTGTGATCAGCCACGTGATCAGTGCATGATGAGCCACGTGATCAGTGCATGATCAATTACGTGATCAGTGCATGATCAGTCACGTGACCAGTACATGGTTGCTACGTGATCTTGCATGATCAGCCACGTGAGCAGAGCATGATAGCCACGTGATCAGTGCATGATCAGTCACGTGATCAGTACATGATCAGTCACGTGAACAGTGCATGATCATTTACGTGATCTGTGCATGATCAGTCACGTGACCAGTATATGGTAGCTACGTGATCATTCCATGACGAGCCACGTGAGCAGTGCATGATAGCCACGTGATGTGTGCATGATCAGTTACGTGAGCAGAGTATGATCAGCCACGTGATCAGTGCATGAGTGCCACGTGATCAGTGCATGATATGTCACGTGACAGGTGTGTGATCAGCCACGTGAACAGTGCATGTTCAGCCACGTGATCAGTGCATGATAGCCACGTGATCAGTGCATGATCAGTTACGTGAGCAGTGTATGATCAGCCACGTGATCAGTGCATGGTCAGACACGTGAACAGTGTATGATCAGCCACGTGATCAGTGCATGATATCCAAGTGATCAGTGCATGATCATCACGTGATCAGTGTATGATCAGCCACGTGAACAGTGCATGCTCAGTCACGTGATCAGGGCCTGCTGAGCTGCGTGATTACTGTCTGCTCATCTGCTTGACAATTGCCAGCTGAGCTGCACGATTCCTGCCTGTCATCTGCTTGACAATTGCCAGCTGTGCTGCGTAATTCCTGCCTGCTCAGCTGCTTGATTATTGCCAGCTGAGCAGCATGATTCCTCACACCTGAGTTCCATGATTATTGCCTGCTGACTGTTTGATTCGTGCCTACTCAGCTCTTTGTTTATTGCCTCCAGAGGCACATGATCAGTGTATGATAGCAAACATGATCAGCGCATGATCAGTCACATGATCAGCGCCATTAAGTCACGTGATCACTACATGATAGTCATGTGATCAGTCCATGCTCAGTCACGGTATCAGTGCATGATCAGCCACGTGATCAGTGCATGATCAGCCAGGTGATCAGTTCATGATAGCTATGTGATCAGTGCATGATTAGTCACGTGATCAGTGCATGATCAGTCACGTGATCAGTGCATGATCAGCCACGTGATCAGTGCATGATCAGTCACCTGATGGGTGTATGATCAGTCACGTGACCAGTACATGGTAGCTACATGATCATTGCATGATCAGCCACGTGAGTAGTGCATGATAGCCACGTGATCAGTGCATGATCAGTCACGTGATCAGTGCATGATCAGTCATGTGATCAGTGCATGACCAGGCACGTGATCAGTGCATGATCAGCCACGTGATCAGTGCATGATAGCCACGTGATCAGTGCATGATCAGTCACGTGATCAGTGCATGATCAGTCACGTGATCAGTGCATGATCAGCCACGTGATCAGTGCATGATCAGCCACGTGATCAGTGCATGATCAGCCACGTGATCAGTGCATGATCAGTCACGTGATCAGTGCATGATCAGTCACGTGATCAGTGCATGATAGCTACGTGATCAGTGCATGATCAGCCACGTGATCAGTGCATGATAGCCACGTGATCAGTGCATGATCAGTCACGTGATCAGTGCATGATCAGTCACGTGATCAGTACATGGTAGCTACGTGATCATGCATGATCAGCCACGTGATCAGTGCATGATAGCCACGTGATCAGTGCATGATCAGTCACGTGATCAGTGCATGATCAGTCACGTGATCAGTGCATGATCAGCCACGTGATCAGTGCATGATCAGTCACGTGATCAGTGCATGATCAGCCACGTGATCAGTGCATGATAGCCACGTGATCAGTGCATGATCAGTCACGTGATCAGTGCATGATCAGTCACGTGATCAGTGCATGATCAGCCACGTGATCAGTGCATGATCAGCCACGTGATCAGTGCATGATCAATTACGTGATCAGTGCATGATCAGTCACGTGACCAGTACATGGTAGCTACGTGATCATTGCATGATCAGCCACGTGATCAGTGCATGATAGCCACGTGATCAGTGCATGATCAGTCACGTGATCAGTGCATGATCAGTCACGTGATCAGTGCATGATCAGCCACGTGATCAGTGCATGATCAGTCACGTGATCAGTGCATGATCAGCCACGTGATCAGTGCATGATAGCCACGTGATCAGTGCATGATCAGTCACGTGATCAGTGCATGATCAGCCACGTGATCAGTGCATGATCAGCCACGTGATCAGTGCATGATCAGTCACGTGATCAGTGCATGATCAGCCACGTGAACAGTGCATGCTCAGTCACGTGATCAGGGCCTGCTGAGCTGCGTGATTACTGTCTGCTCATCTGCTTGACAATTGCCAGCTGAGCTGCACGATTCCTGCCTGTCATCTGCTTGACAATTGCCAGCTGTGCTGCGTAATTCCTGCCTGCTCAGCTGCTTGATTATTGCCAGCTGAGCAGCATGATTCCTCACACCTGAGTTCCATGATTATTGCCTGCTGACTGTTTGATTCGTGCCTACTCAGCTCTTTGTTTATTGCCTCCAGAGGCACATGATCAGTGTATGATAGCAAACATGATCAGCGCATGATCAGTCACATGATCAGCGCCATTAAGTCACGTGATCACTACATGATAGTCATGTGATCAGTCCATGCTCAGTCACGGTATCAGTGCATGATCAGCCACGTGATCAGTGCATGATCTGTCACATGATTAGTGTATGATCATCCACGTGATCAGTGCATGGGCAGTCATGTGATCAGTGCATGATATAGACGTGATCAGTGCATGATCAGTCTCGTGATCAGTGCATGATAGCCACGTGATCAGTGCATGATCAGTCACCTGATGGGTGTATGATCATTCACGTGACCTGTACATGGTAGCTACATGATCATTGCATGATCAGCCACGTGAGTAGTGCATGATAGCCACGTGATCAGTGCATGATCAGTCACGTGATCAGTGCATGATCAGTCATGTGATCAGTGCATGATCAGGCACGTGATCAGTGCATGACAGCCACGTGATCAGTGCATGATAGCCACGTGATCAGTGCATGATCAGTCACGTGATCAGTGCATGATCAGTCACGTGATCAGTGCATGATCAGCCACGTGATCAGTGCATGATCAGTCACGTGATCAGTATATGTAGCTACGTGATCAGTGCATGATCAGCCACGTGATCAGTGCATGATAGCCACGTGATCAGTGCATGATCAGTCACGTGATCAGTGCATGATCAGCCACGTGATCAGTGCATGATCAGTCACGTGATCAGTGCATGATAGACGTGATCAGTGCATGATCAGTCACGTGATCAGTGCATGATCAGCCACGTGATCAGTGCATGATAGCCACGTGATCAGTGCATGATAGCCAGTGATCAGTGCATGATCAGTCACGTGATCAGTGCATGATCAGCCACGTGATCAGTGCATGATAGCCACGTGATCAGTGCATGATCAGCCACGTGATCAGTGCATGATCAGCCACGTGATCAGTGCATGATCAGTCACGTGATCAGTGCATGATCAGCCACGTGATCAGTGCATGATCAGTCACGTGATCAGTGCATGATCAGTCACGTGATCAGTGCATGATCATCCACGTGATCAGTGCATGAGTCATGTGACAGTGCATGATAGCCCGTGATCAGTGCATGATCAGTCCCGTGATCAGTGCATGATCAGCCACGTGATCAGTGCATGATAGCCACGTGATCAGTGCATGATCAGCCACGTGATCAGTGCATGATAGCCACGTGATCAGTGCATGATCATTACGTGATCAGTGCATGATCAGCACGTGATCAGTGCATGATAGCCACGTGATCAGTGCATGATCAGTCACGTGATCAGTGTATGATCAGCCACGTGAACAGTGCATGCTCAGTCACGTGATCAGGGCCTGCTGAGCTGCGTGATTACTGTCTGCTCATCTGCTTGACAATTGCCAGCTGAGCTGCACGATTCCTGCCTGTCATCTGCTTGACAATTGCCACCTGTGCTGCATAATTCCTGCCTGCTCATCTGCTTGATTATTGCCAGCTGAGCAGCATGATTCCTCACAGCTGAGTTCCATGATTATAGCCTGCTGACTGATTCGTGCCTACTCAGCTCTTTGTTCATTGCCTCCAGAGGCACATGATCAGTGTATGACACCAAACATGATCAGCATGATCAGTCACATGATCAGTGCATGATAAGCCACGTGATCAGTGCATGATCAGTTATGTGATCAGTGCATGATCAGTCATGTGATCAGTACATGTAGCTGCGTGATCAGTGCATGATCAGCCACGTGATCAGTGCATGATCAGTCACGTGATCAGTGCATGATCAGCCACGTGATCAGTGCATGATAGCCACGTGATCAGTGCATGATCAGCCACGTGATCAGTGCATGATCATTCACGTGATCAGTGCATGATCAGTCACGTGATAGTGTGATCAGCCACGTGATCAGTGCATGATCAGCCACGTGATCAGTGCATGATCAGTTACGTGATCAGTGCATGATCAGTCACGTGATCAGTGCATGATAGATACGTGATCATGCATGATCAGCCACGTGATCAGTGCATGATAGCCACGTGATCAGTGCATGATCAGCCACGTGATCAGTGCATGATCAGCCACGTGATCAGTGCATGATCAGCCACGTGATCAGTGCATGATCAATTACGTGATCAGTGCATGATCAGTCACGTGACCAGTACATGGTTGCTACGTGATCGTGCATGATCAGCCACGTGAGCAGTGCATGATAGCCACGTGATCAGTGCATGATCAGTCACGTGATCAGTGCATGATCAGTCACGTGATCAGTGCATGATCATTTACGTGATCAGTGCATGATCAGTCACGTGACCAGTATATGGTAGCTACGTGATCATTCCATGACAGCCACGTGAGCAGTGCATGATAGCCACGTGATGTGTGCATGATCAGTTACGTGATCAGTATGATCAGCCACGTGATCAGTGCATGAGTGCCACGTGATCAGTGCATGATATGTCACGTGACAGTGTGTGATCAGCCACGTGAACAGTGCATGTTCAGCCACGTGATCAGTGCATGATAGCCACGTGATCAGTGCATGATCAGTTACGTGAGCAGTGTATGATCAGCCACGTGATCAGTGCATGATCAGACACGTGAACAGTGTATGATCAGCCACGTGATCAGTGCATGATATCCAAGTGATCAGTGCATGATCATCACGTGATCAGTGTATGATCAGCCACGTGAACAGTGCATGCTCAGTCACGTGATCAGTGCCTGCTGAGCTGCGTGATTACTGCCTGCTCATCTGCTTGACAATTGCCAGCTGAGCAGCATGATTCCTCACACCTGAGTTCCATGATTATTGCCTGCTGACTGTTTGATTCGTGCCTACTCAGCTCTTTGTTTATTGCCTCCAGAGGCACATGATCAGTGTATGATAGCAAACATGATCAGTGCATGATCAGTCACATGATCAGTGCCATTAAGTCACGTGATCACTACATGATAGTCATGTGATCAGTCCATGCTCAGTCACGGTATCAGTGCATGATCAGCCACGTGATCAGTGCATGATCAGCCACGTGATCAGTGCATGATAGCCATGATCAGTGCATGATCAGTCACGTGATCAGTGCATGATCAGGCACGTGATCAGTGCATGATCAGTCACGTGATCAGTGCATGATCAGTCACGTGATCAGTGCATGATCAGTCACGTGATCAGTGCATGATCAGCCACGTGATCAGTGCATGATCAGCCACGTGATCAGTGCATGATCAATCACGTGATCAGTGCATGATCAGTCACGTGACCAGTACATGGTAGCTACGTGATCATTGCATGATCAGCCACGTGAGCAGTGCATGATAGCCACGTGATCAGTGCATGATCAGTCACGTGATCAGTGCATGATCAGTCACGTGATCAGTGCATGATCAGTCACGTGATCAGTGCATGATCAATTACGTGATCAGTGCATGATCAGTCACGTCCAGTACATGGTAGCTACGTGATCAGTGCATGATCAGCCACGTGATCAGTGCATGATAGCCACGTGATCAGTGCATGATCAGTCACATGATCAGTGTATGATCATCCACGTGATCAGTGCATGATCAGTCACGTGATCAGTGCATGATATAGACGTGATCAGTGCATGATCAGTCACGTGATCAGTGCATGATCAGCCACGTGATCAGTGCATGATAGCCAGTGATCAGTGCATGATAGCCAGTGATCAGTGCATGATCAGTCACGTGATCAGTGCATGATCAGCCACGTGATCAGTGCATGATAGCCACGTGATCAGTGCATGATCAGCCACGTGATCAGTGCATGATCAGTTACGTGAGCAGTGTATGATCAGCCACGTGATCAGTGCATGGTCAGACACGTGAACAGTGTATGATCAGCCACGTGATCAGTGCATGATAGCCACGTGATCAGTGCATGATCAGTCACGTGATCAGTGTATGATCAGCCACGTGAACAGTGCATGCTCAGTCACGTGATCTGGGCCTGCTGAGCTGCGTGATTACTGTCTGCTCATCTGCTTGACAATTGCCAGCTGAGCTGCACGATTCCTGCCTGTCATCTGCTTGACAATTGCCAGCTGTGCTGCGTAATTCCTGCCTGCTCAGCTGCTTGATTATTGCCAGCTGAGCAGCATGATTCCTCACAGCTGAGTTCCATGATTATTGCCTGCTGACTGTTTGATTCGTGCCTACTCAGCTCTTTGTTTATTGCCTCCAGAGGCACATGATCAGTGTATGATAGCAAACATGATCAGCGCATGATCAGTCACATGATCAGCGCCATTAAGTCACGTGATCACTACATGATAGTCATGTGATCAGTCCATGCTCAGTCACGGTATCAGTGCATGATCAGCCACGTGATCAGTGCATGATCAGCCACGTGATCAGTGCATGATAGCCACGTGATCAGTGCATGATCAGTCACGTGATCAGTGCATGATCAGGCACGTGATCAGTGCATGATCAGCCACGTGATCAGTGCATGATAGCCACGTGATCAGTGCATGATCAGTCACCTGATGGGTGTATGATCAGTCACGTGACCAGTACATGGTAGCTACATGATCATTGCATGATCAGCCACGTGAGTAGTGCATGATAGCCACGTGATCAGTGCATGATCAGTCACGTGATCAGTGCATGATCAGTCACGTGATCAGTGCATGATCAGTCACGTGATCAGTGCATGATCAATTACGTGATCAGTGCATGATCAGTCACGTGATCAGTGCATGATAGCTACGTGATCAGTGCATGATCAGCCACGTGATCAGTGCATGATAGCCACGTGATCAGTGCATGATCAGTCACATGATCAGTGCATGATCAGCCACGTGATCAGTGCATGATCAGTCACGTGATCAGTGCATGATATAGACGTGATCAGTGCATGATCAGTCACGTGATCAGTGTATGATCAGCCACGTGATCAGTGCATGATAGCCACGTGATCAGTGCATGATCAGTCACGTGATCAGTGTATGATCAGCCACGTGAACAGTGCATGCTCAGTCACGTGATCAGGGCCTGCTGAGCTGCGTGATTACTGTCTGCTCATCTGCTTGACAATTGCCAGCTGAGCTGCACGATTCCTGCCTGTCATCTGCTTGACAATTGCCAGCTGTGCTGCGTAATTCCTGCCTGCTCAGCTGCTTGATTATTGCCAGCTGAGCAGCATGATTCCTCACACCTGAGTTCCATGATTATTGCCTGCTGACTGTTTGATTCGTGCCTACTCAGCTCTTTGTTTATTGCCTCCAGAGGCACATGATCAGTGTATGATAGCAAACATGATCAGCGCATGATCAGTCACATGATCAGCGCCATTAAGTCACGTGATCACTACATGATAGTCATGTGATCAGTCCATGCTCAGTCACGGTATCAGTGCATGATCAGCCACGTGATCAGTGCATGATCAGCCACGTGATCAGTGCATGATAGCCACGTGATCAGTGCATGATCAGTCACGTGATCAGTGCATGATCAGGCACGTGATCAGTGCATGATCAGCCACGTGATCAGTGCATGATAGCCACGTGATCAGTGCATGATCAGTCACCTGATGGGTGTATGATCAGTCACGTGACCAGTACATGGTAGCTACATGATCATTGCATGATCAGCCACGTGAGTAGTGCATGATAGCCACGTGATCAGTGCATGATCAGTCACGTGATCAGTGCATGATCAGTCACGTGATCAGTGCATGATCAGTCACGTGATCAGTGCATGATCAGCCACGTGATCAGTGCATGATCAGTCACGTGATCAGTGCATGATCAGCCACGTGATCAGTGCATGATCAGTCACGTGATCAGTGCATGATATAGACGTGATCAGTGCATGATCAGTCACGTGATCAGTGCATGATAGCCACGTGATCAGTGCATGATCAGTCACGTGATCAGTGCATGATCAGTCACGTGACCAGTACATGGTAGCTACGTGATCAGTGCATGATCAGCCACGTGATCAGTGCATGATAGCCACGTGATCAGTGCATGATCAGTCACGTGATCAGTGCATGATCAGTCACGTGATCAGTGCATGATCAGTCACGTGATCAGTGCATGATAGCCACGTGATCAGTGCATGATCAGTCACGTGATCAGTGCATGATCAGTCACGTGATCAGTGCATGATAGCTACGTGATCAGTGCATGATCAGCCACGTGATCAGTGCATGATCAGCCACGTGATCAGTGCATGATAGCCACGTGATCAGTGCATGATCAGTCACGTGATCAGTGCATGATCAGTCACGTGATCAGTGCATGATCAGCACGTGATCAGTGCATGTGAGTCATGTAGTCAGTGCATGATAGCACGTGATCAGTGCATGATCAGTCCCATGATCAGTGTATGATCAGCCACGTGATCAGTGCATGATAGCCACGTGATCAGTGCATGATCAGTCACGTGATCAGTGCATGATCAGCCACGTGATCAGTGCATGATAGCCACGTGATCAGTGCATGACAATCACGTGATCAGTGCATGATCAATCACGTGATCAGTGCATGATAGCCACGTGATCAGTGCATGATCAGTCACGTGATCAGTGTGTGATCAGCCACGTGAACAGTGCATGCTCAGTCACGTGATCAGGGCCTGCTGAGCTGCGTGATTACTGTCTGCTCATCTGCTTGACAATTGCCAGCTGAGCTGCACGATTCCTGCCTGTCATCTGCTTGACAATTGCCACCTGTGCTGCATAATTCCTGCCTGCTCAGCTGCTTGATTATTGCCAGCTGAGCAGCATGATTTCTCAGAGCTGAGTTCCATGATTATTGCCTGACTGATTCCTGCCTACTCAGCTCTTTGTTCATTGCCTCCAGAGGCACATGATCAGTGTATGACACCAAACATGATCAGCACATGATCAGTCACATGATCAATGCATGATAAGCCATGTGATCAGTGCATGATCAGTCACGTGATCAGTGCATGATCAGCCACGTGATCAGTGCATGATCAGTCATGTGATCAGTGCATGATAGCTGCGTGATCAGTGCATGATCAGCCACGTGATCAGTGCATGATCAGTCACGTGATCAGTGCATGATCAGCCACGTGATCAGTGCATGATCAGTCACGTGACAGTGCATGATAGCTACGTGATCAGTGCATGATCAGCCACGTGATCAGTGCATGATAGCCACGTGATCAGTGCATGATCAGTCACGTGATCAGTGCATGATCAGCCACGTGATCAGTGCATGATATCAGTGCATGATAGCCACGTGATCAGTGCATGATAGCCACGTGATCAGTGCATGATCAGTCACGTGATACGTGTGTGATCAGCCACGTGATCAGTGCATGATATCCACGTGATCAGTGCATGATAGCCACGTGATCAGTGCATGATTAGTCACGTGATCAGTGCATGATCAGTCACGTGATACGTGTGTGATCAGCCACGTGATCAGTGCATGATGAGCCACGTGATCAGTGCAGGATCAATTACGTGATCAGTGCATGATCAGTCACGTGACCAGTACATGGTTGCCACGTGATCGTTGCATGATCAGCCACGTGAGCAGAGCATGATAGCCACGTGATCAGTGCATGATCAGTCACGTGATCAGTACATGATCAGTCACGTGAACAGTGCATGATCATTTACGTGATCTGTGCATGATCAGTCACGTGACCAGTATATGGTAGCTACGTGATCATTCCATGACGAGCCACGTGAGCAGTGCATGATAGCCACGTGATGTGTGCATGATCAGTTACGTGAGCAGAGTATGATCAGCCACGTGATCAGTGCATGAGTGCCACGTGATCAGTGCATGATATGTCACGTGACAGGTGTGTGATCAGCCACGTGAACAGTGCATGTTCAGCCACGTGATCAGTGCATGATAGCCACGTGATCAGTGCATGGTCAGACACGTGAACAGTGTATGATCAGCCACGTGATCAGTGCATGATATCCAAGTGATCAGTGCATGATCAATCACGTGATCAGTGTATGATCAGCCACGTGAACAGTGCATGCTCAGTCACGTGATCAGGGCCTGCTGAGCTGCGTGATTACTGTCTGCTCATCTGCTTGACAATTGCCAGCTGAGCTGCACGATTCCTGCCTGTCATCTGCTTGACAATTGCCAGCTGTGCTGCGTAATTCCTGCCTGCTCAGCTGCTTGATTATTGCCAGCTGAGCAGCATGATTCCTCACACCTGAGTTCCATGATTATTGCCTGCTGACTGTTTGATTCGTGCCTACTCAGCTCTTTGTTTATTGCCTCCAGAGGCACATGATCAGTGTATGATAGCAAACATGATCAGCGCATGATCAGTCACATGATCAGCGCCATTAAGTCACGTGATCACTACATGATAGTCATGTGATCAGTCCATGCTCAGTCACGGTATCAGTGCATGATCAGCCACGTGATCAGTGCATGATCTGTCACATGATTAGTGTATGATCATCCACGTGATCAGTGCATGGGCAGTCATGTGATCAGTGCATGATATAGACGTGATCAGTGCATGATCAGTCTCGTGATCAGTGCATGATAGCCACGTGATCAGTGCATGATCAGTCACCTGATGGGTGTATGATCATTCACGTGACCTGTACATGGTAGCTACATGATCATTGCATGATCAGCCACGTGAGTAGTGCATGATAGCCACGTGATCACTGCATGATCAGTCACGTGATCAGTGCATGATCAGTCATGTGACCAGTACATGGTAGCTGCGTGATCATCGCATGATCAGCCACGTGATCAGTGCATGATCAGCCACGTGATCAGTGCATGATCAGCCACGTGATCAGTGCATGATCAGTCACGTGATCAGTGCATGATAGCCACGTGATCAGTGCATGATCAGCCACGTGATCAGTGCATGATAGCCACGTGATCAGTGCATGATCAGTCACGTGATCAGTGCATGATCAGTCACGTGATCAGTGCATGATCAGCCACGTGATCAGTGCATGATCAGCCACGTGATCAGTGCATGATCAGCCACGTGATCAGTGCATGATAGCCACGTGATCAGTGCATGATCAGTCACGTGATCAGTGCATGATCAGTCACGTGATCAGTGCATGATCAGCCACGTGATCAGTGCATGATCAGCCACGTGATCAGTGCATGATCAGTCACGTGATCAGTGCATGATAGCTACGTGATCAGTGCATGATCAGCCACGTGATCAGTGCATGATAGCCACGTGATCAGTGCATGATCAGTCACGTGATCAGTGCATGATCAGCCACGTGATCAGTGCATGTCAGTCATGTATCAGTGCATGATAGCCCGTGATCAGTGCATGATCAGTCCCGTGATCAGTGTATGATCAGCCACGTGATCAGTGCATGATAGCCACGTGATCAGTGCATGATCAGTCACGTGATCAGTGCATGATCAGTCACGTGATCAGTGTATGATCAGCCACGTGAACAGTGCATGCTCAGTCACGTGATCAGGGCCTGCTGAGCTGCGTGATTACTGTCTGCTCATCTGCTTGACAATTGCCAGCTGAGCTGCACGATTCCTGCCTGTCATCTGCTTGACAATTGCCAGCTGTGCTGCGTAATTCCTGCCTGCTCATCTGCTTGATTATTGCCAGCTGAGCAGCATGATTTCTCACAGCTGAGTTCCATGATTATAGCCTGCTGACTGATTCCTGCCTACTCAGCTCTTTGTTCATTGCCTCCAGAGGCACATGATCAGTGTATGACACCAAACATGATCAGCACATGATCAGTCACATGATCAGTGCATGATAAGCCACGTGATCAGTGCATGATCAGTCATGTGATCAGTGCATGATCAGTCATGTGATCAGTGCATGATAGCCACGTGATCAGTGCATGATCAGCCACGTGATCAGTGCATGATCAGTCACGTGATCAGTGCATGATAGCCACGTGATCAGTGCATGATCAGTCACGTGATCAGTGCATGATCAGTCACGTGATCAGTGCATGATCAGCCACGTGATCAGTGCATGATCAGTCACGTGATCAGTGCATGATCAGCCACGTGATCAGTGCATGATAGCCACGTGATCAGTGCATGATCAGTCACGTGATCAGTGCATGATCAGTCACGTGATCAGTGCATGATCAGCCACGTGATCAGTGCATGATCAGCCACGTGATCAGTGCATGATCAGTCACGTGATCAGTGCATGATCAGTCACGTGATCAGTGCATGATAGCTACGTGATCAGTGCATGATCAGCCACGTGATCAGTGCATGATAGCCACGTGATCAGTGCATGATCAGCCACGTGATCAGTGCATGATCAGTCACGTGATCAGTGCATGATCAGCCACGTGATCAGTGCATGATCAGGCACGTGATCAGTGCATGATCAGCCACGTGATCAGTGCATGATAGCCACGTGATCAGTGCATGATCAGTCACGTGATCAGTGCATGATCAGTCACGTGATCAGTGCATGATCAGCCACGTGATCAGTGCATGATCAGCCACGTGATCAGTGCATGATCAATTACGTGATCAGTGCATGATCAGTCACGTGATCAGTACATGGTAGCTACGTGATCATTGCATGATCAGCCACGTGAGCAGTGCATGATAGCCACGTGATCAGTGCATGATCAGCCACGTGATCAGTGCATGATCAGTCACGTGATCAGTGCATGATCAGTCACGTGATCAGTGCATGATCAGCCACGTGATCAGTGCATGTCAGTCATGTATCAGTGCATGATAGCACGTGATCAGTGCATGATCAGTCCCGTGATCAGTGTATGATCAGCCACGTGATCAGTGCATGATCAGCCACGTGATCAGTGCATGATCAGTCACGTGATCAGTGCATGATCAGTCACGTGATCAGTGTATGATCAGCCACGTGAACAGTGCATGCTCAGTCACGTGATCAGGGCCTGCTGAGCTGCGTGATTACTGTCTGCTCATCTGCTTGACAATTGCCAGCTGAGCTGCACGATTCCTGCCTGTCATCTGCTTGACAATTGCCAGCTGTGCTGCGTAATTCCTGCCTGCTCAGCTGCTTGATTATTGCCAGCTGAGCAGCATGATTCCTCACAGCTGAGTTCCATGATTATTGCCTGCTGACTGATTCGTGCCTACTCAGCTCTTTGTTCATTGCCTCCAGAGGCACATGATCAGTGTATGATAGCAAACATGATCAGTGCATGATCAGTCACATGATCAGTGCATGATAAGCCACGTGATCAGTGCATGATCAGTCATGTGATCAGTGCATGATCAGTCACGTGATCAGTGCATGATAGCCACGTGATCAGTGCATGATCAGCCACGTGATCAGTGCATGATAGCCACGTGATCAGTGCATGATCAGTCACGTGATCAGTGCATGATCAGTCACGTGATCAGTGCATGATCAGTCACGTGATCAGTGCATGATCAGCCACGTGATCAGTGCATGATCAGTCACGTGACCAGTGCATGATAGCTACGTGATCATTGCATGATCAGCCACGTGATCAGTGCATGATAGCCACGTGATCAGTGCATGATCAGCCACGTGATCAGTGCATGATCAGTCACGTGATCAGTGCATGATCAGTCACGTGATCAGTGCATGACAGCCACGTGATCAGTGCATGATCAGCCACGTGATCAGTGCATGATCAGCCACGTGATCAGTGCATGATCAGTCACGTGATCAGTATGATCAGCCACGTGATCAGTGCATGATAGCCACGTGATCAGTGCATGATCAGTCACGTGATCAGTGCATGATCAGCCACGTGATCAGTGCATGATGCCACGTGATCAGTGCATGATCAATTACGTGATCAGTGCATGATCAGTCACGTGACCAGTGCATGGTAGCTACGTGATCATTGCATGATCAGTCACGTGAGCAGTGCATGATAGCCACGTGATCAGTGCATGATCAGTCACGTGATCAGTGCATGATCAGCCACGTGATCAGTATGATCAGCCACGTGATCAGTGCATGATCAGCCACGTGATCAGTGCATGACAGGCACGTGATCAGTATGATCAGCCACGTGATCAGTGCATGATAGCCACGTGATCAGTGCATGATCAGTCACGTGATCAGTGCATGATCAGCCACGTGATCAGTGCATGATGCCACGTGATCAGTGCATGATCAATTACGTGATCAGTGCATGATCAGTCACGTGATCAGTGCATGATAGCCACGTGATCAGTGCATGATCAGTCACGTGAGCAGTGCATGATAGCCACGTGATCAGTGCATGATCAGTCACGTGATCAGTGCATGATCAGCCACGTGATCAGTATGATCAGCCACGTGATCAGTGCATGATCAGCCACGTGATCAGTGCATGATAGCTACGTGATCAGTGCATGATCAGTCACGTGATCAGTGCATGATAGCCACGTGATCAGTGCATGATCAGTCACGTGATCAGTGCATGATCAGCCACGTGATCAGTATGATCAGCCACGTGATCAGTGCATGATCAGCCACGTGATCAGTGCATGACAGTCACGTGATCAGTATGATCAGCCACGTGATCAGTGCATGATAGCCACGTGATCAGTGCATGATCAGTCACGTGATCAGTGCATGATCAGCCACGTGATCAGTGCATGATCAGCCACGTGATCAGTGCATGATCAATTACGTGATCAGTGCATGATCAGTCACGTGATCAGTGCATGGTAGCTACGTGATCAGTGCATGATCAGTCACGTGATCAGTGCATGATAGCCACGTGATCAGTGCATGATCAGTCACGTGATCAGTGCATGATCAGTCACGTGATCAGTATGATCAGCCACGTGATCAGTGCATGATCAGCCACGTGATCAGTGCATGACAGCCACGTGATCAGTATGATCAGCCACGTGATCAGTGCATGATAGCCACGTGATCAGTGCATGATCAGTCACGTGATCAGTGCATGATCAGCCACGTGATCAGTGCATGATACCACGTGATCAGTGCATGATCAGTCACGTGATCAGTGCATGACAGCCACGTGATCAGTGCATGATCATCCACGTGATCAGTGCATGATAGCCACGTGATCAGTGCATGATCAGTCACGTGATCAGTGCATGATCAGCCACGTGATCAGTGCATGATCAGCCACGTGATCAGTGCATGATAGCCACGTGATCAGTGCATGATAGTCACGTGATCAGTGCATGATCAGCACGTGATCAGTGCATGATCAGCCACGTGATCAGTGCATGATAGTCACGTGATCAGTGCATGATCAGTCACGTGATCAGTGCATGATCAGTCACGTGATCAGTGCATGATGAGCCACGTGATCAGTGCATGATCAATTACGTGATCAGTGCATGATCAGTCACGTGACCAGTACATGGTTGCTACGTGATCATTGCATGATCAGCCACGTGAGCAGTGCATGATAGCCACGTGATCAGTGCATGATCAGTCACGTGATCAGTGCATGATCAGTCACGTGATCAGTGCATGATCATTTACGTGATCAGTGCATGATCAGTCACGTGACCAGTATATGGTAGCTACGTGATCATTGCATGATCAGCCACGTGATCAGTGCATGATCAGCCACGTGATCAGTGCATGATAGCCACGTGATCAGTGCATGATCAGTCACGTGATCAGTGCATGATCAGTCACGTGATCAGTGCATGATCATGCACGTGATCAGTGCATGTCAGTCATGTATCAGTGCATGATAGCACGTGATCAGTGCATGATCAGTCCCGTGATCAGTGCATGATCAGCCACGTGATCAGTGCATGATAGCCACGTGATCAGTGCATGATCAGTCACGTGATCAGTGCATGATCAGCCACGTGATCAGTGCATGATAGCCACGTGATCAGTGCATGACAATTACGTGATCAGTGCATGACAGTCACGTGATCAGTGCATGATAGCCACGTGATCAGTGCATGATCAGTCACGTGATCAGTGTGTGATCAGCCACGTGAACAGTGCATGCTCAGTCACGTGATCAGGGCCTGCTGAGCTGCGTGATTACTGTCTGCTCATCTGCTTGACAATTGCCAGCTGAGCTGCATGATTCCTGCCTGTCATCTGCTTGACAATTGCCACCTGTGCTGCATAATTCCTGCCTGCTCATCTGCTTGATTATTGCCAGCTGAGCAGCATGATTTCTCAGAGCTGAGTTCCATGATTATTGCCTGACTGATTCCTGCCTACTCAGCTCTTTGTTCATTGCCTCCAGAGGCACATGATCAGTGTATGACACCAAACATGATCAGTGCATGATCAGTCACATGATCAGTGCATGATAAGCCATGTGATCAGTGCATGATCAGTCACGTGATCAGTGCATGATCAGCCACGTGATCAGTGCATGATCAGTCACGTGATCAGTGCATGATAGCTGCGTGATCAGTGCATGATCAGCCACGTGATCAGTGCATGATCAGTCACGTGATCAGTGCATGATCAGCCACGTGATCAGTGCATGATCAGTCACGTGACAGTGCATGGTAGCTACGTGATCATTGCATGATCAGCCACGTGATCAGTGCATGATAGCCACGTGATCAGTGCATGATCAGTCACGTGATCAGTGTGTGACAGCCACGTGATCAGTGCATGATATCAGTGCATGATCAGCCACGTGATCAGTGCATGATAGCCACGTGATCAGTGCATGATCAGTCACGTGATACGTGTGTGATCAGCCACGTGATCAGTGCATGATATCCACGTGATCAGTGCATGATAGCCACGTGATCAGTGCATGATTAGTCACGTGATCAGTGCATGATCAGTCACGTGATACGTGTGTGATCAGCCACGGATCAGTGCATGATGAGCCACGTGATCAGTGCAGGATCAATTACGTGATCAGTGCATGATCAGTCACGTGACCAGTACATGGTTGCCACGTGATCGTTGCATGATCAGCCACGTGAGCAGAGCATGATAGCCACGTGATCAGTGCATGATCAGTCACGTGATCAGTACATGATCAGTCACGTGAACAGTGCATGATCATTTACGTGATCTGTGCATGATCAGTCACGTGACCAGTATATGGTAGCTACGTGATCATTCCATGACGAGCCACGTGAGCAGTGCATGATAGCCACGTGATGTGTGCATGATCAGTTACGTGAGCAGAGTATGATCAGCCACGTGATCAGTGCATGAGTGCCACGTGATCAGTGCATGATATGTCACGTGACAGGTGTGTGATCAGCCACGTGAACAGTGCATGTTCAGCCACGTGATCAGTGCATGATAGCCACGTGATCAGTGCATGGTCAGACACGTGAACAGTGTATGATCAGCCACGTGATCAGTGCATGATATCCAAGTGATCAGTGCATGATCAATCACGTGATCAGTGTATGATCAGCCACGTGAACAGTGCATGCTCAGTCACGTGATCAGGGCCTGCTGAGCTGCGTGATTACTGTCTGCTCATCTGCTTGACAATTGCCAGCTGAGCTGCACGATTCCTGCCTGTCATCTGCTTGACAATTGCCAGCTGTGCTGCGTAATTCCTGCCTGCTCAGCTGCTTGATTATTGCCAGCTGAGCAGCATGATTCCTCACACCTGAGTTCCATGATTATTGCCTGCTGACTGTTTGATTCGTGCCTACTCAGCTCTTTGTTTATTGCCTCCAGAGGCACATGATCAGTGTATGATAGCAAACATGATCAGCGCATGATCAGTCACATGATCAGCGCCATTAAGTCACGTGATCACTACATGATAGTCATGTGATCAGTCCATGCTCAGTCACGGTATCAGTGCATGATCAGCCACGTGATCAGTGCATGATCTGTCACATGATTAGTGTATGATCATCCACGTGATCAGTGCATGGGCAGTCATGTGATCAGTGCATGATATAGACGTGATCAGTGCATGATCAGTCTCGTGATCAGTGCATGATAGCCACGTGATCAGTGCATGATCAGTCACCTGATGGGTGTATGATCATTCACGTGACCTGTACATGGTAGCTACATGATCATTGCATGATCAGCCACGTGAGTAGTGCATGATAGCCACGTGATCACTGCATGATCAGTCACGTGATCAGTGCATGATCAGTCATGTGACCAGTACATGGTAGCTGCGTGATCATCGCATGATCAGCCACGTGATCAGTGCATGATCAGCCACGTGATCAGTGCATGATCAGCCACGTGATCAGTGCATGATCAGTCACGTGATCAGTGCATGATAGCCACGTGATCAGTGCATGATCAGCCACGTGATCAGTGCATGATAGCCACGTGATCAGTGCATGATCAGTCACGTGATCAGTGCATGATCAGTCACGTGATCAGTGCATGATCAGCCACGTGATCAGTGCATGATCAGCCACGTGATCAGTGCATGATCAGCCACGTGATCAGTGCATGATAGCCACGTGATCAGTGCATGATCAGTCACGTGATCAGTGCATGATCAGTCACGTGATCAGTGCATGATCAGCCACGTGATCAGTGCATGATCAGCCACGTGATCAGTGCATGATCAATTACGTGATCAGTGCATGATCAGTCACGTGATCAGTGCATGATAGCTACGTGATCAGTGCATGATCAGCCACGTGATCAGTGCATGATAGCCACGTGATCAGTGCATGATCAGTCACGTGATCAGTGCATGATCAGCCACGTGATCAGTGCATGTCAGTCATGTAGTCAGTGCATGATAGCCCGTGATCAGTGCATGATCAGTCCCGTGATCAGTGTATGATCAGCCACGTGATCAGTGCATGATAGCCACGTGATCAGTGCATGATCAGTCACGTGATCAGTGCATGATCAGTCACGTGATCAGTGTGTGATCAGCCACGTGAACAGTGCATGCTCAGTCACGTGATCAGGGCCTGCTGAGCTGCGTGATTACTGTCTGCTCATCTGCTTGACAATTGCCAGCTGAGCTGCACGATTCCTGCCTGTCATCTGCTTGACAATTGCCACCTGTGCTGCGTAATTCCTGCCTGCTCATCTGCTTGATTATTGCCAGCTGAGCAGCATGATTTCTCAGAGCTGAGTTCCATGATTATAGCCTGCTGACTGATTCGTGCCTACTCAGCTCTTTGTTCATTGCCTCCAGAGGCACATGATCAGTGTATGATACCAAACATGATCAGTGCATGATCAGTCACATGATCAGTGCATGATAAGCCACGTGATCAGTGCATGATCAGTCATGTGATCAGTGCATGATCAGTCATGTGATCAGTGCATGATAGCTGCGTGATCAGTGCATGATCAGCCACGTGATCAGTGCATGATCAGTCACGTGATCAGTGCATGATAGCCACGTGATCAGTGCATGATCAGACACGTGATCAGTGCATGATCAGTCACGTGATCAGTGCATGATCAGCCACGTGATCAGTGCATGATCAGTCACGTGATCAGTGCATGATCAGCCACGTGATCAGTGCATGATAGCCACGTGATCAGTGCATGATCAGTCACGTGATCAGTGCATGATCAGTCACGTGATCAGTGCATGATCAGCCACGTGATCAGTGCATGATCAGCCACGTGATCAGTGCATGATCAATTACGTGATCAGTGCATGATCAGTCACGTGATCAGTACATGATAGCTACGTGATCAGTGCATGATCAGCCACGTGATCAGTGCATGATAGCCACGTGATCAGTGCATGATCAGCCACGTGATCAGTGCATGATCAGTCACGTGATCAGTGCATGATCAGCCACGTGATCAGTGCATGATCAGGCACGTGATCAGTGCATGATCAGCCACGTGATCAGTGCATGATAGCCACGTGATCAGTGCATGATCAGTCACGTGATCAGTGCATGATCAGTCACGTGATCAGTGCATGATCAGCCACGTGATCAGTGCATGATCAGCCACGTGATCAGTGCATGATCAATTACGTGATCAGTGCATGATCAGTCACGTGATCAGTACATGGTAGCTACGTGATCATTGCATGATCAGCCACGTGAGCAGTGCATGATAGCCACGTGATCAGTGCATGATCAGCCACGTGATCAGTGCATGATCAGTCACGTGATCAGTGCATGATCAGTCACGTGATCAGTGCATGATCAGCCACGTGATCAGTGCATGTCAGTCACGTATCAGTGCATGATAGCACGTGATCAGTGCATGATCAGTCCCGTGATCAGTGTATGATCAGCCACGTGATCAGTGCATGATAGCCACGTGATCAGTGCATGATCAGTCACGTGATCAGTGCATGATCAGTCACGTGATCAGTGTATGATCAGCCACGTGAACAGTGCATGCTCAGTCACGTGATCAGGGCCTGCTGAGCTGCGTGATTACTGTCTGCTCATCTGCTTGACAATTGCCAGCTGAGCTGCACGATTCCTGCCTGTCATCTGCTTGACAATTGCCAGCTGTGCTGCGTAATTCCTGCCTGCTCAGCTGCTTGATTATTGCCAGCTGAGCAGCATGATTTCTCACAGCTGAGTTCCATGATTATTGCCTGCTGACTGATTCGTGCCTACTCAGCTCTTTGTTCATTGCCTCCAGAGGCACATGATCAGTGTATGACACCAAACATGATCAGCGCATGATCAGTCACATGATCAGTGCATGATAAGCCACGTGATCAGTGCATGATCAGTCATGTGATCAGTGCATGATCAGTCATGTGATCAGTGCATGATAGCCACGTGATCAGTGCATGATCAGCCACGTGATCAGTGCATGATAGCCACGTGATCAGTGCATGATCAGTCACGTGATCAGTGCATGATCAGTCACGTGATCAGTGCATGATCAGTCACGTGATCAGTGCATGATCAGCCACGTGATCAGTGCATGATCAGTCACGTGATCAGTGCATGATAGCTACGTGATCATTGCATGATCAGCCACGTGATCAGTGCATGATAGCCACGTGATCAGTGCATGATAGCCACGTGATCAGTGCATGATCAGTCACGTGATCAGTGCATGATCAGCCACGTGATCAGTGCATGATCAGCCACGTGATCAGTATGATCAGCCACGTGATCAGTGCATGATCAGCCACGTGATCAGTGCATGATCAGTCACGTGATCAGTATGATCAGCCACGTGATCAGTGCATGATAGCCACGTGATCAGTGCATGATCAGTCACGTGATCAGTGCATGATCAGCCACGTGATCAGTGCATGATGCCACGTGATCAGTGCATGATCAATTACGTGATCAGTGCATGATCAGTCACGTGATCAGTGCATGATAGCTACGTGATCAGTGCATGATCAGTCACGTGATCAGTGCATGATAGCCACGTGATCAGTGCATGATCAGTCACGTGATCAGTGCATGATCAGCCACGTGATCAGTATGATCAGCCACGTGATCAGTGCATGATCAGCCACGTGATCAGTGCATGACAGCACGTGATCAGTATGATCAGCCACGTGATCAGTGCATGATAGCCACGTGATCAGTGCATGATCAGTCACGTGATCAGTGCATGATCAGCCACGTGATCAGTGCATGATGCCACGTGATCAGTGCATGATCAATTACGTGATCAGTGCATGATCAGTCACGTGATCAGTGCATGATAGCCACGTGATCAGTGCATGATCAGTCACGTGATCAGTGCATGATAGCCACGTGATCAGTGCATGATCAGTCACGTGATCAGTGCATGATCAGTCACGTGATCAGTATGATCAGCCACGTGATCAGTGCATGATCAGCCACGTGATCAGTGCATGATAGCTACGTGATCAGTGCATGATCAGTCACGTGATCAGTGCATGATAGCCACGTGATCAGTGCATGATCAGCCACGTGATCAGTGCATGATCAGCCACGTGATCAGTATGATCAGCCACGTGATCAGTGCATGATCAGCCACGTGATCAGTGCATGACAGCCACGTGATCAGTATGATCAGCCACGTGATCAGTGCATGATAGCCACGTGATCAGTGCATGATCAGTCACGTGATCAGTGCATGATCAGCCACGTGATCAGTGCATGATGCCACGTGATCAGTGCATGATCAATTACGTGATCAGTGCATGATCAGTCACGTGATCAGTGCATGGTAGCTACGTGATCAGTGCATGATCAGTCACGTGATGAGTGCATGATAGCCACGTGATCAGTGCATGATCAGTCACGTGATCAGTGCATGATCAGTCACGTGATCAGTATGATCAGCCACGTGATCAGTGCATGATCAGCCACGTGATCAGTGCATGATAGCTACGTGATCAGTGCATGATCAGTCACGTGATCAGTGCATGATAGCCACGTGATCAGTGCATGATCAGTCACGTGATCAGTATGATCAGCCACGTGATCAGTGCATGATCAGCCACGTGATCAGTGCATGACAGGCACGTGATCAGTATGATCAGCCACGTGATCAGTGCATGATAGCCACGTGATCAGTGCATGATCAGTCACGTGATCAGTGCATGATCAGCCACGTGATCAGTGCATGATGCCACGTGATCAGTGCATGATCAATTACGTGATCAGTGCATGATCAGTCACGTGATCAGTGCATGGTAGCTACGTGATCAGTGCATGATCAGTCACGTGATCAGTGCATGATAGCCACGTGATCAGTGCATGATCAGTCACGTGATCAGTGCATGATCAGTCACGTGATCAGTATGATCAGCCACGTGATCAGTGCATGATCAGCCACGTGATCAGTGCATGACAGCCACGTGATCAGTATGATCAGTCACGTGATCAGTGCATGATAGCCACGTGATCAGTGCATGATCAGTCACGTGATCAGTGCATGATCAGCCACGTGATCAGTGCATGATCAGTACGTGATCAGTGCATGATCAGTCACGTGATCAGTGCATGGTAGCTACGTGATCAGTGCATGATCAGTCACGTGATCAGTGCATGATAGCCACGTGATCAGTGCATGATCAGTCACGTGATCAGTGCATGATCAGTCACGTGATCAGTATGATCAGCCACGTGATCAGTGCATGATCAGCCACGTGATCAGTGCATGATAGCCACGTGATCAGTGCATGATCAGCCACGTGATCAGTGCATGATCAGTCACGTGATCAGTGCATGATCAGCCACGTGATCAGTGCATGATCAGCCACGTGATCAGTGCATGATAGCCACGTGATCAGTGCATGATCAGTCACGTGATCAGTGCATGATCAGCCACGTGATCAGTGCATGACAGCCACGTGATCAGTATGATCAGCCACGTGATCAGTGCATGATCAGCCACGTGATCAGTGCATGATCAGTCACGTGATCAGTATGATCAGCCACGTGATCAGTGCATGATAGCCACGTGATCAGTGCATGATCAGTCACGTGATCAGTGCATGATCAGCCACGTGATCAGTGCATGATGCCACGTGATCAGTGCATGATCAACGTGATCAGTGCATGATCAGTCACGTGATCAGTGCATGGTAGCTACGTGATCAGTGCATGATCAGTCACGTGAGTGCATGATAGCCACGTGATCAGTGCATGATCAGTCACGTGATCAGTGCATGATCAGCCACGTGATCAGTATGATCAGCCACGTGATCAGTGCATGATCAGCCACGTGATCAGTGCATGACAGGCACGTGATCAGTATGATCAGCCACGTGATCAGTGCATGATAGCCACGTGATCAGTGCATGATCAGTCACGTGATCAGTGCATGATCAGCCACGTGATCAGTGCATGATCAATCACGTGATCAGTGCATGATCAGTCACGTGATCAGTGCATGATAGCTACGTGATCAGTGCATGATCAGTCACGTGATCAGTGCATGATAGCCACGTGATCAGTGCATGATCAGTCACGTGATCAGTGCATGATCAGCCACGTGATCAGTATGATCAGCCACGTGATCAGTGCATGATCAGCCACGTGATCAGTGCATGATCAGTCACGTGATCAGTATGATCAGCCACGTGATCAGTGCATGATAGCCACGTGATCAGTGCATGATCAGTCACGTGATCAGTGCATGATCAGTCACGTGATCAGTGCATGATCAGCCACGTGATCAGTGCATGATCAGCCACGTGATCAGTGCATGATCAATTACGTGATCAGTGCATGATCAGTCACGTGACCAGTACATGGTAGCTACGTGATCATTGCATGATCAGTCACGTATGAGTGCATGATAGCCACGTGATCAGTGCATGATCAGTCACGTGATCAGTGCATGATCAGTCACGTGATCAGTATGATCAGCCACGTGATCAGTGCATGATCAGCCACGTGATCAGTGCATGATCAGTCACGTGATCAGTATGATCAGCCACGTGATCAGTGCATGATAGCCACGTGATCAGTGCATGATCAGTCACGTGATCAGTGCATGATCAGCCACGTGATCAGTGCATGATGCCACGTGATCAGTGCATGATCAGCCACGTGATCAGTGCATGATCAGCCACGTGATCAGTGCATGATCAGTCACGTGATCAGTGCATGATCAGTCACGTGATCAGTGTATGATCAGCCACGTGAACAGTGCATGCTCAGTCACGTGATCAGGGCCTGCTGAGCTGCGTGATTACTGTCTGCTCATCTGCTTGACAATTGCCAGCTGAGCTGCACGATTCCTGCCTGTCATCTGCTTGACAATTGCCACCTGTGCTGCGTAATTCCTGCCTGCTCATCTACTTGATTATTGCCAGCTGAGCAGCATGATTTCTCAGAGCTGAGTTCCATGATTATAGCCTGCTGACTGATTCCTGCCTACTCAGCTCTATGTTCATTGCCTCCAGAGGCACATGATCAGTGTATGACACCAAACATGATCAGCACATGATCAGTCACATGATCAGTGCATGATAAGCCACGTGATCAGTGCATGATCAGTTATGTGATCAGTGCATGATCAGTCATGTGATCAGTGCATGGTAGCTGCGTGATCATGCATGATCAGCCACGTGATCAGTGCATGATAGCCACGTGATCAGTGCATGATCAGTCACGTGATCAGTGCATGATCAGTCACGTGATCAGTGCATGATCAGCCACGTGATCAGTGCATGATCAGCCACGTGATCAGTGCATGTCAGCCACGTGATCAGTGCATGATAGCCACGTGATCAGTGCATGATCAGTCACGTGATCAGTGCATGATCAGTCACGTGATCAGTGTATGATCAGCCACGTGAACAGTGCATGCTCAGTCACGTGATCAGGGCCTGCTGAGCTGCGTGATTACTGTCTGCTCATCTGCTTGACCATTGCCAGCTGAGCTGCACGATTCCTGCCTGTCATCTGCTTGACAATTGCCACCTGTGCTGCGTAATTCCTGCCTGCTCATCTGCTTGATTATTGCCAGCTGAGCAGCATGATTTCTCAGAGCTGAGTTCCATGATTATAGCCTGCTGATGATTCCTGCCTACTCAGCTCTATGTTCATTGCCTCCAGAGGCACATGATCAGTGTATGACACCAAACATGATCAGCACATGATCAGTCACATGATCAGTGCATGATAAGCCACGTGATCAGTGCATGATCAGTCACGTGATCAGTGCATGATCAGTCACGTGATCAGTGCATGATAGCTGCGTGATCAGTGCATGATCAGCCACGTGATCAGTGCATGATCAGCCACGTGATCAGTGCATGATCAGCCACGTGATCAGTGCATGATAGCCACGTGATCAGTGCATGATCAGTCACGTGATCAGTGCATGATCAGCCACGTGATCAGTGCATGATCAGCCACGTGATCAGTGCATGATAGCCACGTGATCAGTGCATGATCAGTCACGTGATCAGTGCATGATCAGTCACGTGATCGTGCATGATCAGCCACGTGATCAGTGCATGATCAGCCACGTGATCAGTGCATGATCAATTACGTGATCAGTGCATGATCAGTCACGTGATCAGTGCATGATAGCTACGTGATCAGTGCATGATCAGCCACGTGATCAGTGCATGATAGCCACGTGATCAGTGCATGATAGCCACGTGATCAGTGCATGAGAGCCACGTGATCAGTGCATGATCAGTCACGTGATACATGTGTGATCAGCCACGTGATCAGTGCATGATGAGCCACGTGATCAGTGCATGATCAATTACGTGATCAGTGCATGATCAGTCACGTGACCAGTACATGGTTGCTACGTGATCTTGCATGATCAGCCACGTGAGCAGAGCATGATAGCCACGTGATCAGT